>NC_083404.1:72208272-72567858 GCF_020745735.1 Hemiscyllium ocellatum
CTACTTAGAACATAAAACATTACAGCGCAGTACAGCCCCTTCAGCCCTCAATGTTGTGCCAACCTGTGGTATCAATCTGAAGCTTTTCTATCCTATACTATTCCATTTTCATGCACATGTCTCGCCAATGACCATTTAAATGCCCTTAAAGTTGGCAAGTCTACTACTGTTGCAAGCAGGGCATTTCTGAGTGAAGAAACTACCTCTGACACCTGCCCCATATCTATCATCTCTGAATTTAAAGCTATATCCCCTCATGCTAGCCATCACCATCTGAGGGAAAATGGTCTCACTGTCCACCCTATCTAATCCTCTGATTATCTTATATGTCTTAATTAAGTCACCTCTCAACCTACTTCTCTCTAACGAAAACAGTCTCAAATGCCTCAGCCTTTCCTCATAAGACCTTTCCTCCATACCAGGAAACATCCTAGTAAATCACCTTTGAACCCTTTCCAAAGCTTCCACATCCTTCCTATAATGCAGTGACCAAAATCCAAGTGCGGCCGCACCAGAGTTTTATGGAGCTCCAACATGAACTCGTAGCTCTGAAACTCAATCCCTCTACTAATAAAAGATAACACACCACACGCCTTCTTAACAACCCTATCAACTTGGGTGACAACTTTCAGGGATCTTTGTACATGGACGCTGAGATCTCTCTGCTCACCTACACTGCCAAGAATCTTACCATTAGCCCAGTTCTCTTTATTCCTGTTTCTTTTTCCAAAGTGAATCACCTCACACTTTTCTACACTAACGTCCATCTTCCACCTCTCAGCTCAGCTCTGCAGCTTATCTATGTCCCTCTATAATCTGCAACATCTTTCCGCACAAACCACAACATCACTGACCTTAGCGTCATCTGCAAATTTATTAACTCACCCTTCTACACCCTCTTCCAGGTCATTTATAAAAATGACAAACAGATGCCTGAGGTGCACCACTAGTAACTGAACTCTAGGATGAACATTTCCTATCAACCACCATTCTCTATTTCTTTCAGATTTGTCTTCAGATTTCCATAATCTGCCTACAAATGCTTTCAATTTCCTCCCCACTGATTGAAGAGCAATCATAAGTACAGAGGAACCTTGGTTATCTGAAGGACACAGGCAGGCAATATTTTGTTCAGTCAATCAAATTCCGGATAATCGAATGCCGGATAACATAGTTTAGCCGTGCATCAGGACCTTGCAATCTTGCCAGATAATCCAAAATTCAGACTATCAAATGTCAGATAATCAAGGTTCCTCTGTACCCATAAACATCACTGCTCCCTTCCTGTTTCTCTAATCCATATAGATTCTAATTCAGGAACTTTATCTCATTCAAGTGCAATAATACAACCTTTGACCAAGACTGTTACATCTTCCTTTTTATTCACCTTAAACTCAGGATGTTAAGTATCCAGTCCTGTTCTGGCTTGAGCCACATTTCTGTCAATTTTATTGTGCTGTATCCTCCAAAGCAATTTCAGTTTCTACTTCCCCAATTTTGTTCACTATACTCCATGTATTAACATACATACAAATTAACCCTGCCCTTCGCTCTTTTTTGTCCACTAGAAGGCAATCATTGCTTTGTTGACTTCAACACTGAAGTGTTCCCTCACTTCCTTTTCCCTTTCCTCGCTTTTCTCCTGTCTGTTATTTCCAAAACTTGAGCCATTTTTCAAGCCACTGCTCTGTCTTACAAGTTTAAATCCATCCCCACTGCACTATTTACTCTCTCAGCCAGGAGATTAGTTCCTCTTCTGTTCAGGCGAAGCCTATCTCTACCGAACAGCTTTTTCCTTAGCCAAACATGATTCAAATCTCCCAAACATATAAACCCCTCCCTTCTACACCACCCCTCAAGCCACACATTTACCTCCCTGATCTGCTTTGCCAAGATGGTGAAGCTCGAGGCCATAAGCTTAGTTTCCAATTTTTCCATGGATAAAATGGAATGAATTTCCTTCTTAAATGATTTGTTTAAATAAGTGGGATCTTATTTCTTACTTCTCCAGTTGGGAAGTTACTATCTCTTATCACCATTGTGTTAATGCTCTCATCAGTAATGTGACCCTACTTTAAATCATTGTCAGGTTTCCTTAGCTTCTCCAGTCTATTGTTGTTTCAGATTTTCAGCATCTGTTTTGTTTAATGTGTTTGTTTAACTTTCAATCATGAAATCATAGTCATACAGGTCGGAAACTTCAGTCAAACTCATCCACACTGACCAGATATCCTAAATTGATCTTGTCTCATTTGTCAGCATTTGGCCCATATCCCTCTAAACCCTTCCTATTCATGTAGCCATCCAGATGCTTTTTAAATGTTCTAATTGCACCTGTCTCCACCACTTCCTCTGGCAGTTCGTTCCACACAGATTCCACTCTCTGGATGAAAATGTTGCCCCTCAGGTCCCTTTTAAATTTTTTCCCCCTCACCTTAAACCTATGCTGTCTAGTTCTGAACTCTCCTAAGCTGGAAAAAAGACCTGCGTATTCACCCAATCATGGACTTCATGGTTTTATAAATCTCCATAAGGTCACCCCTCAGCCTCTGAGAAAAAAAAAGCCCAGCCTATTCAGCCTCTCACTGTATGTCAAACGTTCTAATTTAAGCAACATCTTGTAAAACTTTTCCACTTTAACAACAACCTTCCTATAGCAGTTAGACCAGAATTGAATGCCGCATTGTGAAAGTGGCCTCACCAATGTCCTGTGCAGCTGCAACATGATGTCTCAACTCCTACACTGAATGCATTGACCAGTCATGCAACCTAGGATTTTACTTTTCCATCAAAGTTCAAGGAATTATTCTGAGTGCATTGGGTTTAGTATCTCCTTGCAAAGTAATGTAACATCACTGCTTTAGTTTGCTTAAACTTTTGAACAAGTTTGGAAATTCTTGCTGAAATTCTCTGTTGTTTTCATTTTTAAATATTAAATTCATTCAGCTACACTGTGACCCTCTTTTTAAACCTAACAGAATTAGCAATCAGGCCAGGTGTCCTAACATAACTATTCAAATGGATGAGTCCATTATTTATTATGAGACTATGTGCTGAGGGCAACATGCAATTTGTCCTTTAGTAATGTTGGTTACAAGAAACAACTAAATGCTCCAAAATCCCAGTATTGTTAAGGGCATCGGGAAGCATTTAAAATTTAAGAGATAGGTGTCTCTACTGCAACTAATCATACAGTAATCAGTTGCAGTACAAAAACAAGTCTGATTGTCACATGTTGTCCTCAAGGCCACTATATTACTTGAAAAGTGTGCAATTGTTTCCAAAACTGCTGACAGTCATAATGTGATGTTGCAATGACCCAGTTTCTTGCTCCGTTGTCAGTCACTGTGTATGAACAAACAACCCATTTAAAAGGTCAGCATGGTGACATTTTAAGGCCTGAATCAGCAAACTTATAAAAGCTTTAAAGGTTTGTGAGCTGCAATCATGATGATAACATCAGAATTGCAGCAGCAGATGCTTCCTAATGTTGATCCTGACAGAAATCATGAAACCATTGAGCAGGCACTACATATGCTGAGGCAGGCACAGAAGCTTATCTCAGGTACACAGCTGTTTCAAACACTGGAATATCTGGCAACTGTATATTATTATGAGGTCTGTGCAAACAAAGCACCACCCACTATCACACTGCCTATAGATCTCCCTCCCTATCACTGACTCCATCTGAGCCTCCGCCTGTCTGCATTTCTTTGGGAGAAATAGAACAAATAACTGCAGGTGCTGCAGATCTGAAACAAAAACAAATTGCTGGGAAACTCAACTGGTCTGGCCACATCTGTGGAGAGAAAACAGAGTTAACATTGAGCCCAATGATCCTTCTTCAGAACCTTTCTTTGGGTTTGATTCATCACTTGAACTCCCTGTGGGATATCTCACTTATGCTGTAAGAAAGGTTGGCACATCTAATCTCTGCCAGCAATATATTGGCTTCCTTCGAAGCTGGGAAATTTAGAAATTGCTGTTGTAGCAACACCTACTGGGAGATCTGATTTGTATTTTGAACAAGACGCTAACTAGAAATTAAATAGTCACAATATGTTAACATCAGGTTGTGGTGGTTGACTTTCCTATACAAATCACAGCACTCAGGCATGCAGATTAACTTTGTGTTTATTCGAACAAGATCAGTACTAAATTGGTTAAGCACTTGGTCTGACACTTGATCCCAGCTCTGTTCCACATCTGCCTGATCTCTGTCCACTCTATACAGAAAATGATCAACTTCTGTACACAGACATTATTTTAGTTTCATTTTTGCACAATAAAGGTAAATTTTCCATCTAGGTTTTTTTCTGTCATCATTTCTGCAGGAACCTGTTCACATTTCTCTAGTTTGCTCTCAAGACTATTACCTCCCTCAAGGTGGATGAGGTTCGTCTCCAGTCATTTCTGCTAATAAGACCATAAGACCATAAGACATAGGAGTGGAAGTAAGGCCATTCAGCCCATCAAGTCCACTCTGCCATTCAATCATGTAGCCCTTAATTCCTCGAGACAACAAGAATCTAACAATCTCTGCCTTGAAGACATCTAGCGTCCTGGCCTCCACTGCACTCTGCGGCAATGAATTCCACAGGCCCACCACTCTCTGGCTGAAGAAATGTCTCCGCATTTCTGTTCTGAATTGACCCCCTCTAATTTTAAGGCTGTGTCCACGGGTCCTAGTCTCCTCGCTTAACGGAAACAATTTCCTAGCGTCCACCCTTTCCAAGCCATGTATTATCTTGTACGTCTCTATTAAGTCTCCCTTTAATCTTCTAAACTCCAATGAATATAATCCCAGGATCCTCAGCCGTTCCTCATATGTTAGACCAACCATTCCAGGGATCATCCGTGTGATCTCCGCTGGACATGTTCCAGTGCCAGTATGTCCTTCCTGAGGTGTGGGGACCAAAACTGGACACAGTACTCCAAATGGGGCCTAACCAGAGCCTTATAAAGTCTCAGGAGCACAACAGTGCTTTTATATTCCAACCCTCTTGAGATAAGTGACAACATTGCATTCGTAATCACAGACTCAACCTGCATGTTTACGTTTAGAGAATCCTCGACTGGCACTCCCAGATCCCTTTGCACTTTGGCTTAACGAATTTTCTCACCGTTTAGAAAGTAGTCTATGTTTTTATTCTTTCTGCCAAAGTGCAAGACCTCGCATTTGCTTATGTTGAATTCCATCAGCCATTTCCTGGACCACTCTCCATAAACTGTCTAGATCCTTCTGTAGCCTCCCCACTTCTTCAGTACTACCTGCCTGTCCACCTAACTTCGTATCATCTGCAAACTTCGCTAGAATGCCCCCAATCCCTTCATCCAGATCATTAATATATAATGCGAACAGCTGTGGCCCCAACACTGAACCCTGCAGGACACCGCTCGTCACCGGCTGCCATTCCAAAAAATAACCTTTTATCCCAACTCTCTGCCTTCTCTCAGACAGCCAATCCTCAATCCATCCTAGTAGCTCACCTCGAACACCATGGGCCCTCACCTTGCTCAGCAGCCTCCCGTGTGGCACCTTATCAAAGGCCTTTTGGAAGTCTAGATAGACCACATCCAATGGGTTTCCCTGGTCTAACCTACTTGTCACCTCTTCAAAGAATTCCAACAGGTTTGTCAGGCATGACCTCCCCTTACTAAATCCATGTTGACTTGTTCTAATCAGACTCTGCTCTTCTAAGAATTTAGAAACCTCATCCTTAATGATGGATTCCAGAATTTTACCAACAACCGAGGTTAGGCTGATTGGCCTATAATTTTCCATCTTTTGTCTTGATCCTTTCTTGAACAAGGGGGTTACAACAGCGATCTTCCAATCATTCGGGACTTTCCCTGACTCCAGTGACTCTTGAAAGATCTCAACCAATGCCTCCGCTATTTCCTCAGCTACCTCTCTTAGAACTCTAGGATGTATCCCATCGGAGCCAGGAGATTTATCAATTTTAAGACTTTTTAACTTTTTCTAGCACTATCTCTTTGTATTGGCAACCATACTCAACTCAGCCCCCTGACTCCCTTTAATTGCTGGGATATTACTCATGTCTTCAACTGTGAAAACTGACGCAAAGTACTTGTTAAGTTCTCCTGCTATTTCCTTATCCCCCATCACTAGGCTTCCAGCATCAGTTTGAAGTGGCCCAATGTCTACTTTTGCCTGTCGTTTGTTTCTTATGTATTGAAAGAAACTTTTACTATCATTTCTAATATTACTGGCTAGCCTACCTTCATATTTGATCCTCTCCTTTCTTATTTCTCTCTTTGTTATCCTCTGTTTGTTTTTGTAGCCTTCCCAATCTTCTGATTTCCCACTGCTCTTGGCCACTTTATAGGATCTCTCTTTTTCTTGAATACATTTCCTGACTTCCTTTGTCAGCCATGGTTGTCTAATCTCTCCCCGGATAATCTTTCTTTTCTTGGGGATGAACCTGTATACAGTGTCCTCAATTATACCCACAAACTCCTGCCATTTTTGCTCTACTGTCATCCCCGCTAGCCTCTGTTTCCAGTCTATTTTTGTCAGTTCCTCTCTCATGCCCTCATAATTACCTTTATTTAACTGTAACACCATTATATCCGATTTTGCCTTCTCTCTTTCAAACTCCAGACTGAACTCTACCATATTATGATCGCTGCTTCCTAAGGGTTCCCTTACTTTAAGATCTTTTATAAAGTCTGGTTCATTGCAAAGCACTAGGTCCAGAATAGCCTGCTCCCTTGTGGGCTCAATGACAAGCTGTTCCAAAAAACCATCCTGTAAGCATTCCATGAATTTCCTTTCTTTGGATCCACTGGCAACATTAGTTACCCAGTCTACCTGCATATTGAAGTCTCCCATGATCACTGTGACCTTGCCTTTCTGACATGCCTTCTCTATTTCCCGGTACATGTTGCGTCCCTGGTCCTGACCACTGTTAGGAGGTCTGTACACAACTCCAACTATGGTTTTTTTGCCTTTGTGGTTCCTCAATTCCACCCACACAGACTCCACATCATCTGACGCTATGTCATTCAGTGCCATAGATTTAATTTTGTTCTTAACTAACAAGGCAACCCCACCCCCTCTGCCGACCTCCCTGTCTTTTCGATAAGTTGAAAATCCTTGGAGGTTTAACTGCCAGTCCTGACCCCCCTGTAACCAAGTCTCTGTGATGCCTACCACATCATAATCATTCACTATGATCTGTGCCATTAGTTCATCTGTTTTCTTATGAATGCTACGAGCATTCAGGTAAAGTGCCTTAATGCTAACTTTCTTATTATTAGAGATATTGGAAGTCATATGATGTCCTAAGTTATCCTTGCTTTTTTCTGCATTCCCAGTCTGCCTCAATTTTAAATCCGCCTGGACACATGCTATCCTGCTATACTCATACTTTTAACGCCATACTCCCTGTCGCTTTCTCTTTCCCTTCCCCCCAACTCAGAAGTTTAAAGTCCTACTGACCACCCTATTTATCCTCTTCGCTAGAACATTCGCTAGAATGTGGACCTTTTGGATATTCAAGGTTCATACTATATTTGGAACCGGCTTCTTGGAGGTATGGTGGAGATGTGTGTGCATCCGAGACTTGTCTATCTGATTGCATCTTGGATGTGCACATTCTGTATTTCTTGAAGTTTTGCCTGTGCGCATCCCATTCAGGAGAAAGCAACTGCTGTAGCTGGATGGTTGAGTTTTGGAATTGAGAATGCTTTTTGGTAGTGGTGAATGAATGAATAAATGAGTAAATAAATAAATGGATGGATGGATAATCTGTAGTCACTGCTCACAGGTAGAGAACACTTAACTGATGCACAGAGCAACAACAAAAAAAAACTGCGGCAGGTATGGCAGCATCTGTGAAGCGAAATCAGTGTTAACATTCCTCAGGAGCCAAGTGTCACTGGAACTGAAATCGTTAACTCTGCTTTCTCTGCACAAATGCTGTAGATGTGCTGAGCTTTTCTAGCAACTTCTGTTTTCTAGCATCTGTAGCATTTTTCAGGTTTTAACAAAAAACTGTAACTACATACGATGTATAGAGCCACAGGAGATACTAAACAAGTATTTTGCATCATTGTTCACTGTGGAGAAGGACATGGACGATATAGAATGTAGAGAAATAGATGGTGATACCTTGACAAAATGTCCATATTACAGAGGAGGAGGTACTGGATGTCTGGAAATGCATAAAAGTGGATAAATCCACAGAACCTGATCAGGTGTACCCTAGAACTCTGTCAGAAGCTAGGGAAGTGATTGTTGGGCCCCTTACTGAGATATTTTTATCATTGATAGTCATAAGCGAGGTGCCGAAAGACTGGAGTTTGGCTAATGTGCCACTATTTAAGAAAGGGGGTAAGGAAAAGCCAGAGAACTATAGTCTGGTGAGCTTGACATCAGTGGTGGGCAAGTTGTGGGAGGGAATCCTAAGGGGCAGGATGTACATGTCTTTGGAAAGGCAAGGACTGATTAGGCAGATTCAACATGGCGTTGTATGTGTGAAATCATGTCTCACAAAGTTAATTGAGTTTTTTGAATAAGTAACAAAGAGAAAGGTTCCTCATGGGAGACTGGTTAGCAAAGTTAGAATACAGGGAGAACTAGCTATTTGGATACAGAACTGGCTCAAAGGTAGAAGACAGAGGGTGGTGGTGGATGGTTGCTCTTTAGACTGGAGGCCTTTGACCAGTGGTGTGACACAAAGATCAATGCTGGGTCCACCACTTTTCGTCATTTATATAAATGATTTGGATGTGAGCATAAGTTATAGTTAGTAAGTTTGCAGATGACACCAAAATCATAGGTGTAATGGACAGCAAAGAAGGTTACTCAGAGTACAACAAGATCTTGATCAGATGGGCCAATAGGCTGAGAAGTGGCAAATGGAGTTAATTTAGATAAATGTGAGGTGCTGCATTTTGGGAAAGCAAATCTGAGCAGGACTTATAGACTTAATGATAAGGTCCTGGGGAATGTTGCTGAACAAAGAGACCTTAGAGTGTAGGTTTATAGTTCCTCAAAAGTGGAGTCTCAGATAGGATAATAATTGGGTGGCACAGTGGCTCAGTTATTAACACTGCTACCTCACAGCACCAGGGTCCTGGGTTTAATTCCTGGCTGTCTGTGTGGAATTTGCACATTTTCCCCTTGTCTGTGTGGGTTTCGTCCGAGTGCTCCGATTTCCTCCCACAATCCAAAGATGTGCAGGTCAGGTGAATTGGCCATGCTAAATTGCCCACAGTGTTAGGTGCATTAGTCAGGGTAAATATAGGGTAGGGGAATGGGTTTGGGTGGGTTTCTCTTCAGAGGGGCAGTGTAGACTTCTTGGGCAAAAGGGCCTGTTTCCACACTGTAGAGAATCTAGTCTAATAAAGAAGTTGTTTGGTATGCTTTCCTTTTTTGGTCAGAGTACTGAGTACAGGAGTTGGGAGATCATGTTGCAGCTGTACAGAACATTAGTTAGGTCACTTTTGGAATATTGTGTGCAATTCTGGTCTCCTTCCTATCAGAAGGATGTTGTGAAACTTGAAAGGGTTCAGAAAAGATTTACAATATGTTGCCAGGGCTAGAGAGCTTGAGCTATAGGGAGAGGCTGAATAGGCTGGCATTGTTTTCCCTGGAGCATCGGAGGCTGAGGGGTGACCTTACAGAGGTTTATAAAATCATGAGGGGCATGGATTGGATAAATAGACAAAGCCTTTTCTTTGGGGTGAGGAGTCCAGGGTGGGGCAGCACAGTGGCTCAGTGGTAAGTACTGTTGCCTCACAACGCCAGAGACCTGGGCTTGATTTCAGCCTCTGGTGACTGTGTGCGTGGAGTTTGCGAATTCTCCCCGTGTCTGCGAGAGATTCCTTTGGATGCTCCAATTTCCTCCACAATCCAAAGATATGCAGGTTAGGTGAATTGGCCATGCTAAATTGCTCATAGTGTTCAAGGGTGTGTAGGTTAGGTGCATTAGTCAGGGGTTAATATAGGATAAAAGAAGAAGAGGAGAAGGTCTGTATGGGCTACTCTTCAGAGGGTCAGTGAAGACTTGACAGGCTGAAGGGCCTGTTTTCACCTTAGGAACTCTATGCCATCCAGTCTCATCCTGTCCTGTTCAGGGTGAGAGGGAAAATATAAAAGGGACCTATGGAATGAGCTGCCAGAGGAAGTGGTGGAGGTTGGTATAATTACAGCATTTAAAAGGCATCTGGATGAGTATATGAAAAGGAAGGGTTTTGAGGGATATGGACTGGTAGCTGGCAAATGGGACTAGATTAGATTAGGATATCTGGTCGGCATGAACGAAATGGACCTAAGTGTCTGTTTCCATGCTGTACATCTCTATGACTGCTAAAATGTGTTATCATTCTAGTTTGTAAGGTGTTGTTGGAACCACTTTTCATAAATTTTTTTTCTAATTTCCACTCCAAGGTAATGTTGCTTCCTTAGCTACATGCAAACATGAACCCATTTATTCTCTTTGGTTTATGTGAACAATGTGTTGGATGTTTGTATTACACACTTTCATGTATATTAAATAGATCCAATGAAATATTAAAAAAAATACAGTATATTGAATAGACTGAAGTCTGCACATTTGACTGCCAGCTCATGAATTATTTAGCAGATTAATAAATATTAAAATTGAAATAGTTTAACAATCGACCACAGTTTCAGTTAATTGTAAATACAGAACTTATAATACACATACATTGTTCATTTTATGAAAGGACTCAGAGTACTGTTTACTAAAAGTAACAAATCTCAAGTCTTAAGTAACATGGAGCAAAATGAATTTGTGCAAGCATAAACAAATTGATTTCATCAATGCAAAACGAGCTATAATTTGATAAAGCTCAGCACTTTTAAAACAAATTGCTGCTACAGTCTGATTGGTCAATCATGACAGGCAAAACTATTTTAGTTTTCCACAGAAGACAACTTTTAAAAATGGAGGAAATAATATCCAAGCCACAGGCTGTACCACCTTTATTATCATTGTTATAATATGAGTTCTGACATGAGCCATAGATAATGAAATCATAAAGGCATTCTTCCTGAACACATTTATAACCTCAGTGCGTAGGGTGAAAAGTCTTCTACCATAAATTGAAAAATAACTTGTGTGATTTAAAAAGCCAAAATTAGTCAGAAAGAACAAAGGCCAATAGACTGACAGTACTGGATCATATCCAAGTTTGATTGTTTAATCTAAAGGGATAAATCTATTCTAGTCCACCATTTATAATCAGTAATGTGAATCACAACATTTTCAACTCAGTTGTAGTCAGTGTTTGGAGGTTGATTTTTGTCTGATCTTTAGAGAATTGTATTTATGACGTATTCCAGCTGTCCTTTTGAAACTTTTCTAAATAATGCAGTATCTGAAAAGATGGCAAAGGGTATTAATAGAGAAACAGAACTGCATGGATTAGGAGGTAGGGTCTGACTAAAGCCTTGATTGTGATCTGGACATTCAATATTTATGTCAATGAAGATACAAATGAAGAGAAAGGAGACCACTACAAATGCCCTGTTCCTACATTAGATATAGATTGCAGACATTGGAACGATCACCAGGTAGATCTCATTAACTATGAGATCTTTGATTGGTTCAGCTTAACAACTCCAATTAGGGAGCCCTGGCTGACAGAAATAAACAGGAGATTTAGAACCTCTTCAGTTTAGGGGGCTGATTGGACTATGGTCAGTGTGTTCCTATTAATGATTAGAGTGGTGCTGGAAAAGCACAAGTCAGGCAGCATCGGAGGAGCAGGAAAATCGATGTTTTGGGCAAAAGCCTTCAACAGGAATAGAGATCTATTCCTAGTGAAGGGCTTTTGCCTGAAATGTCGATTTTCCTACTCCTCCAATGCTGCCTGACATGCTGTGCTTTTCCAGTGCCACTCTAATCTAGACTCCGGTTTCCAGCATCTGCAGTCCTTGTTTTTACCTAGTGTTCCTGTTAATGTTGGTTTCTGTCTGGTTTTGGAGGAAACATGATTCCTGAATGGGCTGAACCATATAGTCAGTTTGTTAGTTAATATTCCTTTTTATTGATGATTGACTTTTAAACTCGCTGATTTAAACGGTCAATGTGTTATAGATGTAAATCAGTTCTTATTAGGAACTGTTGTTTCATTGGTTGGTTACAGCTATGTGACTATTTTCCGTTTGAGAAAAAGATTATGCTGATTTTCTGGTTTTCTTAGTTTATTTGTGGAATGTGCTTTCACTTTTTGGTATTTGGACTGAGCACTTGAGAGAAAATACATCTTTCCAAATGAGCTGGTCTTGTATGGGTAAGCCTGGGCCTTTGGGTGACTAGGCCTCTAAAGACTGAACACCTTGTGTGTGTGCTTGGAGGTGAACAATTGCTGCATCCTGGGATGGACCAAATCCCTGTGAGTTAATTGCATTTTCACAATGTACTGTGGGTCTGGTTGTCTATGGAGGGGCCAGGCCTCTAAAGAGACAAAACACCTGTGTCTGCTGTGGGGTGTGCACTCTACCTTGATACTGGAAACTGTATTGTAAAAATTTTGTGAATTGTTAACGTATGTGGGCTTTGTATTTAATTGTGTTTGAGTGCAGGCCAGAGTGTGCTAGTCAGTATGTGGACAATTAGTAGTGGGAGTGTTGATGACCGGCCTGGGGGAAAGCAGGCTGGGAGTTCTGTTAGTATGCAGGGTGACTAGGCAGCTGACAACATTCCCAGAGGAAAGCTGGTCAGGGGAGGGGCAGCCAGTACATTGCTGGCTATGGGCTGGAGGGTTGATGACCAGCTTGGAGGAAAGTGACTAGGAGGAGCCCGTCAGTAAGTGGGGCCAGACTAGTGTCCTCACAGGAATGCTGGTGTTGGGCAGACTGGTCAGTACATGGGGATGCTAAGCCAGGTGAGCAATGGCAGCCTTTAGGAAGGCAGACCAGGGGAGGACTGATCAGTATGCAGGGAGGCTGGGAGTTGGACAGCTGATGACTGTTCTGTAGCAATGCTGTCCAGGTGAAAGGGTGACACACAGGGTGGCTAGGAGCTGGAAGGCTGACAACATGACTGTAGGAAAGCAGGTTTGATTATTATGCTGAGTGACCAGAAACCAGTGGCTGATGCCTGTCCCTGAGGAAAGTGGGCTGTGGAAGGTCAGTCAGTACACAGGGTGGCCAGAAACCGGAAGACAAACCGCCAGCTTATAGGAAAATGGCCTGGGGTAGTTCAGTTAGTACACAGGGTGACTGGGAGCTTAAGTGGTCAAAGACCAGCCTGGAGGAAAGTGGGCCTGGGGAGGGTCAGTCAGTTTGCAGGGTGGCTGGAAAGTGGAAGGCCAACAACTGTCCTGCAGGAAGGTTCATCAAGGAAGATCTGATCAGTATGTGGTACAGATGGGTGTTCGGTGTCTTCTTTTATTTATTTATATATATAGGCTGTGTTCTATGCGTGTTCTTATTTGATTGCACTGTTTTGTCTGTTTGTTACTGTTATTTTTGTGATGAATGGAAATGGAATTTGAAGTTTGTCCTCCCTTCCCTGAAAACTGGTTGAACAATGGGGTTTGGGGACTGGCTTTGCTGCCATTTCCCTTTATATACTTATTTTGTGAACTGCTTTGTCTGTTAACTGTATTTTGTACTGCTTAATAAACTTTAAAGAGATTTAGAATCTCCTCAGTTTAGGGGACTGACTGTGTTGACTGGGCCATAGTCAGTGTGTTACTGCTGCTGTTGGTTTCTGCTTTTTTTTAAGGAATCCTGATTCCTGAACTGGCTGTATTATACAGTCAATTTGTTAACTGGCATTCCTTTTTTTGAGGACTGATTTTCAAATGGCCTGATCTACACAATCAATGTTTTTCAGATGTAAATCCATTCACATGATGGAACTGTTGTTTCACTGGTTACAGCCTATGTGTTACATTTGTCTCTTTCTTTGAGAAAAGGATTGTGTTGATTTTTGTGGCAGCGCTTAGCCCTTGCACTCTGGCTTCCTTTCTTTTGAATGTGTTTCACTTTTTTGTTGTTTTTCAACTGAGACCTTGTGAGAAAATACATCTTTCCAGATGAACTGTTCCTGTGGGTAGACCCAGCCTTTGTCGGTGGATTAGACCTCTGTAAAGAGTAAACAAATGTGTGTGTGCTGGGAGGTGAGCATTTGCTGTGTCCTGGAGTTCAGGAATGAACCAAACCCATGTGAGTTAACTGCACCTTCACAATGTACTGTATTCCTGTGAGTGGGCCTGACCCTCTCTGGATAAAGCAGGCCTCTTTGGAAACTGAACACCTGGGGTGCGTATTTGTTGCCTTCAGGAGTGGACTCTGTTCTTCGGAATGGACTCTACATTTTGAATGTTAATGTTATTTGTTTGTGAACTGTGCTATTTAATAAAATATAAACAGGAAAAATAAATAGGAGATTTTAAATCTCACTTTAGGGGATTGACTCTGAACTGGCTGGTCACAGTTAGTATGCTGCTGCTATTGGTTTCTGCATGTTGGGGTGGGGAGAAACCTGATTCCTGAACTGGCTGGTTTACACAATCAGTTGTTAACTGGTATTCCTTTTTTATTGAGGATTGGTTTCTGAACTGGCTGATCTTCACAGTTAATGTGCTAACTGAGTTCTCAATAGGGAACTGTTGTTTCACAGGCTGGTTACAGCCTGTTACTCTTCTTTTTTTGAGAAAAGGACTACGCTGATTTTCTGGCAGGGCTTAGTCCTTGCGTTTTGGTTTTTTTTTCATGTGTTTTTGCTTTTTTGGTGTTTGAACTGAACCCTTGTGAGAAAATACATCTTTCCAGATGAGTTGGTCCTGTATGGGTAGAGTAAAAAATGAGGTCTGCAGATGCTGGAGATCACAGCTGAAAATGTGTTGCTGGTCAAAGCACAGCAGGCCAGGCAGCATCTCAGGAATAGAGAATTCGACGTTTCGAGCATAAGCCCTTCATCAGGAATGTATGGGTAGGCCTAGCCCTTTGGTGAATTGGGCCTCTGTAAAGATTGTGCAGTTAACTCACAATGTACTGTGTTCCTGTGAGTGGACCTGGTTCTCTCTGGATAAACCAGGCCTCTTTGGAGACTGAACACTGGGTGTGCTGTGAGGTGTGTATTTGTTGCCTTCAGGAGTGAACTCTGCATACCAAAGTGGACTCTGCCTTTGGTTGTAGACTATTTCTGACAATGCATTCTGCATACTGAAATGGACTCTGTTCCAGGGAATGGAATCTGCATTTTGAAGAGAACTGTTTGGGGTAATAGATTGTGTACCAAAAGGACGGTTTGTTGGTAATCTACTCATTCTTGCTGCTTGTTGAGTTTTACCTGCATGGTCTTGTGTGTCCCTTGGTCTGGCAGGCCTCACTGAGCTGGGATGCTCATAGGTTGTCCTAAAAGCGCTCATCCTGAGAGCTGGAGAGTGGGTATGTGGCCCCAAAGGCCACAAGGTGGATGGGCCCAATGCTGGTTGCCCTGAGAGCCAGAAGGTGGTAAGCTGTTCTGAGCACTGTCTTCCCAAGAAGAGGTAATCTGAACAGTCCTAGAGGTGGTTCGAAGATTTGTCAAAGCAGCTAAGATCCAGAAGGCTTGTGGGCTGCCTAGTGTGCCATTGCCCCAGGGAGAGGGACGGCTCTCTGAGAGGTGGTTGGAAGGTTTTTCAGGGCGGTCCATAGGCCAAATGGTGCATCGGGGTGGGTGAGAGCCAGATGGCAGGTAGGCTGTCGGCAGTGCTGTCAACCCCAGGCAGTTATTGAGACTGGCTGTCTCAGAAGTGATCAGAAGGTGTGAGGGCGGTTAGGGAAGCCAGAAAGTGGGTAGGCCATACTGATTACTCTCATTTTTTTGTGTGTGTGTTGCTGAAAAATTATCCTTTAGGATATTGTCTTTTCTCACTGTAGAGCAAGCAAAATCATGAGACCATCATTAAGGCCATCACATCTAGACCTGAAAAGTTCCTGATAAGAGCTCCTGTTCAAAACGTCAACTCTCCTGTTTTTCAATGCTGCCTGACCTGCTGTGCTTTTCCAGCGCCACACTTTTTGACTCTGATCTCCAGCTCTGCAAACCTCACTTTCTCCATATTTCTCTTAACTATGACTATAGAGTTCAATCTTCTAAAATGCATTAAATTGTGTCAATAAATTGTTTCAATTTAGAACAATTTCTGCCTTATTCAGATAAACCAGCTAGATGGCTTGGCCATGAAGAAGCTGGTGAACAGTTTTTAAAACTACAGACACAGCTAACTTTTTCTTAATATCAGAAAGACAGAAACAGGAGTGGGACATTCCACTCCTGGAGTCTTCTCTGCTATTCATTATGATTTATGGCTGACCATCAAGACTGACACTCTCCTCATTCCTGATGAAGGGCTCTGGCCCGAAACGTCGAATCTCCTGTTCCTTGGATGCTGCCTGACCTGCTGTGCTTTAACCAGCAACACATTTTCAGCTCTGATCTCCAGCATCTGTAGACCTCACTTTTTACATCAAGACTGATACCCTAATTCCACTTTCTGTGGTACTGAATTCCACAGGATCACCATTCTCTAGATGGAGAAAGTTTCCCTCGTCTCATTTCTAAATAGTTTAAACTTAAACTATAACCTCCGTTTCTGGATGCACTATGAATATCCTTCCTGCACCTAATCTGTGTAATCCGGTTAGAATTTTATATATTTTTTGTGAAATCCTCCTCATTGTTCTAAATTCCAGTGAGTACAACTCAATCTCTCTACATGTGCAAGTCCTCCCATCTCAGGGCTGTCATATTCTAGGTTTTATGTTCTCGTGTTTCTTTGCTGGCAGACACATTATTCAAGATGTAGCCTCACTAATGTCCTGTAAAATTGCAAAATATCTTTGTACCTGCTATCAAGTCATTTGACTATGAAGGCCAACATACAGTTTGGTGCCTTTACTGCCTCCTGCACCTGTAAGCTTACTTTTACTGATGAGGTCACCTAGGTCTTGTTGAACATTCCCCTCAATCTCAAAGCCATTAAAATAGCTACCTTTCATCCTATTTTTTGCTACCAAAATGGATAACCTCAGTGTTACATTGCATTTGTTCATTCAGTCAGCTTGTGCGCACTGCAACCAATCCACCATTCACCCTTCCAACCTGCTTTCTGTAATCAACAAATTTTGAGATATTGCATTTAATTCCCTCATCTAACTCATTCACTTGAGTTGTGAATAGCTGGGATCCTAGTTATCTCATTAGTCACCACCTGACATTCAGAAAAATACTCATATATTCTTCTTTGTTTCCTGTCTGCTAACCAATTTTCTCTCCATCTCCACACACTATTTCCAATTCATAAGCTTTAATTTTGCACATTAATATCTTACTTGGGACTTATCAAGCCTTCTGACCATCTAAATAAATAATATTCACGGGTTTCCCCCTGAGTAGTCCTACCAGTTACGTCCTCAAAGAATTTCAGTAGACATTATCAAGCATAATTTCCCTTTTATAAATCCATGCTGAGTGTATCTATTGATGCCTTCTAAGTGCTCTGCTATTAAATCCTTTGTAATGAATTCTAGCATCTTCTTCACTATGACACCAGACTTACTGATCTACAACTCCATTTTCTAGCTACCTCCCTTGTTAAATAGCAGCGTTGCAGTAGCTGCCCTCCAATTTGAAAGGATTGTTCCAGAATCTAAAGAATCTTAAAAGATAACCGACAATTTTGTCTATTATTTTTAGGGCCCTTCCTGAAAAGCTCTGGGATGTGGATTATCAGACTTCAATCCCATCAATTTCTCCAGCATGATTTCTCCATGAATACAGATTTACTACAATTCTTCCCTCTCATGAAACCCTGTTTTCTGCATTATTTTATGCTTTTTTTTAATATGCTCCCTTTTGAACTGAGAGCAAAGTATGAATTTAGTTTGTTAGCTTTTTTGTTGCCCATAATAAATTTGTCTGACTGTAAGGGACCTACATTTCATTTGCACTAATTTTGTTCTTTTTGCATATCTATATATCATAAAACATCAGGAGGAACTCCCAAAAAGCAAAACTCCAAGTGGAATCATTTTGTAAACATGTACAAGATGACAAGAAACATTTTATTTGTTTGACACATGGCACAGTCTTCCTGACAGTGAGATACATTAAAATAACAAAAAATGAAGCAACTACTCATTTTTAAGGAATGCAATTCTGACGGCAAGTATTTGCTCACAAATATACATCAGAACCAGAAAAGCGACACTTGAGAGACTATTTCACTGCGAGGTTTGTAAGGCTTTGTTTCAGACTCCCTTCATCCTGCTGAGACACATGCTGACATATAACAGTGTATCCGCTGTCAAATCTGATCTGTGTGATCAAGGTTTTTGGGCCCCCTTTGTGTTCAAGAGTCATGGCAAAGGAAGGACTGAGAAGAAGATTGATCCATATAGTGGACGGGGCAACACGGTGGCTGAGTGGTTAGCACTGTTGCCTCACAGCACCCTGGTCCCAGCTTCAATTCTAGCCTCGGGCGACTGTCTGTGGAGTTTGCACATTCTCCCTGTGTCTGCGTGGGTTTCCTCCCACAATCCAAAGATGTGCAGGTCAGGAGAATTGGCCATGCTAAAGTGCCCATAGCATTAGATGCATCAGTCAGAGGGAAATGGGTCTGGGTGGGTTACTCTTCAGAGGGTCAGAGTGGATTTGTTGGGATGAAGGGCCTGTTTCCACCCTATAGGGAATCTAATCTAATGCCCAGAAATCTTGCAGCAAAGAAACACGAAAACCTAAAACCTAGAACGTGACAGCACAGGGCAGGCCCTTCAGCCCTTGATAGTGTGATGACCTGTGAAATTAATCTGCCTATCTAACCATTCATTTAAATGCCCTTAATGTCATGGTTCAGTTTGCCGAGCTGGGAGTTTTTGTTGCAAACGTTTCGTCCCCTTTCTAGGTGACATCCTCAGTGCTTGGGACCCTCGTGTGAAGTGCTTCTGTGATGTTTCCTCCGGCATTTATAGTGGCTTGTCTCTGCCGCTTCCGGTTGTCAATTGCTGTCTGCTGCAGTGGCCGGTATATTGGGTCCAGGTCGATGTGTTTGTTGATAGAATCTCTGGATGAGTGCCACGCCTTTAGGAATTCCCTGGCTGTTCTCTGTTTGGCTTGCCCTATAATAGTAGTGTTGTCCCAGTCGAATTCATGTTGTTTGTCATCTGCGTGTGTGGTACTAAGGATAGCTGGTTGTGTTGTTTCGTGGCTAGTTGGTGTTCATGGATGCGGGTTGTTAGCTGTCTTCCTGTTTGTCCTATGTAGTGTTTTGTGCAGTCTTTGCATGGGATTTTGTACATTACGTTGGTTTTGCTCATGCTGGGTATCGGGTCCTTTGTTCTGGTGAGTTGTTGTCTGAGAGTGGCTGTTGGTTTGTGTGCTGTTATGAGTCCTAGTAGTCGCAGCAGTCTGGCTGTTAGTTCGGAAATGCTCCTGATGTATGGTAGTGTGGCTAGTCCTTTGGGTTGTGGCATGTCCTCGTTCCATTGTCTTTCCCTTAGGCATCTGTTGATGAAATTGCATGGGTATCCGTTTTTGGTGAAAACCTTGTATAGGTGTTCTTCTTCCTGTTTTTGCAGTTCTGGTGTACTGCAGTGTGTTGTGGCCCTTTTGAATAGTGTCCTGATGCAACTTCGTTTGTGTATGTTTTAGATTAGATTAGATTATTTACAGTGTAGAAACAGGCCCTTCGGCCCAACAAGTCCACACCGACCCGCCATGGCACAACCCACCCATACCCTTACATTTACCCCTTACCTAACACTACGGGCAATTTGGCATGGCCAATTCACCTGACCCGCACATCTTTGGACTGTGGGAGGAAATCGGAGCACCCAGAGGAAACCCATGCAGACACGGGGAGAATGTGCAAACTCCACACAGTCAGTCGCCTGAGTCAGGAATTGAACCCAGGTCTCAGGCGCTGTGAGACAGCAGTGCTAACCTCTGTGCCACCATGGTAGTTGCTTTCATAGTTCAGGACTTGGTCTGTGTGTGTGGCTTTTCTGTATACCTTCGTGCTGAATTCAGCACGATGAAATCACCTCTCAACCTTCTCTCCAATGAAAGCGGCCTCAGTTCCCTCAGCCTTTCCTCGTAAGACTTTCCTTCCATACCAGGCAACATCTCAATAAATCTCCTCTGAACCCTATCCAAAGCTTCCACATCTTTCCTATAACGCGGTGACCAGAACTGTAATCAATACTCCAGGTGCGGTCTTACCAGTGTCCTATACAGCTGAAGCATGACCTCATGGCTCCAAAACACAATCCCCATACCAATAAATGCCAACACACTATATGCCTTTTAACAACCTGATCAACCTGCAAGGCAAATCTTAGGGATTTATGCACCTGGACACCAAGATCTCTCTCTTCATCTACTCTGCCAAGAATCTTACCTTTACCTAGTACTCTGCATTCCTATTACTACTTCTGAAGTGAACTATCTCACACTTTTCAGCATTAAACTCCATTTGCCACTTCTCTGCCCAGCTCTGTATCTTATGTATGTCCCTCTGTAACCCACAACCTCCATCAGGACTGTCCACAACTCTGCCTACCTTAGTGTCATCCGCAAATTGACTAAACCATCCTTCTAAAGCCACATTCAGATCATTTATAAAAATGACAAACAACAGTGGACCCAAAGTGATCCTTGTGGCACACCACTGGTATCTGAGCTCCAGGATGAACATTTCCCATCAACCAAATTTCTAATCCAAACTGCTAAATCACCTTCAATCACGAATCTCTGTATTTTATGCAATAATCTACCGTGTGAAACCTTACCAAAAGTCTTACTAATGTCCATATACAACACTATGTGCACATTTGTGGAAAACACTATTAGTCTCTCTCTCGTGTGACAACGTTTTCCACAGGAATGATGATTTAATGACGTTTCCTATGTGTGGCTTAAAAAAACACCAATGAGAGGAACTTTAGTCAGAAATAAGACCTGGATAAACCTATGACTGTAAGAAGTCAAACTTAATAAGTCACAATTTTTCCAGTCCACTAGCCATTCTGAAGCATTAGTGAGCGGCACGGTGGCACAGTGGTTAGCACTGCTGCCTCACAGCGCCTGAGACCCGGGTTCAATTCCCGCCTCAGGCGACTAACTGTGTGGAGTTTGCACGTTCTCCCCGTGTCTGCGTGGGTTTTCTCCGCTTGCTCCAGTTTCCTCCCACAGTCCAAAGATGTGCGGGTCAGGTGAATTGACTATGCTAAATTGCCCGTAGTGTTAGGTAAGGGGTAAATGTAGGGGTATGGGTGGGTTGCGCTTCGGCGGGTCGGTGTGGACTTGTTGGGCCGAAGGGCCTGTTTCCACTCTGTAAGAAATCTAATCTAAATGACAATGTCAAAGTTAATGCAGATGAAAACATAATGCATGGGAAAGTATAATTTGAAGTTGGAGGTTGTTGGTCACAAAGCTGGTCCTTTTATTTTCTAAAAGCTGTTCCTTTTCTCAAGGATACTGTGTCCTTGGTTTTTTCAGAGGGGTCATAAACCAGCTCTCTGTTCCAATTAGATTGGTTTGGTACAGAGATTAAAGTACTAACAGAGATTAAAGTGCATTTCTGAGTTGAACTTGCTCAGAGGCTACTGGCAAGTACCTCTGTCAGAGAGAGCAAAGGTACTTTCGTAACGCCAAATGGACTCTGTACGAAAGTCATGCCATTTGATATGAAAAATGATTCAGCCACATTTGAGACTCACTAATAAGATCATTGTCAGATTGCCCAACTGTGTGGTGTATATTGACAACCTGGTGATTTTTTAAAGTCACTCATGGAATGAACACTTACAGCATACACCAGACTTATTTGATTGACTTTGGAAGGCAGGCTTGGTGGTAAACCTAGCTAAAAGTGAATTTGCCAAAGCCCAAGACCCCTTCCTGGGCCATGTTATTGGACATGGACAAATGGCCCCACGGGATGCAAAACTGAAAGTAATTGGGGAACTTCTCACACTGTTGATGAAAAAAACAGTACTATGGTTCCTGGGATTGAGGGGATTTTATCAAAAATTTGTGCTGAACTTTAGCAGTGTGGCTGCTTCACTCACCAAACTGTCAAAAGGCATTTGACAGCCTAAAACCTATGTTAACCACTGCCCCAGTATTAGCCACACCAGATTACACAAAGCCTTTCAAGGTGGTTAGCGATGTCAATGATGTGAGTGTTGGTGCAGTGCTCCTGCAAGAGGATGACAAAGGAATAGAAAGACCCAGTCAGGTATTTTTCCAGGAAGTTGATTGTTCATCAACAGAAATAATCAATGGTAGAGAAAGAGACTTTAAGCTTGGTGTTGGCATTACAACATTTCAGTGTTTAAATTGCCAGCGATGTCAGATACAATCATATACACTGATCATAATTAATTAACATTTGTGGAAAAATTTTAAGGACAAAAATGTCAGACTATTTGCTTAGATGGAACTTCTTGTTGCAGCCATTAAGTTTGACAATTGTGCATGTGGCAGGTCATGAAAATATGATTGCTCTGGTATTGAGGCTTGAATGAGATAAGGAAGTTTTGTGGGGGTGTGTGCACTATGGCTTGAATTTGCATGTAGTTGTGCATGTTTGCATAATATAGTTAGTATAGTGTATGTGTGTGTGTTTAGATTACTAACCAATTTGTTTTTGAAGGGTTTTAAAAATGAAGCAATTTTTTTGACATTGATGTTTCTTTTTTTTAAGGGGGGCGGAAGTGTTACAAAACTGGTCCCTTTTCTCTAAAAGCTGTTTCTTTCTCAAGAATACGGTCTCCTTGGTTGTTTTCTTTTCCAGAAAGGTCATAAACTAGCTCCCAGTTCTGATTAGACTGGTTTGGTACAGAGATTAAAGGGTATTGAGAGGTATTTTTGTTTATATGTAAACAGACGAGGCTTCAGGTCAAAGTGGTCATGTTTTAGCAGTGACCTGTCTAATGGAAGAAGTGTGGTCAGGTCTCTCTAGCTGAGTAGTTCAGTCCAGAACTAGTTAGGAGCTCAATAGTAAGCTTTGTGGAATCTCTCTCTGCCTCTCTCTCTCTCTCTCATCGTGTTTTAATGGGGTTTGTTAATTGAGACTGTTATGGATATTTGGAACAACATAATTAAGTCTAGTTTGAATAGACTGAGTTTTGTAGGGGTTCTTTATTGTGTCCTTTGTGTTTCATTTGTGTAATTTTAACTTTGGGTAATTTTCACTGTACACAAGTTGCAAATCTTAACGTCTGGTTTGCTTGCTCAAGAATATTTTGAGTGGTCTGGCCTAGTGCATAATAAATATAAACCAAAAGACCAAATTACAACCACAAACTTGTATCATCTCTATCACGTCTAAAGGAGAACATGCACATGCTTGGTATCACTATATACCTGTTGAATGACAATGCCATGTGGAATGCAAAATATTAGATAACAAGCAGAACAGGATATTTTGAAACATTAGTGAAGACAGACTATATTTCATTTTCCTGAACGAAAGAAGGGTGTAGAAGGCGTACCAGAAAAAGAAATACGCTTACCTAAAAAAGAGCTATCAACCTGGTGAAGCTGGAACACAGGACTCCTTTTATGCCAAAATGTTAAAGCAGCATGCAATAGACAAAAAATGTTGGATCAGATCTAAGCTCTGCAGTCCTGCCACATCTAGTAGTGATTGGTTGTGGACAGGTAAACTCTGAGATAGCGAGAACTGCAGATAGTGGAGATGTCTGAGTCAATAAAGTGTGGTGCTAGAAAAAGCACAGCAGATCAGGCAGCATCTGAGGAGCAAGAGAGTTGACATTTCAAGCTTAACCCTTTCTGATGAAACATAGTAACTTTTCCTCCTCAGACTCTGCCTGACCTGCTGTGCTTTTCTAGCACCACACTTTATCAACTGTGGACACTTAAACAACTAACAGGAGGTAGATTCTCTCCAGATATCCCCATCTTCAACAACGGGGAAGTTGAGTATGCAAAATCCAGAGCTAAAGCATTTTCAACCATCTCCAGCCAGAAGTGCAACAAGGATGATTCCTCTTGCTCTCATCCTGAGGTCCCAGCATCAGATATCAGTCTTCAGGCAATGCAATTCACTGCACATGACAGGAAGAAATGGCTCAAGTTACTGGATATAGCACAAGCAGATCCAGATACTGCAAACATCCCAGTAATAATACATGCACCAGAACTAGTTGCAATCCTAGCCAAGCTATTCCATTATAGCTATAACACTGACATTTACCTGGCAATGCAGAAAATTCTCCAGTTATGCCCTGCATACTAAAAGGAACTCCAACCTAATATAGCCAATTATTGTCCCATCACTCTTTTCTTAATCATCAAACTAATAGAAGGGGTCAAAAACAGTGTTGTCAAGCAACGCTATCAACAACCTACCCATTCATACTTAACTCGGTTTCCGACCTCATTCCAGCCTTTTCCAAGATGTCAGCAAAAGAACTAAGTTGAAAAGAGCTGAGTTGAAAATGACTGCTGTTGACATCAAGGCAGCACTGCTGTCTCACAGCACCAGAGACTGGGGTTCCATTCTAACTTCAGGTGCCTGTCTGTCTGGAGTTTGCATGTTCTCCGTGTCTGAGTGGGTTTTCAACAGGTGTACCAATATCTTCACACAGAGGTGTGCAGAATAGGTGGATTGACAATGCTGAATTGCCTGTAGTGTCAAGAGATGTGTAGTCTAGGTACAATAGCCATGGTAAATTTGGGGTTACGTAGGCGAATCAGTCTGATAGGGATGATCTTCGAAGGATTAGTGCTTACTCAATGGGCAAAATGGTTTCTATCCGCACTACAGGATTCCATGATCCAATTCTGATACAGATGAAAGTAGTGGCTAGCTCCATGAGAACACTTGGAAATTCAACATGACACAGCATCTGATACTGTTGGCTTAGTACCCTTTGCAATTGAAGAAGCCAACTACCTTTTCAGTGTTTAACTTAAAACTGAAAAAGTCATGTCAGTACAACTTGTTATTAACTGAGCATTTGGAAAACAATAAAATCAGTCCTGGTCAACATGGATTCAATAAAGGGAAATCATGCTTGAACAAATCTTCTGGAATGTTTAAAGATATGGCCAGTAGGGAAGACAATAGTGATGTTGTGTATCTGGACAACCAAAAGGCTTTTGACAATGTTCCAAACAAGAGATTAGTACAGAAATTTTAAAGCTCATGGCATTGGAGGTAATGTATGAACATGATAAGAGAACTGGGTTGGCAGATAGGCAGCAGTGAGTTGAGATAAATGGATCATTTTCAGAGTGGCAGGCAGTAATGAGTGGTACCATAGGGTTCAGTGCTGGGACCTCAGCTGTTCATATTATACATAAATGATTTGGATGAAAGAATTGAATGCCACATTTCCAAATTTGCAGATGATATTAAGTTGGGTAGCAGTGTATGCACTGAGGAGGATGCTAAGAGGCTGCAGGTGACTTGGACAAGCTGGCTGAGTGGGCAAATACTTGGCAAATGCAGTATAATGTGGATAAATCTGAAGGTATCCACTTTGATCACAAAAACAGGAAGGCAGATTGTTATCTGACTGTATGGCAGGCTAGGGAAAGGTGAGGTGCAACGATACCTAGTGTCATGATGGAACGGTCACTGAAGGTTGGTATGCAGGTGCAGCAAGCAGTAAGGGAAGCTAATGGCATGCTCTCCTTCATAGCAAGAGGATTAGAGTATCAGAGTCTTGCTGCAGTTATACATGGCTTTGGTGAGGCC
This sequence comes from Hemiscyllium ocellatum, assembly GCF_020745735.1. NCBI lineage: Eukaryota > Metazoa > Chordata > Chondrichthyes > Orectolobiformes > Hemiscylliidae > Hemiscyllium > Hemiscyllium ocellatum. The sequence goes on from NC_083404.1 coordinate 72,234,001, forward strand.
ACACCTTGAGTACTTTGTGCAGTTTTGATCTCCTAGTCTGAAGAACATTCTCACTATTGAGGGAGTCCAGTGACGGTTTGCCAGATTGATTCCAAGGATGGCAGGACTGACAGGAAAGAATTGATTGACTGGGCTTGTATTCACTTGAATTTAAAATAATGGTGGGGGTGGGAGGAGTGGGGAAATCTCATAGAAATACAAAATGCCATTGGGACAGGATAGGCTAGATATGGGACATATGCTCCCAACGTTGGCGAAGCCAAGGTTAAGTGGTGACAGTCTAAGAATAAAGGGACTGAGATGAGGCAGAATTTCTTCAGAGTTGTGAACCCGTGAAATTCTCTACCAAAGGAAACTGTTGGGTCCAGTCCATTTGATATATTCAAGAGCAAGCTGAATGTGGCCCTTTTGGCTAAAGAAATAGAGTATGGGGAGAGGGCCGGAATGAGATACTGAGATTGCATGAACAGCCATGATCATCTTGAATGGTGGTGCAGGCTCGATGGCACAGGAGTAAGCCATTTGGCTCTCTTTTTTAATATAGATATTTTTATTAGAAATTTAACATTTTTACAAGTTTACAAAAATAAACAAAACTCTCAAGTACAGACATTGATATCCAATTAAATCTTAAATAAATAATAACCAAAACTTAACAAAAGAAAAATACCGAGAAAGAAAAGCAATCAACTAACTACTAATCTAACCTACAACTAACCAGAGTGTATAATTAAATCTCTTACATTATTCAAATAATAGAAAGAAAAAAAAAACAATGGATAACACAGAAATTGGGTAGTGAGATACATGCTCGGAATGTGTTAACATCAAATGTAACAAAACCCGTATTCGTGTGGGATTCCTCTCCCAAGGAGCCCTGGACAAGCCAAGTTCGTAATCTCAATTAAATAAAAGCCCTTGTTAGGATAGCCGAAATATCTGTATTTATATAATTCAAGAAGGGCTGCCATATTTTATGAAATAATTCGGTCTTTCGGTGCACCATAAGGAAGTCAAAGGGAATAAATTCCATAATTAATCTGTGCCAATTTGAAAGTCCAGGGAGGCCCTCAGCCACCCAGTTTACCAAAATATTTTTCCTTGCACAGAAAGAGAGAATAGAAAATAATCTCTTCCCGTGCATATCCAGGGAGGGTAAGTTCGAAAAGCCCAAAAGGAGAGATACAGGATCCACTTTAATTTCTGTTCCTAAAATTTCTGTCCAGTACTTTAGTTCAGTATCTACGGATCTTATGACAGGTCCATAGGCAATGTACAAGAGTGCCCACCTCTATTTTACATTTGGGACACATTGGAGATGCTCCTGCCTTAAATTTTGCCAATCGATCCGATGCTATATGGGCCCTTTGAAGTATCTTCCGCTGGGTAGCCTGAGTTCTGTTGCAGATGATGATTCTTCTGGCGTTTTCCCAAAAGTCATTCCACATTTCTATAGACATTTCTAGTCCCAAATCCTGATCCCATATATTAAGCAGATTGTCCATATCTCCCGACACTTCATCATGGAGTAAGTGATAAATAGTACTGACGGAAGATACCCCCATTGGTCGTAGCACTCGACATTCTCTATCTGATTTATAAAGACTATCTAATAACATAGTCTTCTTCTGTATATAATTTCGAATTTGGAAGTATCGAAAGAGGTCTCCATTAGGTAATCCGAATTTCTGATGCAGCTATTCAAAAGACATCAGGACCCCTTCTTTAAATAGGTTCCCTAGACATGAGATACCCCTGGATCTCCAGAGTTTAAAAGTGGCATCTGTAAACCCCGGTTGGAATCCCCATGCTCCCACTTTCAGTGCATAGTGGGATGTTTTATATGAGTTGCCCTCATTTTGCCACATTATATTCCAAGCTTTAATTGTGTTTAGTATTATAGGGTTTTTACAGTGATCCGTAATGATTTTCCTCTTGTCTGAAAATAAAAGGTTAATAAGTGGACATTTTCCTTGAGAAGCCTCGATGTCCAGCCAGATTGATTGCGGATCAGACAAGACCCAATCAGCTATGTAACTTAATAGGGAACTTAACTGATATTTCCTAAAATCTGGGAAGTCCAATCCTCCCCTTCCCTGTGGAAGCTGTAGCTTCTTCAGCTTAATGAGGGGCCGTCTATGATTCCAGATAAAAGAACCCAACCAGCCATATAATTTACGTAGTGCTAGCCTTAGCAGCATCACCGGAAGCATTCTCATAGGGTATAGGAGATGGGGCTGGACATTCATTTTAATTAGTGCTATTCTACCCAGCCAGGAAATTGGAAGGTCTCCAATGGAGGTCCTGCCTTATCCTTTCCAGTAAATGCACAAAGTTAGCTTGTATAACTGACCAAATACTGGGGTAATAAAAATGCCTAAATATAAGAAACCCTCCAGGGACCACCGAAAGGGAAAGTGGGACCCATCCACTAAGTGGGGTATCATAGCAAGGCTACCCATTGGCATAGCCTCCAATTTTGAGAAATTAATTTTATAGCCTGAGAATGCGCTAAATGTATTAATAACTTGAATTAAGCGAGGTACGGACCTCAGAGGATTACTGAGGAATAGAAGAACATCATCTGCATAAAGAGTAATTTTATATTGACCTGTACCAATCCTCGGGGTCGTTATATTAGCTTCTGCTAGTGGTTCAATTATTAGCGTAAATAAGAATGGCGAGAGAGGACATCCCTGACGGCAGCCCCTATCCACACTGAAGCTATCCGAACCTAATCCAATGGTAACCACAACAGCTTTGGGATCACTATACAATGTTGAGACCCATTTGGTAAACACCCTTCCAACGCCAAACCTTTCCAATGTGTAAAACAAATATGACCATTCAACCTTATTGTATGCCTTTTCCACGTCTAATGAGACTACTACTCCTGGTATCTTTCCCTGATGGCAGGCTTGAATCATATTCAAAACCCTTCTAATATTATTGGATGATCTACGGCCCTTAATATAAACCCTGTCTGATCTTCCTTTATGATATGTGGCAATACCCTTTCTAATTTCAATGCTAACATTTTAGAAAGGATTTAAAAATCTACATTTAGCAAGGACATTGGTCTATATGATGCACAATCTTCTGGATCCTTTCCTTTTTTAAGGATAAGAGAGATATTTGCCTCTTTCAACGAAGGCGGGAGACAGCCCTGACTGTATGCATAGTTATACATGTCCTTAGGTGGAGCAGCCAATATTCCTGTAAATTCTTTATAGAATTCAGCTTGAAAGCCATCTGGGCCAGGTGCCTTACCGCTCTGAAGTTGCCTGATTGCGTCAAGTATTTCTTGGACTGTTAGGGGAGCATTTAACACCGATACCTGTTCCGGAGTTAGGTCCGGAAAGGTCAAATTTTTAAAAAATGATTGCATCCTCCTAGTCCTGTCTTCACAATCCTGCGATTTATACAAATCAGAATAAAATTTTCTAAAGATTGCATTAATCCTTTTATGATCATGAGTCAAAATACCCATACTTTCCTTCATAGACATGATAGTTTGAGGGGCCTTTTTTTCTTTGCAAGAAATGCTAAGTATCTACCCGGTTTGTCGCCAAATTCATCTCACCTTGGTTTTGCAAATAATATTTCCCTCTTAGCCATTTGGGCAAGCATGGTGTTTAGAGCTGTCCTAAGGGCCATAATCCTTTGCAATTTAATAATAGAAGGTCTATCAGCATATGCTGTTTCAGCTGCTTTTAAGCGAGCTTCGAGCAGATGCTGTTGTTCTCCCTTTAATTTTTTCTGGGTCGCTGAGTAGGAGATGGTCAAACCTTGCGCGTAAGCTTTGATGGTCTCCCACATCATTGGGTTGCTAGCCGTACCTAAATTAATTTCTAAAAAAGTTTTAAATTCTTGAGAGAAGTACTTTACAAATTTATTATCTTTCATCAGGAAGGGGTCCATATGCCAATGCCGAGGGGATGTCCCATTGTTCCTCGCCTTGATTTCCATATATACAGCAGCGTGATTGGAAATTGCTATACTACCTATTTTACAGGATAATATGGAATTTAAAAAAATCGAGGGGGCAAAAAAAGTATCAATTCTGGTATGACATTTATGTGGATTGCAGTAAAAAGAAAAATCTCTGCCCTGTAGATGAAGACATCTCTATACATCTACTAATCCAATTCTTTGTTCAGATCCACCAATTGTCTAGATCTGGGAGATACTCCTGCAGTACTCTTGGGAATCCTATCTATTTCCGGATCCATAATTGTATGATTGTATGACGGACACCAAGAGCCATCAATTTTGAGAAGGCTTCCGTTATAAATTTAAAGGGGTGTGCCGGGGGGGGGGGCAGTACAAATTTAAAATCCCATATTCCTCTCCATTTATAAGAGCTTTAATCAGAATATATAATCCAGATTCATCCTTTATCTGATTTAGGATTTTGAAAGGGAAATTCTTCCGAATAAGAATAACAACTCCCCTACGTTTTGAGCTAAAAGAAGAAAAAAAGGCTTGATCAAATCCACCCTGTCGTAACTTCAAGTGTTCTTTATCCAACAGTTAAAAATCACACAACACCAGGTTATAGTCCAACAGGTTTAATTGGAAGCACACTAGCTTTCGGAGCGCTGCTCCTTCATCAGGTGATGAAGGAGCGTCACTCCAAAAGCTAGTGTGCTTCCAATTAAACCTGTTGGACTATAACCTGGTGTTGTGTGATTTTTAACTGTGTACACCCCAGTCCAACACCGGCATCTTCAAATCATGACTTTTATCCAACAGGTGTGTCTCCTGTAGGAGAGTTTTATCAACTCTTCCTTTCTTGAGATTTGATATTTTCTTCCTTTTGACTGGCGAATTACTCCCCCTGACATTCCAGGTGCACCACTTAACTGACTGATCAATCATAATCGTCCGGGCAAATCCGAGACCCCTCGGGAGGGAAGCCCTATCCAGAACATCCTGAGCATAGAGCATATAAAATTCACAAAAATAAAGGCTCTCTAATACACTCACAACAGTACAATAAAAAGCTATTTTTAAATAATAAAAAAAACATATTTAAATGGAGATTTTCCCCCTTGTTCCAAGGAGGTATCACTTCCTTTCCAAAGGTCCATCGTATCTTCTCCCAACCAGTGCCCCACCCTTGACCCTGGTGCTCCTCAATAGGATGAGGAGAATTCAAATATACTACAGAGCTAGAGTTAATAGTGAGCACCCTACCCCCACCCCCCACCCCCACCCACACCAACACCTGGATATATTTGGTAATGTTAATACCATGTATATACATATATAACTATAAAAAAACCAGGGGGTGGGAGAAAATTGTTAAGTAGAGAACAAGTAAATAAATCCCTCTCCCCACCCCCCAAGATAATATTAAACAGTAAAGTTAAAAAAAAGGGGATATAAACCGGAGTGGGGGGAAAGACAAACCAACATCCATTATCTCTTACAATTTGTCTAAGAGAGTCCAAAAATTCCTAAGCCTTTTCCGGCGATCCGAAGTTATACACGGATCCTTCATGGTTAAAGCGTAGCGTCGCTGGGTAGCGTAAGGACTACTGAATATTTAATTCCCTTAAACACATCTTCACCTCATCGAATGCCTTCCTCTTTCGACCAGAGCTGGGGAAAAGTCCTGGAATAACATCCTTTATAGATCATGACTTGGGAATCTTTTCCAAGATTTCTAGAGGCTTCTAGGAGTACCTGCCTCTCCTTATAGCTCTGCAGTCGGAACAGGACTGGGCGGGGGTGCTGGTTCGAGCTGGGCCCACGTATTGCAACCCGGTAGGCCCATTCCACCCTTACCCGATCTGATCCAGCCTGCAGGTTTAAAAGTTGTGGAAGCCACCGTTCGAGGAAAGTGAGCTTGCCTTCCTCTTCCCATTCGGGAAGGCCCAGCAAACGAGTATTTTCTAGACGACCTAGATTCTTGAGGTCGTCAATGTGATTCTCTAAGGTCCGAACTCGCTGTTCGAGAGCCCCTCCGAATCAGTGCTCGATTTCCTTAATGTCTTGGTCGCGCTTTTGCAGCATGGCCGAGAGTGAGTCCCATCGGCTTTGGGACTCTTCAATAAAAGCGTCGATCTTCGCATCCAGTTTGGAGATGATTTCCACAAGGCTCGCCACTGTAGGTAAGTCCCCCGGGGCGGCTGCAGATGCCTCTGCTGCAGCGGGAGAGGGTAGGGGAGGAATTCCTGCTTGCTGAGAGCTGCAAGCTCCCTTCCCTTTAGTCATTTTTACTGAAGATTAGATTGTTTAAATATAATACTAAGCAGCTAATTAAATTAAACAGTTATTTTAAATGATTTGGTGAGTGTGGTCGGGTTGGGTGACCCCTTCGCCCAAGTCTCGGGAGGAGCACTGTAGACTCAGACTTGCTGGGTCGCCGCCATCTTGGATCCCCCGGCTCTATTTTCTATGTTTCTGTTGCAGTGTTTCTATGCTGCGAATACTGTCGCTGTTGCACTTTATACCAGTCTGCTAAAAAGGTTTTAGATTTCACAGTAGTCCATCAGATTATTTGGAATGCTGAGATATCGCCTATGGGATTGATATTGGTCAATATGCATCTGCCTACCACTGCCATAGCAACAGAGCCTTTGACATTTCCAGCACAGAATATCACCATCATAACAAGGAAGAGCAGTTCTGCAGACTGGTCCAGAATAGGTCAAAGTCACCTTGCAAATCTATTTGCTGTGTACACCATCAGGTAGGCCGCAATCCGTGGGACAAACTGCATAGGAGCAAGAAAACCAGCACTAAAATTGGAATTCCAATGGAATATATGGTAGACAGACAGAAGTTCTATTCCATTGATGGGGGAAATCTAGAACAAGGGCTGCAGCCTGTAAATCAAAACTTGTGGACTTTGGGGAGGAGTGAAAACCTGCAACAACCAGCAGATGCAACCTAAACCACAATCATTTTAGCTCTGTAGTCAGTAGGGTTTTGCTAGCCAAATTTATTAAGGAAATGGAACTCCTTTCCCCATGCAAGTACATGGAATTAGGATGCAGATAAACATTAATCTTGCTGATCAGTGGAGTAAGTTAAACATCCAACATGACACAGCACCTGATGACTGACATCTGTGTCACTGCAACTAAAGCAAAAGCCATCTACAATGCCTATGTTGAAGTGAAAACAACCTACTTTTTCTATATTTCTGTAATGCAATTTTTTTTCAAATGATTAAAAACAAATCCGGTTTTAGATCCATAATGAGATTTAATAACAGCAATCAGCAAATTAATAGCAATTCTGAGTGGTGTTTCTACTTACTCAAGAAACAAACTCTATGCACAATAGTTACCCTGTCGAAAAATGTCAAACATTTATTACGTTCTTCACAGATTGAACTTGTCTTGTTAAGTCCAATCCACAGCCATCCAGTTGTAAAAAGCAAAGGTTGAGGGGATAAGAATAGACTTTAAATCTGACCAATTTTGATGGAAAAATATCTACCTGCTTCTTTATTCTTTAAAATTACTTTTTCACAACAGTTTCAAGATTACGTTTTCCTTCAAATATCCTTTAGTATCAATTTGCATGAGTACATTCATTGCATTATATTTCTGTGCAACATTAAAAGCATCAGATTTTATTTATCAGAAAGTATAGAATAACATTTTGCATAATTCATAATTACTTATCTTCTACAGCAGCAATTTGCATTTCCTTGTCAACATGTACTAATTAAACATAAACATTGAAATCTTAAAACACTAAGGAAGATTTAGAAAAGAACAAAAAATATCTTTTGAAGTAACTTCATTATTGGGATTTATCTTCTGTACACCAATGCTGTAGTCCAGTTAATTTTTAGAAAAGTTATTTTGGCATGAAGTAATTAAATGACATTTATATTTGCATTAAACACAGTTTATGCTGTCAATCAACAAATTGAATTGTACAGCCAGTTTCTGCTTTTGATTTCTATATTATCGAAGTTCCACACTATAAAGTGCATTCTTTGATGCGATCAATGACTAGGTCTCACTGTCCACAGCATAGTATTTAATATGAAGAGGAGAATTAAATATATTCTAGTGATCCTTCAGACAGGTCCAACAGTGACTATTAGCACAATAAATTTAAAGTAGGATTAAAGAGCTTACTTCAATAAGATTTTAGTTAGGTTACACTTAGAATATTGTATTCAGTTCCGGTCACCACATTACAGAAAGGATGTGGAGGCTTTGGAGAGGGTGGCACGGTGGCTCAATAGTTAGCACTGCTGCCTCGCAGTGCCAGGGGCCCAGTCTTGGGAGACAGTGCGTGGAGTTTGTACATTCTCATCGTATCTGTGCGGGTTTCCTCCAGGTGCTTCGGTTTCTTCCCATAGTCCAAAGATATGCAGATTGGGCAATATAACATGGCCAATTCACCTAATGTGTTCAGGGATGTGAGGGCTAGGTGCATTAGTTAGGGGAAATGTGCAGTAATAGGGTAGAAGAATGGGTCTGGGTGGGATACTCTTCAGAGGGGCAGTGTGGACATGTTGGGCCAAATGGCCTGTTTCCACACTGTAGGGACTCTAGGACTGAGAACATTTCAAGATTCAGTGAGAGAGATAAGAAGAAGCATCTTTACTTAGAGTTGTTGGATTTAGAACATGAGAGTAATAGAGATGGATTCTACAGGAGTTTTCATAAGAAAGCTGGATATAATTTGAAAGTAATCAATTTGGACGGCTTTGGAGACTAGAATTAAAATCCCTATAGTGGTGTGGAAACAGGACATTTGGTCCAACAAGTCCACACTGAACCTCCAAAGGGTAACCCACCCAGACCAGTTTCCCTACCCAATATTTGCCCCTGGCTAATGCACATAACCTACACATCCCTGAACACTATGAACAATTTAGCATGGCCAATTCACCTAAGCTGCATATCTTTGGATAGTGGGAGGAAACCGGAGCACCTGGAGGAAACTCATGCAGACATAGGAAGAATGTGCAAACTCTGTGCACAGTCACCCGAGTCTGGAAGCGAACCCAGGTCCCAGTGCTAACCACTGAGCTGCTGTGCTGCCCCAGTGGTGAGGCTGGAGAATGAGACTAGCTGAATAGCTTTTTCAGGAGCTGGTACACACAAGATAGGTTGCATACCCTCCTTCTGTACTGTAAGATTCTATGATGTATCAAATCATTTGGATTTAAATTGATATTCAGTGACCATATAAGAATAACAAATTAGCAGCCTATTGTGCATCCTGCTCAATTTGCTTTCATATTAAAGGGCAAGTTATTCCATAGAAAATTTCAGTCAAGAAATGAGCCATTTAACTAATCAAAGTTGAGGCTTGTGTTTTATTTCATTCTCTTCCTAGGCCCAAAAGACCTTTTAATGTTACAATTTTTCAAATAATGCAAGTTCCCAAATAAAAATCAAACTACAGTAATGGATAGTGTCCAGTAGCAATACATCATGTTATTTCACGAGGTGTTAATGACAGAAAATTACAATTCTAATGACTCATGGTGTCAATTTCTTTTTCCTCTTCACTTTTTAGTTCATTTTTCGAGGTTATTCTGACTAACAGAAACAATCCTTACTTTCAAGATAATAATTCAAAATCTTCATTAGATCGCTCATGAATTTCATGGTAGTAGTGATAAATATCCTAACTTTCAAATCTGTCTTCAGACCTGTCATTTCTCATTTGTCAAAATATTCATAGAATCACAGAATTTTACAGTACAATGTCAAATTCAACAATCATGACTGTACTGGCTAATAAAAGAGCTACCCAGCTCGTGTCAGTCTCCACCCCCATCTCCATAGGTGACTTCATCATATTCAAATATATATTCAGCTGTTTTTTAAAATCTCCTATGGAATCCACCTCCACCACTCTCCAAGGCAACTGTTTCCAAGTCCTAACAAGTCTCAAAGTAAAGGCATTTCTCCTCATTGCATTCTGAGCTCTCTTGATGACAATATTGAAATTGTGACCCCTAATTACCACTGTACTAACTAGCAGAACAGATATATCTTTCTTTATAAAAACTGGATGCTGTAAATCAAACAAAAAAACAAGTTCTCTCCTCCCATGATTTTTCCCGAGAACTACATGTAATAATCAATGTTGTAAAACTACTGTAACACTAATCAAAGTTTTGTAATACTATTTCTGAGGAAGAGTCACTGGACCTGAAGTGTTAACTTTGAATTCTCTTTACGGATGCTCCTAGACCTGCTAAGCTTTTCCAGCAACTTCTGTTTTTTTTTGTATCTTTCTTTACCCAGTCAAAACTCTTAACTTTGAACACCTCAAAAAAGTGACACCATAATCTCCCCTGTGCCATGAAGAATAAGCCCAACACTCTATTCTTTCCTTGTATCTAAATTCATTACCAGAATCATTCTAGCAAATCTCTTTGAACTCTCTCCAGGGCGCTAACATCCTTTCCTTTAAATAAGATGCCCAGAACTGAACACAATGCTCCAAATGTGGTGTAACAATGATTTGTAGAGGTGAAGCATGACACTATGAGCCTTCATAACAATTGTTTCAACTTGTCTGGCCACCTTCTCAGAATAATGCACATGAACCCTGAGGTCTCTCTGCTCCTGAAATTTCCTCAAAATTGTACAATTGAGCCTATATGATCTCTCCATGCTCCTTCCACTGTCTGTGTCACCTCATCAAAGAATGACCTTGATAAGTTCTGTTGATATACGTGTTGTGTGTGTATCATTAACTTATTTTTCTCTAAATGTGTATATATATGGCCTCCACCACTTTTCTCATTACTGATGTCAAGCTGACAGGTCTGTAGTTTCCTGGGTTATTCTTTGTCCCTTTCTTAAACAATGGTGTTGTGTGCAACTGTCCAGTCCTCTGGCACTAATCCTGTGCTCAGAGAGGAAGAGTTCCTCAATGGCTGTGCAATTTATTCCCTTAACTCTCCTGGTAATCCATAATACATCCCATCTGGGCTAGTGATTGCTTTAACTGGAGTGCTGCCAGCCATTTTAGCATCTTCTTTTTATCTACCACTATACAGGTCAGCTGCTCCACCATTCCATCATTGCTGATATGCTTTTTCAACCCCATTCTCCAGACTTCTCTTCATGATCCTTGATCTCCTTACCAATTGAGAGTTCCACAGTTTAAGCATCCTCTAACTAAAGAATTTTTCCCTCATCTCAGTTCTAAAAAGTTGTCCCTTGACTCTGAGGTTGTTTCCTCAGGTCCTAGTCTCTCCTATTAGTGGAAAAATCTTCTCTACATCCACTTTATCTAGGCCACTCTGTATTCTGTAAGCATCAATTTGATACCTCCCCCACCACACCCCCCAACTCCATCCTTGTAAACTCCAAGTACAGATTCTGAGACCTCTACTGCTCCTCAATCCCCATCATTCTTGGGATCATTGTTGTAAACCTCCTATGCACAACCTGCAATGTCAGCACATTGTTCCATAGATATGGGACCAAAAACTGCCCATGATATTCAAGTTATGATCTGACTATACTGAACCTTATACAGAGTCAGCATTCTATCTCAAAATTAATGTTAACATTGCATTTGTCTTCCTGAGTATCAGCTGAACTGTGCTTAAATTTAAGGGAATCCTGAACTAGAACTCTGTGCTTCAGATTTTCAAAGCCTTTCCCCACTTAGAAATTTCTATTTTTCCCACCAAAGTGCAGAAAGTCACACTTTGTCCATTGTATTCCACGTGCCACTTCTTTCCCCATTCTCTTCTCTTCACCTGTCCAAGTCCTTCTGCAGTCCTCCCACTTCCTCAACACTATCTGTTCATTCAACTATCTTTGCATCATCTGCAAACTTGCAACTATGCCCTCAGTTCCTTCATCCAAACTGTTAATGTAGAAAGCGAATAGTTGTGATGACAACAGTGTCCCCTGCAGAACTCCACTAGTCACCAGCTGCCACCCTGAAAAAGACCCCATTATCCCAAGTCTCTCCTTTCTCCAGTTCAGCTAATTCTCTATCTATGCCAGTATGTTGCCCTAGCATTATGAACTCTTATCTTATTTAGCAGCCCCTTATGCAGTACTTTGTCAACTGCCTTCTGGAAATCAAAATAGATCAGATCCACAGGTCTCTTTTGTCTTACTTAATCATTACCTCCTCAAAGAATTCCAACAGATTTGTCAGGTAATGACCCTCTGCTCTTTGTGATTTTTATAAATGGGTTAGATGAGGAAATGGAAGGGTGGGTTGGTAAGTTTGCCGATGACAAAGGTTGGTGGATGTGTGGAGGGCAGTTGCAGGTTGCAACAGAACATTGACAGGATGCAGAACTGGACTGATAAGTGGCAGATGGATTCAACCCTGGGAAAATGAAGTGATTCACTTTGGAAGGTCAAATTGGAATGTAGAAAACAGGCTTAAAGCAGGATTCTTGGTAGTGTGGAGGAACAGCGGGATCTTAGGGTGCATGTCAATAGATCCCTCAAAGTCGCCATCCAGGTTGATATGGTTGTTAACAAAGTTGTATGGTTCATTGGCTTTAATTAGCAGGATGATTGAGTTTAAGAGCAGCGAGGTTATGCTGGAGGTCTGGTTAGACCACATTTGGAATATTGTGTTCATTCTAGTTGCTTATTTATAGGAAAGATGTGCAAGTTTTAGAGAAGGTGCAGATGAGATTTACCAGAATGCCACCTGGATTGAGGACATGCCTTATGAAGAAAGGTTGAGAGAGCTAGGACCCTTCTCATTGGAGTAAAGAAGGGTGAAAGGTGACTTGATAGAGGTATACAAGATGTCGACCGACTTAGATAGAGTGGATAGCCAGAGATGTTTTCACATAACAGAAATGTCTATCACGAGGGGACATAATTTTAAGATAATTTTGAGGATGTTAAGGGGAGCTATCAGAGGTAGGTCATTTACAAAGTGTATGGTGGCTGCGTGGAATGCACTGCTGATCCATTAGGGATATTTAAGCAAGTCTTGGATAGGTGCATGGAAGATAGTACAATGAAAAGTAAATAGGTTAGTCTGGTCTTAGGATAGGATAAAAGGCCAGCTCAACATCGACCGCCGAAGGTCCTGTACTGTTCTGTGTTCTATGATATCCCCTTCACCAAAACCGTGCTGACTCAGCTCTGTTTTACCATGATTTGGAGATGCTAGTGTTGGACTGGGATGTGCAAAATTAAAAATCACTCAACACCAGGTGATAGTCCAAAAAGTTTAGTTGGAAGCACTGGCACACAACCACCTGATGAAGGAATTGTGCTCTGAAAGTTAGTGCTTCCAATTAAACCTGTTGGACTATCACCTGGTGTTGTGATTTTTAACTCTGTTTTACCATGCACTTCTAAGTTCTCTGCAAACTCATCCTTAATAATCAGCTCTATAAAATCTTTTTGACAATAGAGGTCAGGCTAACCGGCCTATAGTTTCTTGTCTTCTGCCTTCCTTCCTTCTTAAATAGGGCTCTTATATTAGCCAGTCCTCTGGGATCTTCCTGGACTCCAAAGATTCCCGAAAGATTAACAATATAATCTCCTCAGTCATCTCTTTCATAACGCAGGGTGTAATTTATCTAGGAGAAAGTGAAGACTGCAGATGCTGGAGACCAGAGTTGAAAAATGTGGTGCTGGAAAAACACAGCAGGCCAGGCAGCATCCGAGGAGCAGGGGAATCGATGTTTTGGGCATAAGCCCTTCTTCAGGAATGAGACTGGTGTGCCAAGCGGGCTGAGATAAAAGGTAGGGGGGAGGGAATTTGGGGGAGGGGCGCTGGGAATACGATAAATGGAAGGAGGTGAGGGTGATAGGCCAGAGAGGGGCTGGGGGCGGCAAGGTCAGGAAGAAGATTGCAGGTCAAGAGGGTGGTGCTGATTCCAGGGGTTGGGACTGAGATAAGGTGGGGGGAGGGGAAATGAGGAAAGTGGAGAAATCTACATTCATCTCGTGTGGTTGGAGGGTTCCTAGGCGGAAGATGAGGCGCTCTTCCTCCAAGTGTTGTGTGGCCAGGGTCTGGCGATGGAGGAGGCCAAGGACCTGCATGTCCTTGGCGGAGTGGGAGGGGGAGTTAAAGTGTTCAGCCACGGGACGGTTGGGTTGGTTGGTGCGGGTGTCCCAGAGGTGTTCCCTGAAACGTTCTGCAAGTAGGCAGCCTGTCTCCCCAATATAGAGGAGACCACATCGGGTGCAGCGGATACAGTAAATGATATGGGTGGAGGTGCAGGTGAATTTGCAATGGATATGGAAGAATCGATTGGGGCCTTGGGGGCAGGTGTGGGTGCAAGTTTCGCACTTGTTGAGATTGCAGGGGAAGGTGCCGGGAGTGGAGGTTGGGTTGGTGGGGGGTGTAGACCTGACGAGGGAGGAGCGGAGGGAGTGGTCTCTCCAGAACGCTGATGGGATGGGGACGGAAATATATCCCTGGTGGTGGGGGTCTGTTTGGAGGTGGCAAAAATGAAGGAGGATGATACGATGTATCCGGAGGTTGGTGAGGTGGAAGGTGAGGACCAGTGGGGTTCTGTTCTGGTGGTGATTGGAGGGGCGGGGTTCAAGGGCGGAGGTGCGGGAAGTGGAGAAGATGCGGTGGAGAGCATTGTCGACCAGGTCTGAGGGGAAATTGCGGTCTTTGAAGAAGGAGGCCATTTGGGTTGTTCGGTAGTGGAATTGGACCTCCTGGGAGCCGATGCAGTGGAGGCGAAGGAATTGGGAATATGGGATGGCATTTTTATAGGGGGAAGGGTGGGAGGAGGTGTAATCTAGGTAGCTGTGGGAGTCGGTCAGTTTATAGTAAATGTCTGTGTTGAGTCGGTCACCCGAGATAGAAATGGAGAGATCTCGGAAGGGGAGGGAGGAGTCTGAGACGGTCCAGGTAAATTTGAGGTTGGTGTGGAAGGTGTTAGTAAAGTGGATGAACTGTTCAACCTCCTCGTGGGAGCACGAGATTGTATTTGTACTATCATCGATGTAGCAGAGGAAAAGGTGGGGGGTGGTGCCAGTATAGCTGCAGAAGATGGACTGTTCTAGTCTTGGTGATTTACCACCTTTCAGCAATTTTTCTTTTGTGACGGCCATTACACTCACCTTTGCAGCTGATTCTCTTGAAGTTCTGGTATGCAGCTGATGTCTTCCATTGTGAAAACTGATGCAAAGTATCTATTCGGTTCCTCTGCCATTTCTTTCTTTCCCATTACTATCACTCCAGCATCATTTTGCAGCAGTCCAATATTAACCCATGCCTTTTCTTACCATTTAGGTATCTGAAAAATAAAACTCATGTAATTTTCTTCTGTATTACTAGCTACCATACTCTACTCTCATATTTCATCCTCTCCCATGCCAACTCCATCCTCCACCCTTCCCGCAACCTCCCCTCCCCAACATTGGTCTTTTAGTTATAACTCCCTGGTTTTTAAATGATTTCCAATCCATTGACTTCCCGCTATTCTTCATCACATTGTATGCTTTTTCTCTTGCTTTCATGCTGTCCCTGACCTCTTTCGCTGCTCCTTGGATGCTGCCTGAACTGCTGTGCTCTTCCAGCACTACTAATCCAGAATCTGGTTTCCAGCATCTGCAGTCATTGTTTTTACCTCTTTTGTCAGCCACTGACCACAAATTAATATTTAACTCTATTTAAATTCACTCATGGTCTTGCCCCATATCCACTTTATCTTTTCCACCTCTCCCAGTATTCTAAACCCTACTCAAACCCCTTAAAATTACATTTCAACTTATTACACACAAGCCCTCCCTTTCATGAACATGCCTTCAGCATCCTTCACCACACTATCTGAAATTCTCTCTCTTTTAACCAGCATACCTGATCCACATTTCCTCCTGTCTCATTTTGTTTAAGATACTTCTTAAAAAAAAATCCATTTCTTTGGGCAAGTTTTAGGTTCCCCAACAAGTTTGCAAGCTTACCTTTAAGTCAACAGGTTATGAATTCAAGCCACAGCTAAGTGATTGAATGCCTAATTTAGTCTGCCAGTTCAGTGCAGCATTGAAGAGGATGCCATCCTATCAGAAGTGCTGTACAAAGAACAAAGATCATCACAGGGCAGGAACAGGCCCTTCGGTCCCAAAGCCTGTGCCGATCCAGATCCACCATCTAAATCTGCCACCTATTTTTGAAGGATCTGTATCCCTTTGCTCCCTGCCCATTCATGTACCTATCTAGATACTTCTTTAAATGACACTATCATTCTCACCCCTACCACCTCTGCTGGCAATGCATTCCATGCATCCACCACCCTCTACGTAAAGAACTTTCCACGTATATCTCCCCTAAACTTTCCTCTCTCTCTTTCCACTTATGAACATAATTGAGTCCTCCACTCCTGGGGAAAATGTTTCTTGTTATCCATCCTGTCTACACCTCGCATGATTTTATAGGCCTCAAGCAGGTCCCCCCTCAACTGCTTTCTTTCCAATGAAAATAACCCTAATCTACTCAAGCTCTCCTCATAGTTAGCGCCCTCCAGACCAGGCAACATTGTGATAAACCTCCTCTGCACCCTCGCCAAAGCATCCACATCCTTTTGGTAATGTGACCACCAGAACTGTACGCAGTATACCAAATGTGGCCAAAGCAAAGTCTTATACAATTGTAACATGACCTGCCAACTCTTGTACTCCATGCCCCATCTGATGAAGGAAAGCATACCTTATGACTTCTTGACCACCCTGCTGACCTGAATTGCCACCTTCAGGGAACAATGGACCTGAACACCCAGATCTCTCTGTACATCAATTTTCTCCAAACTTTTTTATTTACCATATAGTTCACTCTCGAAATGCATCACCTCATGTTTGTCCGGATTGAACTCTGTCTAGCATTTCTCTGCCCAATTCTCCAATCTATCTATACTCTGTTGTATTCTCTGACAGTCCCCTTAGCTATTTGCCACTTGATCAATCTTAGTGCATTCTCCAAACTTGTTAATGAGGTAACCTACACCTTCTTCCAAATCACTTATGTATATCACAAAAAACAGCGGTCTAGCACGGATCCCTGTGGGACACCACTGGTCACAGGTCTCCATTTTGATATGACATCTACATATGTGACATATATGACACCTACATCCCTTCCCTCATCAATCAACTTTGTCACCTCTTCAACGAATTCTATTAGGTTTGTAAGACATGACCTTCCCTGCACAAAACCATGTTATCACTGATGAGCTCATTTTCTTCCAAATGGATACATCCTGTCCCTTAGTTCTCCAGTAGCTTCCCTACCACTGATGTCAGGCTCACAGGTCTGTAATTACCTGGATTATCTTGCTAACCTCCTTAAATAAGGGGACAACATTAGCAATCATCTAGTCCTCTGGGCCTTTCCCCATTTTCAAGGATGCTGCAAAGATATCTGTTAAAGCCCAAGCTATTTCCTCTCTCATTTCTCTGTAATCTTGGATAGATCCCAACCAGTCATGGGTATTTGTCCACGTTAATGCCTTTTAGAATACACAACAATTCCTCCATCCATATGCCGACTTGACCAAGAGTAATCAAAGATCTATCCCTAACTTCAACATCCACCATGTCCCTCCTCCTCGGTGAATACAGATACAAAGTATCCATTTAAACATTGTACCCATTTTCTCTGATTCCAAGCGTAACTTTCCTCCTTTACCCTTGAGTGGGCCAACACTTTTCCTCCTTATCCTCTTGATCCTTTATATATGAATAAAAGGTTTGGGGGTTTTCTTTAACCCTGCTCGCTAAGGATATCTCATGACCCCTTTTAGCCTTTTAATTCTTCATTTCAGATTGGTCCTACATTCCCAATTATTTTTCCACAGCTTCGTTTGATTTCAGTCGCTTGGACCTTATGTACTAATCCTTTTTCCTCATAGCTGATCTTACAATTTCATCTGTCATCCGTGGTTCCCTAATCTTGCCATTTCTATCCCTTATTTTCACAGGAACATATCTCTCCTGAACTCTAATTAATCTTTCTTTAAAAGCCACATCGAATGTGATTTTCTCTTCAAACAGCTGCACCCCAGCCACATTTTCCAGCTCCCACCAAATTTTGATATAGTTGATCTTCTCCCAATTTAGCACTCCTTCTTTAGGACCACTCTTGTCTTTGCCCATGAGTATACTTAAACTTATGGAATTATGATCACTCTTCCCAAAGTAATCCCCAACTGAAACTTCAATCACCTGGCCAGGTTCAGTTCCTAATTTCAGGTCCCGTATGGCCCCTTCATGAGTTGGATGACTCATTGCTCTAGAAAACCCTCCTGGATGCTCCTTACAAATTCTGCTCCATCCAAATCTCTAACACTAAGTGAATCCCAGTCAATATTGGGAAAATTAAAATCTTCTATCATCATCACCTCGTTGCTCCTACATCTTTCTATGATCTCTTTGCATATTTGTACCTCTACCTCACACATGCTGTTGGGAGGCCTTTAGTACAGCCCCAAAATTGTTACCAAGCACTTCCTATTTCTGAGCTCTACCCATATTGCCTCACTGCTTGAGTACTCCATAGTGTCCTCCATCAGTACAGCTGTGATATC
This sequence comes from Hemiscyllium ocellatum, assembly GCF_020745735.1. Lineage (NCBI taxonomy): Eukaryota > Metazoa > Chordata > Chondrichthyes > Orectolobiformes > Hemiscylliidae > Hemiscyllium > Hemiscyllium ocellatum. The sequence continues at coordinate 72,252,485 of NC_083404.1, forward strand.
TTCTTTGACCAGTAATGCAACTCCATCACTGATAAAGGACAAACACCTGATTGACCATCACCCTCCTTAACTATACATTGCAGCTGATCATGACAAATTGACTGTGTCTTTGTTTGCTTAAGGAGGCAAGGAAGAGATACTGAGAGTATCCAGGCACAAAGTGAGATACACATGGTTCCAAGGAGCGAGCTGGATGCTTGACCTACACATCAAGCAGCCTGACAATAGCGTATAAAGTGTTAGTGAACTCCAAAGTTCAGTATTGTATTTAAACTATTTAAAAAGTGATCCCAAATGTGCCCTGATGATGTACTGAGGCTGGTGCTTTGTCAATGTCACAACTTCTGCAGGGTGTATAGTGCAGGTGGTCAATGCCCAGTGAGTATGTCTTGAGATGTTGGGGAAAGCTGGTCAAGCTGGATGCCCAGAGAAGTTGACAGTGAGTACAGTCGGCAGGTATCTGCCCAGGTTTTCATGTCAGTAATTGACACTGACTAAAATAATAGCAAACTGCATACATGAAGTGAGATTGGGCCAAATGGAGATGCTAATTCATGCCCTCAAATAATGAGGTTCTCCATCTAACTGTTAAAATCTCGGGTGGAAAAAAAAATCTGACTTTCCTGTCTCAATATTGAACACTCTTTCCATTGTCACCATATTTTCTCAACTAATTGCTCAAGATGTAGGCCTATTCTGCTCTGGGTCTACTTCCAGAGGATGGGCCCACAATCTTGGTTGACACTCCAGCATTGTCTTGAGGGAATGCTGTCATGTTAAAAATGCCTTCTTCTGGGTGAGAAGATAAAACAAGGCCATGTCTGCTTTCTTAGACGTATGTTAAAATATAAGCAGAGTACTATTTCAAATTAAATGTTCTCACTGGAGATCTGGCCAATCTTATCTCTCCACCAACATTCATCAATATAACTTTTATCTAGTCATCCTCTTATTGCTTTTTATCAGACCTTATTGTGCGAATATTGTTTAGATTACAACAGTACTTCCACTGTCATAGCACTATTTTTCAATATGTCTCAAAAAATGTATCCACTACCACCATTTTACATATAGCACTACAAGCAGCATTTGACTGCAAATTTACAAAGTATATCAGACGTGTACAGTCTGTTTGAAACACTCATACATTTTGTATTATTTCCAACACAATTGCTACTCTGTGTCACACTTTATAAGTAGGATGAGCGCTTTGTGTGCAGCATATACAGCTACATAACGTTGTACTGAGAAAGATGTCCAGTATTGTATTTTAATCTGCTTTGGACAGAGAAAGTGAGTTTTTAATCTAGCGCTTGGTTCATTTATCCAAGATACTTGATCATCACTAACATTCATAACTACATTATTTTATCAGTAGTCAGCCATCCTTCTCTAGTTGTTTTACGTGGCATTCTTGTTTTATAGTTTGTGTAATTTAAGCCTCACTTCAGTGGCCTTGTGTCAGACTGAGCTAGCAGTCTAATACTATAAGGAGAACATAACACAACAGTGTGTGTCACAAACGCACGGTGGTATACCTAGAATTTCCCACTAAGTACAAATGTCAATGGATAGGATTAACTAATGTTTAAAAACATTTGCTGTCCTTTTATTTTCGAAAATGTTGAGAATACAGCAATATTTCTATGTGAGTAATTTGATAAAAAGTAAACAGCACTAATAGTCAGTTAACTTACATTGGAAGTGCATTTATAATTTACTAGAATCCTAAAGTGCAAAAAGAGGCCATTTGGCCCATTGAGTCTGCATCAACTCTCCAAAGAACATCCTACCCCTTTCTCTGTACACCAAATTTACCACAGCCAACCCACACAACCCTGAACGCTATGGGACAATTTAGAATGGCCAACCCACCTAACCTAGATGTCTTTGGACTGTGGGAGGAAACTGGGGCATTTGGAAAAAATCCATGCAACTTCAGGGAGAATGTATAATCTCCACACAGTCACCCCGTGCTGAGATTGAACTGCATCCCTGGCACTGGGAGGCAGCAGTGCTAACCCCTGAGCCAGCTTTAAGTTGTTTATGGGATAGGCATATCACTGGCTCGACCAGCATTTATTACCCAACCCTAATTAGTGGGCGGCACGGTGGTACAGTGGTTAGCACTGCTGCCTCACAGCGCCAGAGACTCGGGTTCAATTCCTGCCTCAGGCGACTGTGTGGAGTTTGCACGTTCTCCCTGTGTCTGCGTGGGTTTCCTCCGGGTGCTCCGGTTTCCTCCCACAGTCCAAAAATGTGCGGGTCGGGTGAATTGGTCATGTTAAATTGCCCGTAGTGTTAGGTGTAGGGGTATGTGTGGGTTGCGCTTCGGCGGGTCGGTGTGGACTTGTTGGGCTGAAGGGCCTGTTTCCACACTGTAAGTAATCTAATCTAATTGCTTTCTTTCAGCTTATGTTTAACCCTGATTTTGAGAAGAGCAGCTTCATAAAATTGAAAGTTTCTATTTGTGTAATAGAGTAAGAAGTCAAATATTTTAAATTTATGAATCCAAGAATAATAAGTCTCTTTTTTATTATTATTATTACTTACAGTGTGGAAACAGGCCCTTCGGCCCAACAGGTCCACACCGACCTATAGTGTGTGGAGAATTTTCCTGTCTCAGAGGGTCAGCAGAGTCTGGAATTCCCTTCCCTGAAAGGTAATGATTATTGAATAAATTTGATGCTAAGTTAGATACATTTTCATACAAAGGTTATGGAATGCAGACAGAACAGCCACAAATTTACTGAATGATGGAGCTCACTTGAACAGCTAAATGGGCTACTCCTAGTCCTGTGAATCCTTGAACAATTGCAGCATTTTTATTCTCATAAAGGGTGGGAATGAAAATGAGACAAGTATGATATCAAATGCTACTTCTAGTGTTGTCATTAAGTAAATGCCATCTTGCCTAATAATCTCAGGTTTAAAAAAAGACAATTGCTCAAGCATATAGAAAGCAAAAAATAATTAATTTAACCTCTTATCATTCTTTGGTGTTTAAAAAATACCCCGCGACCCATCTATCATTATGACCTTTCATGCATTTGGTCCATGGCACTATCTGATGGTCAGATCATGCCGTCATGAAGTGTCCTTTCTCTTCTGCACCCTCTCCAAAGTCTCCACATTCTTTCTGTAATGTGATGACCAAAATTAAATGCAATACTCTGTGTAGCCTAACCAAAGCTGAAAATGTGTTGTTGGAAAAGCGCAGCAGGTCAGGCAGCATCCAAGTCGAATTTCCTGTTCCTTGGATGCTGCCTGACCTGCTGCATTTTTCCAGCAACACATTTTCAACTCTGATCTCCAGCATCTGCAGACTTCACTTTCTCCTCGTAGCCTAACCAAAGTCTTATAAAGCTACAACATAGCATCCTGACTCTGGGGCTCAATTAGGCAAGCATGTCATACACTTTGTTTACCATCATATAGAGACATACAGCATGGAAACAGACCCTTTGGTCCTACCTGTCCATGCCAACACAATCTAGTCCCACCTGCCAGCACCCAGCCCACATCCCTCAACCCTTTCTATTCATATACATATCCAAATGCCTCTTAAATGTTGCAATTGTACCAGCCTCCACCACGTCCTCTAGCAGTTCATTCCATACACGTGCCACCCTCTGTGTGAAAAAGTTGCCCCAGAGGTCTCTTTTATATCTTTCCACTCTCACCCTAAACCTATGCACTCTAGTTCTGGACTCCCCAACCCCAGGGAAAAGACTTCGTCGATTTAACCTATCCATGCCCCTCATAATTTTGTACACATCTATACAGTCTCCCCTCAGCTTCTGACTCTCCAGGGAAAACAGCCCCAGCTTGTTCAGCCTCTCCCTGTAGCTTAGATCGTCCAACCCTGGCAACATCCTTGTAATTCTTTTCTGAATCCTTTCAAGTTTCACAACATCTTTCCGATATGAAAGAGACAAGAATTGCACGCAATATTCCAACAGTGGCCTAACCAATGTCCTGTACAGCCGCAACATGACCTCCTAACTCCTGTACTCAATACTCTGACCAATAAAGGAAAGCATACCAAATGCCGCCTTCACTATCCAATCTACCTGTAACTCCACTTTCAAGGAGCTATGAACCTGCACTCCAAGGTCTCTTTTTTTTGTTCAGCAACACCCCCTAGGACCTTACCATTAAGTGTATAAGTCCTGCAAAGATTTGCTTTCCCAAAATGCAGCACCTCTCATATTTTATCTGAATTAAACTCCATCTGTCACTTCTCAGCCCATTGGCTCATCTTGTCCAGATCCTGTAGTAATTTGAGGTAACCCTCTTCACTGTCCACTTCACCTCCAATTTTGGTGTCATCTGCAAACTTATTAACTGTATGTCTTATGCTCGCATCCAAATCATTTATGTAAATGACAAAAAGTAGAGGACCCAGCACTGATCCTTTTGGCACTCCACTGGTCACAGGCCTCCTGTCTGAAAAACAACCCTCCACCACCACCGTCTGTTTTCTACTTTTGAGCCAGTTCTGTATCCAAATGGCTAGCTCTCCTGTATTCCCTGAGATCTAACCTTGCTAATCAGTCTCCCATGGGGAACCTTGTTGAACACCTCACTGAAGTATATCTACTTCCGTGGCCTCTTTTTGGGAGCTATGGACTGGAACTGCATATCCCTCTGCATGTCAATGTTGTTCAGGGTCCTGCCATGAACAGTATACTTACTTTACTTTAACATTTGATCTCCCAAAGTGCGGCACCTCACAAAACCCATTCAGCCTCCAGTTTTATTGGTAATAACACCGATTAAGTGACTGCTGTGCAGAACACATCTGATCTGTGTGCAAGTATGACCCCGACCTTCCCACAGCTGGCCATTTGAGCACAGTATCCTGCCCACCTGTCAGTCCTCAGCACACTGCGGTGTTCCAGTGAACCACAGCATAAACTGGCGAACAATATCTCCATTTCAGACTAAAAACTTCACAGCCTTCTGGACTTAATTTTGATTCAACACACTCAAATTGTGAACCATCTCCCATTTCTTCCTTTTCTCTTAGCTTTCAGTGTTACATTCTCTGGCACCATGTCCTCCCTCTCCAAGCACACCCCCCACCCCAGTGGAACTGTCTTCTCTTTCAAGTCTGGCATTTAGACATGTCATTGTTCAGCAATTCTCACATTCCAATCAGTTAATCTGAATTATTAATATCTTTTCTCCCCCAGCACTCTACAACCCCCCCAATGCCACCCAGCCTCAACTATAGCACAAATGCTGCCCCCTCCACATTTCACTTCAGCTCTGATGAAAGATTCATCCACACTCAAAATGTTCATTTGCTTCCTCTCCCTGGATGCTGTCTGACCCGTTGTGATCTCCAGCTTTTATGGTTTTCAGTACAGATTCCAGCACCTTCAGTAATTTGCTCCTCCTTGATTGTACAGTTGTTGTATGGTAAATATTTTTTACAAACAATGTTGTTAGTTTATAGTTTCAAGCTTGTTGGACAAAAATGTTTTCTATTAATTGCTACTAATCAGTTAAAACTTACCCAGATAAATCAAAGGAATTTTCCTGTAAACTAAGTTCCATTGAATTGTTAAGAAGTTTACCTTCTGAATTACATCTTTGTCTCTTAGTATATAATCTCCTCATACCTTTTGAGTGGAAAATGTAATTTTGTATTCCAGTTAACCTGTTTCTCAAATCATATAATATTAAGAAACCTTTTGAGCTAAACCTCATGTTGTGGCTTGATATTTGTTTAACATAAAACACTTGCCAATTTCACACCAGGACTGCAAAACAAAAGTATATTCAACTTATTTGGCAGTATGTTATAGGATTGTTCAACAAACTGATACACTGCAAAGGTTACCAACTATTCTTCGAAAAGCACAACAGCAATCCTTTCACAACCTCCTACTGCAAGAAAGACTGCTGCTATGGATCACATGTTCCATCTCTGCTTATTATTGATTAGCATATTCCCTCTTCAAGTGATATTACCAACATAGCATTACATAAATTGAGTGAAAATACTTGTACATTAAGATGACTGCAAGAACTATTTACACAAACTCTTAAGCAGAAACTTATTTTTTTTAAATTGAAGAATTTAGAGTCAGCATGACTGTCTAACAATCTTGGAACTTGAAAATATTTCACTGCTCCCTCATTGTCATTCCATTAGACTCTTGGAATTCCCACTCTCACATCATTGAGGATGTACTTACATCAAATAGACTGCAGCATTTCACGAAGGCAGTTCAGCAGCATCTTCTCAAAAGCAAATAGGAATGGGCTGAGGCCAGCCAACAACACCCTTTCCATGAAAACAGCCTCCCTGATTTCATGACAATGTGAACCTGCTGAGCTTAGATTTATCATTTGGGTATTTTCAACATGGAAATATGTTTCTATCTTGCGCATTGTTGGGGGGCTGATGGTTTTCATAGTGGACTTCCACAATTTTACTCTATGATCTTATCTGTCAATGTATAGTACACAGAACATCGGTTGTGCACAGAATACATTACAAATTCCCTTTTGTTAGCTTTTGTTTCTCCTTTGACCATCCAGGACAAAACTGCCATTTGTTCAGCACTCTATTCCACCACCTTCAACATTTAACTTAATTTGAGTTTTTTGAAGAAGTAACTAAATATATTGACCATAGTGCATGGATTCCAGTAAGATCTTTGACAAAGTCCCACATGGAAGGCTGGTCCAAAAGGTAAAAGCTCATGGGATCCAAGACAATTGGTAACCTGCATCAAAAACTGGCTTACAAATTGGAGGTTAGGTTGGTGGGGGAATGTTTTTGTAATTGGAATCCTGTGATTCCTCTATCAGAGGAGTTGGTGTTGGGACTCTTGCTGTTTGTTATGTACATTAACACCTGGGAGGTGAATATGGAATCTATAATAGTTTAGGTTTTGCAGATGACATGTAAATTAGCTGTTATATTGAGGAGTATGTTCTCATGCCACAGTCTGAAATTGACCAGCTGGTAAACTGGGCAGTATAATAGCATTTTTTTCCCAACAATTTGGGAATGTCTTAATAATGGAAGGATGTATGCAATGAATAGTAGGTTCCTAGGGAGTATTGATGAACAAAGTGATCTTTGGTATAAGTCCACAGATCCCTGAAGGTGTCGGCATAGACAGATAGGGTTGTGAAGAAGGCAAACAGGATGGATGCTTTCATTAGCTGGGGTGTAGAATACAAGAGTAAAGAAATCCTGTTACAATATTATAAAACATTGGTTAAGCCACAGATGGAATATAGAGTGCAGTTCTGGTTGCTACAATATTGGAAGAGCATGATTGCACTGGAGAAGATTCAAAGGGGATTCACCAGGATGTTGTTTTGGATAAAAAAAGTCGACAGTTATAAGGAGAAATTGGTTAGGCTGGGCTTGTTTTCCTTGTAGTAGTAGAAGTTGAGGATGGGAATCTCATTGAGGTATACAAAATTATGAGAGGCATAGACAAAACAGATTTGTGAGAATTTTTGTTTCCACATGGCTGAAGCATATTAGCCCAGAGGGCATAAGTTTAAGGTGTGGAGTAAGTAATTTAGAGAAGACCTGCAAAACAAAATTTGCCCAGAGGTTGGTAGAAATATGAAATATGCTGCCCGAGAGGACAGTGCAGGCATGTACTCTTACAACATTTAAGAAGCATCTGGATGAGCATTTAAAATGCCAGCACATAGTAGGGTATAGACTAAGTGCAGGTAAATGGGATTGGTGTAGCTTAGTGTTTGTCGGTCAGCATTGACTTGGTCAACCAAAGGATGTGTTTCTATGCTATTGACTTTATGTATTCTGACTTGATGCTCTTGACTTTATTAGATTAGATTACTTACAGTGTGGAAACAGGCCCTTCAGCCCAACAAGTCCACACCGACCCGCCGAAGCGCAACCCACCCATACCCCTACACCTAACACTACGGGCAATTTAGCATGGCCAACACACCTGACCCGCACATCTTTGGACTGTGGGAGGAAACCGGAGCACCCGGAGGAAACCCACGCAGACACGGGGAGAATGTGCAAACTCCACACAGTCAGTCGCCTGAGTCGGGAATTGAACCCAGGTCTCTGGCGCTGTGAGGCAGCAGTGCTAACCACTGTGCCACCGTGCCGCCCAAATGTATTTATGTATTCCTTCCACCATTGACACAGCATGGCAATAGCGCCTCCATCTACAAGATGCATTGCAGTTACTCACTATGCTTCCTTTGAATGTACCTTCTACAACTGAAACCTCTACCCTAGGTACAAGGGAACATCAACACTTGCAAGTGCTCCTCAGTCACACACCACATTGACTTGGAATTATATTCCATTCCTTCATTGTCACTAGGACCAAATTCTGGAACTCCCTCCCTAACAGCACTGTTGGTGTATCTCCACCCAAGCCCTTCAGCAGTTTAAGAAGTTAGCTTACCTCCGCCTTCTAAGAGCAATTAGGGATAGGCAATTAATTCTGGCCAGCCAATGATGTCCTCATCCCATCAACAAAATCAAAAATAATGTTGCACTATTAGTTCTTGTGACCTCATATGATCAAGATGCATTTTTCATTCTAAGTACTACTTCAGTTATTCTGAGTAGGATGTATGACCTGAAACCTTTGACCTTCCTTATATTTTGTTTTTCTCCCATATTTGTGGGGAATGTAGAAGTATTGGCTTAGCAAGGTTGCCCTTACCTGTCTTATACGCAGGATTTCCTTTGGTAACAGTAAGCCAATATCGATAGGTATTGCTCTTAAGATTAGATTAGGTTCCCTACAGCATGGAAACAGGCCCTTCGGCCCAACTAGTCCATACTGACCCTCTGAAGAGTAACCCACCCAGACCCATTTCCCTCTGACTATGGGCAATTTAGCATGGCCAATTCACCTGACCTGCACATCTTTGGACTGTGGGAGGAAACTGGAACACCCAGAGGAAACCCACACAGACACAGGGAGAATGTACAAACTCCACACAGTCACCCAAGGCTGGAATCGAACCTGTGATGCAGCAGTGCTAACCACTGAGCCACTGTGACATAGCAACACAGAGACCCTATTTTGTCTCCCCATACTTCATGATTAATTCCAAAAAGTGCAAACTATCTGCTTAGCAAGATCACTGCACTTGGAATAGTGTGGCACGGTCGCTGTTCATTCAGCACATCTGTTCCTAAAAGGTCTACCATTACATTGTGGCCCATTTGTGAGCCATGATCTCTTCAAGTGAACAAACTGAATTTTACACTGTATCTGCTGCAATGTACTTGAGCAATCCAGTGCAACAGGTCAGCAAGTGGAGGAATTGAGGGGAAGGAAGATGTTAGGGCCAGTAAGTCAGAAAAGACAGGCAGAATCTGGTAAATGAATATGATGGTGTTAATGGGTCTGAAGTATGTTTATTTCAACTAAGGAGTATTGTAGGTAAGGCAGATGAGCTTAGAGCCTGGATCAGTCCATGGGTCTATGTTGTGGCCATTGCAGAGACTTGGCTGAGAGAGGGACAGGATTGGATGCTCAACATTCCAGGGTATCATTTGTATTGACTCATTTCTGACCAGGTCACTGACCTGTCATTGGGAGAATATTTTAGAAATAGTGGTCACAGCACATTAAGTTTTAAGAATGCTATGAATAAGGATAAGTCAAGTATCTTGTGGGAATGTATAAAAGTGGGGGAGTGAAAATTACATCAATATTATGCAGGAGCTAGGGTGCCGAGAGTGTGGTGCTGGAAAAGCACAGCAGGTCAGGCAGCATCCGAGGAGCAGGAGAATCAACGTTTCGGGCAAAAGCCCTTCATCAGGAATAATGAAGCTAGGGTGTATTAGTTGAAAGGAGCTGTTATCGGGTAAGTCCACATTTAATATGTGGAAATTATTTTAAAGGCCCACTGATCAAAATTCATGTCTGCACATTCCAGTAAGATGGAAGAACAAGGATGTCGAGGGGTTTGTGAATTTAGTCAAAAGGAGAAAAGCTAAAATCAGACAGGGCCCATGAGGGATATAAAGAAAGCAGGAAATAACTCAAGCAGGGAATTTAGGAGAACCAGAAGGAACCATCATATGGCGTCTCATTGGGGTCATGGGGTAAATAAGGTTAAAGAGAATCTCAAGGCATTTTATACATGCATTAAAAACAAGATAATAATTGGGGAGAAGATAGGACCACTCGAGGATAAAGGAGGGAACCTGTGCTTGGAGGCAGAGAATGTGAGCTAGATCCTTGAAAGTGGAGTCCGAGCTAGACAGAATAAAGAAGATGCTTGCCTTTATTGGTCAGTGCATTGAGTAAAAGAGTTGGAAGTTGTGCTCCTGTTGTACAGGACATCGGTTAGGCCACTTTTTGAATACTGTATTCAATTCATCCTGCTATATGAAGCACGCAGTGAAACTTGAAAGGGTTCAGAACAGATTTCCAAGGATGTTGCCAGGGTTGAAGGGTTTGAGCTATTTGAGAAGCTGAACAGTCTGGGGCTACTTTCCATGGAACGTCGGAGGCTGAGGAGTGACCTTATAGAAATTCATTAAATCATGTGGGGCATGAAAAGGGTGAACAGACAAGGTCATTTCCTCTGGATGGGAGAGTCAAAAATTAGAGGGAAAAGGTTTAAGGTGAGAGGGGAAATATTTAAATGACCTGGATGAGTGCGTAGAAGGATGGGTTAGTAAATTTGTGGATGACACTAACATTGTTGGAGGTGTGGATAGTACAGAAGGACGTTGCAGGTTACAAACAGACATAGATATGCTGTAGAGCTGGGCTGAGGTGGCAAATAGAGTTTAATGTGGAAAAGTGTGAGGTGATTCACTTTGGAAGAAACAACAAGAATAAAGGGTACAGGGCTAATGGTAAGATTCTTGGCAATTTGGATGAGCAGAGAGATCTCTGTGTCCATCCCTGAAAGTTGCCACCTAGATTGATAGGGTTATTGAGAAGGCATACGATGTGTTAGAAGCTCTGAGTTTCGGAGCCATGAGGTCACGTTTCAGCTGCACAAAACTCTAGTGCGGCTGCACTTGGAGTATTGCATATAGTTCTGGTCAGTGCATTATAGGAAGATTGTGGAAGCTTTGAAAAGGGTTCAGAGGGGATTTACTAGGATGCAAAACAAAAATTGCTGTAGAAACTCAGCATATGTGACAGCATTGATGGAGAGAAAGAGTTAACATTTCAAGTCCAGTGAACCTTCTATAGGTTTCCTTCTTTAAGAATTCTCTGAGCAGTTATGTTTTATTCACAAAGACGATCAGAAGTTAAAAGATCTTAAGCATCTCTGCATGTCTTTTTTTATTGCTGAAGTAGGCATGTGACACGCATCTTTCATAAGCAGGCATCCCAAAACTTGACTAGATAGCATGGAAAAAGTTGATCTGATCTAATTCACCTCGCATTTTTGCAACTGAAGATAAGCTCCTTTGTGATGAGTATATTTTCCTTTCATTTCATCCATCACCACAATGCCATAAATCTGAAAGGTAATCACTGAGAGCAGTATCTGTGAAGGTATCCTGAAGTTAGAGATTTCTTGAGATCCCACTGACAAGTTAATCATTAATATCAGTGACTTTGCTGTTTCCATTACCTAGGTCAACACTAGGTTGTCTGTTCACTTTCATTTTTTTTTTGACGTGACTTCATAAGCAACTGGAACTCAGTAACCAGTGAAGTTCCACAGGGATCTGTTCTGGGACCTCTGCTCTTCTTGATTTGTATAAATGACTTGGTTGAGCAATTGGAAGGGTGTGTTAGTAAGGTTGCCAATGACACGAAGGTTGGTGAATTTGGAGGGCAGTAGTATGTTGCAACAGGACATTGACAGGATGCAAAGTTGAAGTTCAAACTGCAAACGTGTGAAATGATTCATTTTGGAAGGTCAAATTTGAATGCAGAATACATGGTTAAAGGCAGGATCCTTGGCAGTGTGGAAGAACAGAGATATTGGAGCTCAGATCCCTAGTTCCCTCAAACTTGCCATCCAAGTTGATAGGATTGTCAAGAAAGCATGTGGTGTATTTGCTTTCATTAGCAGGGGGAATGGAGTTTAAGAACCATAGGTCGATAAAGCCCTGGTTAGACCACACTTGTGTTCGGTTCCGGTCGTTTCATTATAGGAAGGTGGTGGAAGCCTTAGACAGGATGCAGAGGAGACTTACTAGGATGTTGTCTGGACTGGAGGGCATGTCTTATGAAGAAAGTTGAGGGAGCTGGGGCTTTTCTCATAGGAGCGGCAAAGGATAAGAGGTGACTTGAGAGAGGTGTACAAGATGAGAGGCATAGATAGAGTGGATAGACAAACTTTTTCCAATGGTGGAAATTTCTATCATGACAGGACATAATTTTAAGGTGATTGGAGAAAGATTGAGGGGAGATGTCAGAGGTAGGTTCTTTACACAGAGTGGAGGGTGTGTGGAATGCACTGCCAGAAGTGGTAGTTGAGTTGAGTCAAATACATTAGAGACATTTTAAGTGACTCTTGGATAGGCACATGGAGGATAGTAAAATGTAGGGTATGATTTGGTTTGATCTTAGCAAAAGATAAAAGGTCTGCACAACAAATGTGGGCCTGTATTGTGCTGTACTGTTCCATGTTCTTAACACAACTAGCTTTCTATTTCAGTTAAGAGTCAATGATATTGCTGCCGCTCTGGAGTCACATGTAGGTCAGACCAGGTAAGGATGGCAGGCTTCAATCCCTGAAGGACATGAATAAACCTGATGGGGTTTTGTGTCAACCAGCAATGGTTTCAGGGTCAACAGTGGGTTCTTAATTCCTGGTGTTGTTATTAAATTTAAATTCTACCAGCTCTGTGACAGGATTTGAAACCAGGTGTTCGGAGTATTAGCTGAATTTCTGGTTTAATAGTCTAGCGAAAATACTATCACTACCTCCAAGGGCCTCTGACACACTCTATTGTTGCTGATATTATGCTACACATTTTTTTGTTTAGTAGCATTTTATTGCAGAACCCATTCAGACTTCTGGAATCAGATTTTCTACAAATATAAATTGTTTTACACTGTGGGCTTTTATTGTGGAGGCTGCAAACCGCACTTCCCACACAGCTTGTTTGCTTTCTGCATTTTAGCTGCAGTGTCAGTGTTGGTAACTGTCCAATGCTGTAGGTACTGTATTCCAGCTACAAGTACTAAAAGCTAAAAGATACAAATATTTTTCGTTAGCTTTTAGCAGTGTGTTGGTGTCATCATATTTCTTTTATTCCATAAGATCTTTTAGGGATGTTTTGATCAGTATTGAAGTTATAGTGAACTCCATCATTCAATCAGATAAGCTCAAAGTTTAGAAGCTCAGCTGTCAAGAAATTGCAGTCCTTTTCCAAGTCACAGCACCTGCTCACAAACTGATCAATTGATTTCAGTGGCTGTTTTCTTTAAGACAACAGTTCCAAATAATGAAGTTTGTTTGAAGTATATTCCTTAGCTTTACAGGGTCTTAATGATCCTTCTCAGACAGTCATGGAACATAGAATATTATAGCACAATACAGGTCCTTCGACCCTCGATGTTATGCCGATCTGTTAAACCAATCTGAAGCCCATCTAACCTGCATTATGCCATTTTCATCCATATGTCTTTCTAATGACCATTTAAATATCCTTTAAAGTCATGAGACTACTATTGTTGCAGGCAGTGAGTTCCACACCCCTACTATTCTGAGTAAAGAAACTACCACTGAGATCTGTCCTATATCTATCACCCCTCAATTTAACACTCTGTCCCCTTGTGCTAGCCATCACCATCCGAGAAAGAAGGCTCTCAATGTCCACCCTATCTAACCCTCTGATTTATCTTGTATGTCTCAATTAAGTCACCTCTCAACCACCTTCTCTCTAATGAAAACAGCCGCAAGTTCCTCAGCCTTCCCTCATAAAACCTTCTCTACACACCAGGCAACATTCTAGTAAATTTTCTCTGAACCATTTCCATAGCTTCCACATCCTTCCTGTAATGTAGTGACCAGAACTGTATGCAATACACCAGGTGCGGCCGCACCAGAGTTTTGTACAGCTGCAGGAAGATCTCTTTGCTCCGAAACTTGATCCCTCTATTAATAAAAGCTAACACACCATATGCCTTCTTAACAACCCTATCAACCCCGGTGGCAATTTTCAGGGATCTATGTACATGGACAATGAGGTCACTATGTATATATCTACATTACTAAGAATCTTGTCATTAGCCGAGTATTCTCTATTCCTGTTGCTCCTTCCAAATTACCTCATTTTTCTGCATTAAACTCCATTTGCCATCTCTCAGCCCAGCTCTGCAGCTTATCTATGTCCCTCTGTAACCCACAACATCCTTTGGCACAATCCACAATTTCACCAACCTTGGTGTCATCTGCAAATTTACTAACCCATCCTCCTACACTCTCATCGAGGTCATTTATAAAAATGACCACCAGTGTTCCCCAAAACAAATCCTTGTGGTAGACCAATGGTAACTGAACTCCAAGATGAACATTTCCCATCATCTACCACCCTCTGTCTTCTTTCAGCTAGCCAATTTCTGATCCAAACCGCTAAATCACCCTCAACCCTATGCCTCTGTATTTTGTGCAATAGCCTACTGTGGGAAATCTTATCAAATGCCTTACTGAAATCCATATACACCACATCAACTGCTTTACCCTCATCTACCTGTTTGGTCACCTTCCTCTCAAAGAACTCAATGAGGTTCGTGAGGCACGACCTACCCTTCACAAAACCTTGTTGACTATCCCTAATCAAGGTATTCCTTTCTAGATGATAAGTCTTATCCCTTATAACCTTTTCCAACACTTTACCCACAACTGAAGTAAGGCTCACTAGTTTATAATTACCAAGTTTGTCTCCACTCCCCTTCTTGAACAAGAGAACAACATTTACTATCTTCCAGTTTTCTACCACTATTCCTGAGGTGTTGATTCTGTATAATTCCATATTTTCAACGGCTACCTTTATTTTCACCACTTGTTTACCTTGTTCATCCTTTATTTTAAAAAAGAAACCAAATTCAGATTAGGCATCCAAGGCCTTCCAAGTTATATTTAGTAATTTGGTGTTCATGGTTTTTCCTACCTTCCAGAAATTCTTCCACATTGTACAAGATTTGTACCTTGCTACAACAATGCAGCTGCTCTCGGTTTTCTTTTCTGTTACATTGTTTCTTTTTCATTTTACATGCAATATTTTTGAAATGTGGAATTGACACTTGAGGATGTCTTAACAGATCCACAGCTCTTATAGCCAAATTCAAAACTGAACACTTCACTGCCATGAACCACCAATTCAGCCAGCCTACATTTTTTTTACTTGCTGTTCACAGAAGAACTCTGCCTCTGGGATTTTAATGTATATTTCACTTCTTCCTTACATAAAGATTTCCTGAGGCTTTTCCTGTTGTTTTCAAATTTATATCACTGCCATTATGATGTGGCTTAATGTTTATTTGAAGATATAATATATTACAGAATCATTCAGCAGACCTTTTCACGAGGGATAAAAAGTCAAAAAACTGCAGATACTAGAATGTTTTTAAAAAATCAAATCAAACAAAGCAAAATAAAATCAAAAACAGACCCAAAATGTTAATTCCACTTTCTGTCCACAGATGCCGCATTTTTCCAGCAATTTTTGGTTTTGCTTCAGATTTGCGAGAAATGTTCAGCGATTATTGTTTCAGTAAAGTACAGCTTATTCTTACATGCTGCAAAATAAACTGCAATTGCTTCTGTGGGTCACAAGCTTTTCATCCTGGTGACTTGCTCTTTTCTGAAAGTGATATCACAACACAATCGAATTGATCTTCCAATCTGAAAGCACGTTATAACCTGATGGATTCCTAGGTAGGATAGTTTTTGCTAAAGCAAGGGAAAGTTGAAGCATCTCTAGCATATGGTGAGCTCCCAGTATGAAATAAATCTACTTCAGAAAATTAATGTAATATAGAAAACAGTATGCTGCTTCGAGATTTATGGCTTGTTGTGGCAACTTATAGGTTTTTTTAAATTTCGAAAGAATAAGTCTTAGGAATTGAATGACACATGCAGAAAAATAATATAGTCTGAATTTTATGATTTCGTGTACAGTACAGAAGATGCCTTTCAGCCTATTGTGTGTACCACCCAAAATGCACTACTGCCTTCATTAGTCCTACTTTGTAGCACTAGGCCCATGAATGTTAAAAGTGAGGACTGTAGATGCTAGAGATTAAGTTGAGAGTGTGATGCTAGAAAAGCACAGCAGGTCAGGTAACATCCGAGGAGCAGGAGAATTGATGTTTTGGGCAAAAGCCCTTCATCAGGAATGATTCATGTGCTCATCCAAGTACTTTTTTTAAAGATCGTGAAAGTACCTGCATTAACTACCATCCCAGGCAGTGCATTCCAGACACCCACCATCATCTAGGTAAATAAGTTTTTTTTACCTCATGTTGCCTCTAAAACTCCTGCCTTTTTCCTTTTTAAAGGAAACAACTTAAGAGCTTCCCGCCTCTCATCATATCTAAGATTCTCCATTCCAGGTAACATGAACAAAGAGACCTTGGAGTGCAAGTTCATAGCTCCTTGAAAGTGGAGTTACAGGTAGATAGGATAGTGAAGGTGGCGTTTGGTATGCTTTCCTTTATTGGTCAGAGTATTGAGTACAGGAGTTGGGAGGTCATGTTGTGGCTGTACAGGCCATTGTTGGAATATTGCATGCAATTCTGGTCTCCTTCCTATCGGAAAGATGTTGTAAAACTTGAAAGGGTTCAGAAAAGATTTACAAGGATATTGCCAGGGTTGGAGGATCTGAGCCACAGGGAGAAGCTGAACAGGCTGGGGCTGTTTTCCCTGGAGAGTTGGAGGCTGAGGGGTGACCTAATAGAGGTTTACAAAATCATAATTGCATGGATAGGATAAATAGGCAAAGTCTTTTCCCCGGGGTGGGGGTGAGAGGGGAAAGATATAAAAGAGACCTACAGGGCAACTTTTTCACGCAGAGAGTGGTACGTGTATGGAATGAGCTGCCAGAAGATGTGGTGGAGGCTGGTACAATTGCAACATTTAAGAGGCATTTGGATGGGTATATGAATAGGAGGGATATGGGCTGGGTGCTGGCAGGTGGGACTAGATTGGGTTGGGATATCTGGTCGGCATGGACAGGTTGGACCGAAGGGTCTGTTTCCGTGCTGTACATCTCTATGACTCTATGTTGGGGAATTTCCTTTTTCCTCCTTCCAGTGCAATCTTTCTGGTCATGCAGTGACTAAAACTGCATACTCCAGTTCTGGCCTAACCAAAATCTTGTATGCTCTAATTTATGTGCCCTGCTCTTCTAATCTATGCCTCAACAAATGAAGGCAATTAGGTGAAAGTGAGGACTACAGATGCTGGAGATTAGAATATAGAACATAGAGCATAGAACATAGAACAATACAGCACAGAACAGGCCCTTCAGCCCACGATGTTGTGCCGAACATTTGTCCTAGCTTAAGCACCTATCCATGTACCTATCCAATTGCCTCTTAAAGGTCACTAATGATTCTGACTCTGCCATTCCAACAGGCAGCACATTCCATGCCCCCACCACTCTCTGGGTAAAGAACCTACCCCTGACATCCCCCCCCATACCTTCCACCCTTCACCTTAAATTTATGTCCCCTTGTAACACTCTGTTGTACCTGGGTAAAAAGTCTCTGACTGTCTATTCTATCTATTCCCCTGATCATCTTATAAACCTCTATCAAGTCACCCCTCATCCTTCGCCGTTCCAATGAGAAAAGGCCTAGCACTCTCAACCTATCCTCGTACGACCTATTCTCCATTCCAAGCAATATCCTTGTAAATCTTCTCTGCACCCTCTCCAAAGCTTCCACATCTTTCCTAAAGTGAGGCAACCAGAACTGCACTCAGTACTCCAAATGTGGCCTTACCAAGGTCCTGTACAGCTGCAACATCACCTCACAACTCTTGAATTCAATCCCTCTGCTAATGAACGCTAATACACCATAGGCCTTCTTACGAGCTCTATCCATCTGAGTGGCAACTTTCAAAGAGCTATGAACATAGACCCCAAGATCCCTCTGCTCCTCCACCTTACTAAGAACCCTATCGTTAACCCTGTATTCCGCATTCAAGTTTTGCATTAGAGTTGAGTGTGGGTGCTGGAAAAGCAAAGCAGATCAGGCAGCATCTTAGGAGCAGGAAAATTGACAATTCAGGCAAAGCCCTTTATCAGGCAATTTTCCTGTATGCCTTCTTAACTATCCATTAATCTGCCCTGCCAACTTCAGGAGTCTCTGGTCAAGCACCCAAAGATCCCTCTGTTTCTCTGAGCTCATTGTGACCTACCATTCATTCAGTACTCCCTTATCTTGTTTCTTCTTCCAAAGTGTATCATCTCACAGTTATCAGGATTAAATACCACCTGCCACCGATCTGTCGACAAAAGAATTTTGATGAAGTACTGCTGGAGCAAGCACGGAGAAGGAAGATGTCATAGTTTGAAAAACCCCAGGGCTCTGTTTATAAATTTGAGAAGTTTTTGTTGCAAACGTTTCGTCCCCTGGCTAGGCGACATCATCAGTGCTTTGGAGCCTCCTGCGAAGCGCTTCTTTGATGTTTCTTCCGGTATTTATAGTGGCCTGTCCTTGCCACTTCCGGTTGTCAGTTTCAGCTATCCGCTGTAGTGGTTGGTATATTGGGTCCAGGTCAATGTGTTTGTTGATGGAGTTTGTGGATGAATGCCATGCCTCTAAGAATTCCCTGGGACATGAATTCGACTGGGACAACACCACTATCATAGGGCAAGCCAGACAGAGAACAGCCAGGGAATTCCTAGAGGCATGGCATTCATCCACAAACTCCATCAACAAACACATCGACCTGGACCCAATATACCAACCACTACAGCGGACAGCTGAAACTGACAACTGGAAGCGGCAAGGACAGACCACTATAAATACCGGAAGAAACATCAAAGAAGTGCTTCACAGGAGGCTCCAAAGCACTGATGATGTCGCCTAGCCAGGGGACGAAACATTTGCAACAAAAACTTCCAGCTCGGCGAACAGAACCACAACCACGAGCACCCGAACTACAAATCTTCGCACAAACCTTGAATAAATTTGAGAAGCTGGGTTATTAAGAGAAGGTTGCCTTCCCAAATTCTACAAGATCAGACTACTTACTTAATAACCTCACCATTTTCATAACGTGCATCTTGGTACTGACTCACCAGGGTTGCAGGAATTTTCAATTAATCTTAAAATCTTAAAATTAGTTTTGTTATGAAGGTGTAAGTGTGTACTCTTCCATTTAAGAGACAGAGGAAGCTAGCAAGGACTGACTGAAAGCACAGAGTATGCTGAACAATTTAAAAATGTAACATTTGGTTGAAACAATTAGCTGGAGTTGTGTTGCCGTGGAACAAAAATAAATTCAAATTCAGCCAGTCAGTTTAAATTATTCTTCAGATACCAAAATCCACTCAAATTTAAATTTTACTGTTTGGGATGACATCAAATCAATGAAATGATCCGATGTTTTGGTGTATAAATCCAGACATTTTTGAATAGTTAGGGGGAGAACTGAAAGAACACCAAGTATAGACTGCTAACCGAATAGCTCTCTGAAAGGTGCCTGTCCATAAGAAAAGTTGTGCAGCCAAAGACCGAAGAAAAGGTGACGAGGAATATCTACAGAGGAAGAATGAAAAAGCTGGCTGGTTTTGAAACATGACCGATTTCTGTTATATCTTAATTGGGTTTTTTTTAAAATCAGACCAATATTGTAGAGTGGGAGGTAAAAGATAAGAGAAAGAAGTTGCAAATAGTTGTTGTTTTAATGTTCACTTTTGGACTTAAAGTAAAAATTTACAATTTTATTCATTAAATAGTGTCCTTTGGCATAGGCCTTTGCCTCTCAAAATTTAACAGATTACAGTGCAAGGTGAGCATCTCTATGTCGAGTTTAAATTAGCAGAGGGGTTTACCCTGTGCCGTAACAGTTTGTTAGTAGTGAGCTTGTAGAATTGAATAACAAAATTGGTGTAACAAGCAGGCAAAGATAACCAATCAACAAATGATATTTCTTGCATCCATTGCCCAGAGAAAAGGAAACTGAGCATGAGGAAATTTTCTTTCTACATCTGATTTGTCAATCCCCTGTAGCATCTTATATACTCCAATTAGATCACCCCATGTTCTTGTAAAACTTGAGAATTTAGCCCTAGACTGCTCAATTTCTCTTCATAACACAAACACCTCATCTCTGGAAATTTAATGTATCTGCAGTACATCTTCAACCCTCCTGAAGTAACGGTACCATATATGAAATACCCCAGATGTGGTCTCCATATACTTTATACAATTGCAGCAATACTTCCTCGCACTTATACTCTATCCTTTAGTAATAAACGGCAAAATCCCATTTGTCTTCCTTAATACCTGCTATACCTACATAATAATTTTCGACAATTCACGCACAAGTATACCAGATAACTCTTCACCAAAGCATTCTGAAGTTTCTTTGTATTTAGATAATAAGTTGTCTTTCTGTATCTTCAACCTAAATGGATAACCTTAGACCTATTGATGCTAAACATCACTAATTTTTTTTGTCAATACTTCACCAATCTGTTTCCATTTCTTTTTTTTATTATTGCCACTTACTTTCCCACCTATTTTAGTGTCATCTGCAAATTTGGCTATATCACTTTCAATCCCTGCATCAAAGCCATTTATATAGATTGATCGTTGAGCCCCAACTGTTTACAATAACCCTGTGGAACTTCACTAAGTACATCTTGCCAACCAGAAGAAGACAAATTTATCCTAATTCTATGATGTGTGTTGGTTAGTAAATTCTCTAAGTCAATTAATTACCCCAAATCCCATGCGATTTTACTATGCATTTTAACCTTTTGGGCAGCCTCTTATCAAAGAAGTATATACTACATCTATAGGAGAAAGTGAGGACTGTAGATGCTGGAGATCAGAGCTGAAAATATGTTGCTGGAAAAGCGCAGCAGGTCAGGCAGCATCCAAGAAGCAGGAGAATCGACGTTTTGGGCATGAGCCCTTCTTCAGGATTCCTAAAGAAGGGCTCATGCCCAAAATGTCGATTTGCCTGTTCCTTGGATGCTGCCTGACCTGCTACATCTATAGGATCCCTGTTCTCCATAAAGCTTGTTCCACCTTCAAAGAGATCAAGCAAATTAGTCAAACATCATTTACTCTACATAAACGCTGACTATTGTATTTTGACTTGCCAAATTTTCTGTCTTTTTAAATAAAAGATTCTAACAATTTCCCAACAGCACATGTTAAATTAACTTGCCTACAGTTTGTCTTTTTTTTAATGTAAAAATATTAATATTTTTCCATTCCACTAGAAACTTTTCCATATCCAGTTAATTTTGGAATATTATAACCAATGGATTCACTATCTCTGTTGTCACTTTGCTTAAGATCCTTGGATATAGGTCATCTGGCCCTGGGGACTTGTCTGCCTTCAATCCCAATAGTTTGTATAATTCTTCTAACCTATGATGATTTTTCAAAGTTCCTCCCTTTTTATAGCTTCTACCTTACCCATTACTATTAGGATGATACTCCTGCCCTCCACCATGAAACCTGAAGGTAAAAAATGATTTAGTGATTCTGCCATTTCTGTATTACCAATAATTAACTCCCAGTCTTATCTCTAAGGGAACAACATTAGCTTTAGCTACCATCTTCCATGCTTTATACTTATAGAAGCTTTTGCTGCCCATTTTTATATTTTGTACAAATTTTCATTCATAATTTACCTTTGCTTTATGACTTTTTTTAGCAATCCTTTGTTGATCTTGAAAAGTATCCCAATTTTCCAACATATCACTTACCTTTGCAATATGGTATGTCTTAGTTCTTGATTTGATGTTATCTTTAACTTCCTTGCTTAGCCGGATATGGTTTTCCACATTATAATCTCTCTTCCTCTCTGGAATATATTTTAGTTGGGAATAATTGAGTATTTCCTTAAATATCTACCACTGCTAATCAACTGTCCTACCATTCAGTCTTCCTACCAGTCCACTAAGTCCAGATCTGTCCTTATACCTATGTAATTACCTTTACACCAGACTCCAGCTACTCATCCTCCCAATTGCATTTGAAATTCTAACATGCCATGATTCCTCTCTTCTGTACAGGATCCACTACTATGAAATCTTTCATTAATCCCACCTCATTACACAATACCAAATCCAAAATAACCTGCTTGCTGGTTAGTTCCTCAACATATTACGCCAAGAAACAGTCTCCAATATATTCAACAAACTCTCCCGCAAGGCTAACCTTGAACTCCAATAAGTATGCATATTAAAATGACCCATGATTATTGCTGTACATTGCTTAAGAGCCCTCAGTATTTCCTGGTTGATACTTTGCCATGCTACAGGATGACTGTTTGGGGACATATAGCTTGCTTCTTTCCCTCACTATTTCTCATTTCAATCCAGACTGATTCTACATGTTGATTCCCTGTGCTGATGTCATTTTTCACCATATCACTGACCTATCTATTCCTTTACTAACAAAGGTACGCCACTTTATTTTCCTTGCCTGTCTTTCCAAAACATTGAGTACCGTTGGATATTCAATTGCCAAGCTTCGTCGCCCAGCACCACATCTCAGTAATTACTACCAAATCATACCCATTTGTCCATATTTGCACAGTTAACTTACTAATTTTATAACAAATGCTTCATGCTTTTAAATACAAAAACATTTCAGTTTGTTCTGTTATCAAATTTACCTACTCTTATATGATTCCCTGGTGTGATATGATGCTCACACATTCTTTTATTTTCTAGTAACTGTCAGACATCACTAGCCTGCACTCTCATCTTTGCCTTTTAATGCTGATTTTCTAATTTTGCATGCAGTGAACCCAGCCATCAATGCCTCCCCCTAACCACCAATTATTTAATATAAAGGCCAATCCACAGCCCTAATTATGTGATTCACCAGGACCCTGGGCCAGGTGTTATTCAGATAGAGGCCATCATATTGGAATAAATCCATCCTTTCTCAGTACTGCTGCCAAAGCCCCAAGAATTTATAGCCATTTCTTCCACTCTGACATTTGAGCCATGCATTTATCTCATTTAATCTTAATGACCCTGTGCCAATCAGCACTCATCCAAAGGTTGTTACCTTTTTTGTTTTTACGTTTTTAATTTAGCGCCTAGTTACTCGTATTCCTTCAGCAGAACTTCTTCAGTTTGTACCTACATGAACCACAGCATGTGGACGTTTCCCTACCACTGACTATCGTATCCCAGATTACGACCATATTTTTTTTTCTACCCTGTTAGATTAGATTACTTACAGTGTGGAAACAGGCCCTTCGGCCCAACAAGTCGACACCAACCCGCCGAAGCGCAACCCACCCATACCCCTACATTTACCCCTTACCTAACACTACGGGCAATTTAGCATGGCCAATTCACCTGACTCGCACATCTTTGGACTGTGGGAGGAAACCGGAGCACCGGGAGGAAACCCACGCAGACACGGGGAGAACGTGCCCATGCTGTTCCAAAATTCCATAAATTCTAGAAATACACATTCACAGGGGCTGTGGCTCACTCCTGATACAATCTCTCCCAACAGCTCATGCAAAGACTACAAATAAAAGGTACTCAATAGAAAATACATTGCACCATGATCTCAGAAATGTGTAGCCTTGCACATTACATCCCACAGTCTTCCTGATTGTTTTACCAATCTTCCTTCTCTCGGCCGCACCACTGTCTTTTCTTTGGTATCCTGTAACTCAATTATCTGAGATCCCTGAACTGCCTTCTGGCAGCAAGTTCCACACCAGAAACTTCTCAGCCATTTAATCTCCACAAGATCCAAGTCTTTAAGCAAAGAAATTTGTCATCCTTGGCATTCCATTCAGTGATAATACAAAAAACTATTTTATACTGCTTTGTACAGCTATTGTTATTTTTAGTCTACCGTTCTGAATTCTGAATCTATACCCAGAAAAGCAGCTCACTCTTTTTGTGTCGCTCTTTTGTTTCAAAGGTTTTTGATCTGAGCCTTATTCTCTATGACAACCAAAGCACATGGGCCAGTCTGGAGGCAGAGTTTGAATGATTTCTGCCATCCCCCATTCCAGGGCATTCGTAACAAACTGTATTCACTAGCCCAGATTATATCCTCTTCAGTGGAATCCATTTGGCGAAGGTGGAATATATATTAATTCAAAGGCACAGACCTGAGAAGGGCTGTTTTGTGAGAGTCACTAACTGCATCTGAAAGGTTCTTTTTGATGGTTGACCTTTCAATGATTGAGACCATTCAGAACAGTAACTGAACTACAAGGTAGTGAATTATGATGATACAACCAAGCAAAACATATAAAACCAGTAGAATTTGAGAAGGCTGCAAGCTATATTTGCTATCTACATCAAATTGGCAGGCATAATCATTGAATTTTATGGTATAGATTATATTAGATTACTTAGTGTGGAAACAGGCCCTTCAGCCCAACAAGTCCACACTGACCCTCTGAAGAGCAACCCACCCAGATCCATTCCCCTACATTTACCCCTTCACCTAACACTATGGGCGATTTAGCATAGCCAATTCACCTAACCTGCACTTTTTTTTGGACTATGGGAAGAAACCGGAGCACCTGGAGGAAACCCACGCAGACACTGGAAGAATGTCCAAACTCCACACAGACAGTTGCCTAAGGCTGGAATCGAACCCAGGTCTCTGGCACTGAGGCAGCAGTGTTAACCACTGTGCCACCATGCTGCCCACAAGATTAACTTCAGGAAATGTTTTCAGGAAGTATTTTTTTGGGAACTAATGTTTGTCTATATGTGTTTAGCTGCAAGCAGTCTTATGTAGAAAGTGTTTTACTTCAGGACTTCAATAAGGAGGACCTCAGAAAGATACCCTCCAAGTTCAAGTGAACACAAACTACCAGCAGAGGACTATAAGAATACGGATTGGCTGTCAGGGTGAAGATTTGCATCAGTGCAGTCACCACTACCACTAAGGAGGACCTCCAGACAAGCAGCCATCTGCACTGAAGTCACCCCTTGATTCTACTGTCTATGTGCAGCCAGCTAGCACACCAGTTCTCCTTCCTCAGGGGGCCCACCCAGTCATCTGGCCTCCACTGACGCCTTAGCAGAAGAGCTGGACAGTAAATGTACAGACTTGTATAGAGAAAAAAATAAATGTCGATGTCTGTATGTAAAGCAATGTAATGTGTGCACAAGAATGGCATGACCAAGTGTATAGAGATCCAAATAATTTTGTGAATATTTTTTTTTATTTTGAAATTTAAAAAAAGTTCTCCTTCCTCACCCATCCACTCCCACAATGCACTCCCCCTCTCCCCTCTCTCTTCCCCTCTTCTCTCTCTCTCTCTCTCTCTCTCTCCACACCACATCCAACTCTCACCCATCACATGCTGTTGTCCTTGCCTCCTCTGGACCCCCACCCCGATCCTTGCCACATATTCACAATTTCCCCTTGAGCTATGTTCTATGACTAAAAAGTGAGGTCTGCAGATGCTGGAGATCAGAGCTGAAAATGTGTTGCTGGTTAAAGCGCAGCAGGTCAGGCAGCATCCAAGAAACAGGAAATTCGACGTTTCAGGCAAAAGCCCTTCATCTTTGCCCGAAATGTCGAATTTCCTGTTCCTTGGAAGCTGCCTGACCTGCTGCGCTTTAACCAGCAACACATTTTCAGCTATGTTCTATGACCTTGAACTCTGAGGCTGAATGGTCCATCCTCAGTAAGTGGCTCACATTCATGTTCTCCACCTCAACGAATTCTGTACCTGCCACAACGTGGAGCTCTTCTACCACCTCTGCCTCCATGTTTTCTTCTTCAATAAAAACTCCCAACCATCCTCCGAGGACCACTTCTCCCAACTCCAACCTTCTTCTTCCTCTTGGACAACCCCTTGCCAGCCTTGTACCCAACACCCCCCCCCCCCCCCCCCGCACACACACCCCCGCCGACCTCATCATTGCTGACTGCCGCCTTGACATCAGTTGCCTCAATTTCTCCACATCACTCCAACTACTCCAACGTCATTCCCTCCAAACATGCAGTTCTTTACTCTCTCCGCATAATTGCCACTTTGCTATCAAACCTGCTGACAAAGGGAGAGTGGTAGTAGTCTGGAGGATGGACCTGTATGTTGCAGAGGCTGAATGCCGGCTCTCCAACATATCCAACCTCACACTTCATCACAAACCCACAGTGGCCCATCAGGCCAAATTTACTCACACTGTCCAGAGCCTTATTGCCACCAGTGATCTCCCCTCCACTGCTTCCAACCTCATTATCCCTGAGCCCCACATGGCCTGATTCTATCTGTTCCCCAAGATCCACAAGTCTAATTGCCCCTAGTCACCCTTTGTCTCCACATGCTATTGCCCTATCAAACTTATTTCTTCTTATCTTGACTTCAACCTCTCCCCATTGGTTCTGACGCTTTCCACCTAATTCAATCCACTAACCATACCCTCCACCTCTTCAGTAATAACCAGTTCTCCAGTCCCCAGCACTTTATCTTCACTATGGAGGTGCAAACCTTATACACATCCATATCCCACAATGATGACCTTCAGGCCCTCACGTTCTTGTTCTCCAACAGACCCATCCAGTTCCCTTCCATCAATACCTAAGCTTGCATTGCCAAACTAGTCCTTGCCCTCAATAACTTTTCTTTCAACTCTTCTCATTTCCTCCAAATCCAGCAGGTGGTCGTGGGGACTCAGATGGGCCCCAACTACACCTGCCTCTTTGTCAGCTACGTCAAACAATCCCTTTTCAGTGCCTACGCAGGCACTGTGTCCCAACTCTTCCACTGTTACATCAGTGCTGCGTTTTCCACCCAGGCTGAACTGCAGCAGTTCATCAACTTAACCCACAACTTTCCTCCACACCTTAAACTCACTTGATCTACCTCAAACACTTCCCCTTTCTTGATCTCTTTGTTTCTATCTCTGATGGCAGTCTATAGACAGACGTTTGCTATACTCCCACAGACACTGATAACTATCTGAACTATACCTCCTCCCACCAGTATCCTGCAAGAACTCCATTTCAGTTTCCCAATTCCTCCACCTCTACTCTATTGCTTGGACAAAGAGATGTCCCACTCCCAAGCATCCCAGATGTCCACCTAGTTTTAACAACGTGCTTTTTCTCCTCCTGTCATCCAGACAGCCTTCTACCACACCTCCTCCATTCCCTGCTCCACTGCCCTAAACCCCTCCCTCCAAACACAATAAAGACAGGGTTCCCCTTGACCTCTCATAATACCTAAGCAGTCTCTATGTCCAATGTATTGTCCTTAAACACTTTTGTCAATTTCAATTAGACCCAAACAACAAGAACATCTTTCCCTCCCCACCCCTGTCTGCCTTTCACAAGGACCATTCCCCTTGCTAATCCTAGGTTCATGCCACTCTTTCCACCAACACCTGCCCACCATCGCACCGATCCCCTCACTACTGCCCCCCAACCCTCTGAACTCCCCGTATCTTTCGCAGCAACCATGGAGGTTTGGGGTCCCCTCACCCCATCCAGGACCCCAAACAATCCTTCCAGGTGAGACAGAAGTTCATCTGCCTCTCCTCCAACCTATTTTACTGTATCCAGTGCTCCCAACGTGGTCTTCGCTACGTCAGGGAGACCAAATGTAAACTTGTCACATTTTGCCAAGCATCTCAGCCAGGCCTGCAGGGGCTGACCTGACCACCAGTCACTCTGCGTTTTAATTCCCCTTCCCGCTCTCTTTCCAACATGACCATTCTTGGCCTCCTCTATTGCCACATCAAATCAGACTACAAAATTGGAGGAACGACACTTCATCTTCCACCTGGACAGCCTACAGCCCAGAGGACTCAATAGTGAATTCTCAAATGTCAAGCAGCCTCCCTTCTCATCCACTGACTCCATCTCCAGCTCTTCCCATTCCCTTCCATTCTTCCAGCCATCAACCAATTTCATTCCTCCCATCAACCAACCAGGTCGTACCATTTACCTGTGCTCACCTATCCCTACCGAACCACTCCTCCCCTCTCCCCACCCAAACCCTCCCCCAGCATCCCCTTTATCTGCAACTCCCCTCACAAACACACCCAATCCTTGAAGATGGGTTACACCTGAAACATTGACATCTCCACCTCCTGATGCTGCCTGGCTTGCTGTGTTCTTCCAGCCTCCTGCTTGTCTACTTGCACTGAAGAGCAGGTTGTCGTGGGCCTGCTGTCAAGTAGTGTTTAACAGGCAGCTACCTGCCAAAGGAGCAGCACTCCACAAGCTTGTACTTCCAAATAAACCTGTTGGACTATAACTTGGAATTGTGTGGGTTTTAACTTCATATTTAAAGTTAAAGTGAGGTGGTCACACCTAAGGTGTCTCCTGCCCCACCAAACTCATCTTGTCCGATCTCAGCTCCATCTTCTCCCCCTTGGTTCAGACACTTCCCACCAACATCTGTGACAGTCACCATGCTCTCCATTTTTTTAGTAACTTCCAGTTCCCTGGCCCCCAGCGCTTTGACTTCACTATCAAAGTTCTTATGGACATCTATACCCCACAATGATGGCCTTTAGGCCCTCAGCTTCATCCTGTCCAACAGACCCATCCAGTCTGTTCCCCCCACCCCCATTAATACTCTCCTCCACCTCATCGAATTAGTCCTCACACTCAATAACTTTTCCTTCAAATCCAAGGGGTGGCCATGGGCACTTGGATGGTCTCCAGCTACACCTGCCCCTTTGTTTGCTATAAGCAGTCCCTCTTCAGT
The DNA here is from genome assembly GCF_020745735.1 of Hemiscyllium ocellatum. Classification (NCBI taxonomy): domain Eukaryota; kingdom Metazoa; phylum Chordata; class Chondrichthyes; order Orectolobiformes; family Hemiscylliidae; genus Hemiscyllium; species Hemiscyllium ocellatum. Next base: position 72,281,318 of record NC_083404.1, read on the forward strand.
ACCTACACAGGCACTGTGCCCCAATTCTTCCACCATTACGTTGATGACAGCATTGGTGCTGCAACCTGCACTCAGGCTGAACTGGATTAGTTCATTCACTTCACCCACAGCTTCCACGTCACCCTTAAATTAACTTGGTCTATTTCAGACGCTTCCCTCCCCTTTCTTGACCTTTCGTTTCCATCTCCAGTGACAGCGTACAGACAGACATTTACTGTAAACACACAGTAACCACCTTCACTACACCTCCTCCCACCCAGTATCCTGGAAGAACTCCATCCCATTTTCCCAATTCCTCCACCTCCTTTGTTCGTGCCACTCTCCTCACTAACATCTCTGCCCACTCCAATTCCCGGTACCTTCCAATGCAACTGTAAAAGATTTAAAAACCTGCCAGTACACCACACACCTCACCTCCATCCAGGGCTCCAAACGGTCCTTCCAGGTGAAACAGAGGTTCACCCACCTCTCTACTAATTTAGTTGACTGAATCCGGTGCTCCCGATGTGGTCTTCTCTATATCAGGGAGACAAAGCATAAACTCAGGGCACATTTCACCAAGCATCTCAGCCTAGACTGCAGGGGTTGACCTGACCTCCTGGTCACTGCCCATTTTAATTCTCCTTCCCATTTTCTTTCCAACATGAGAACCTTTGGCCTCTTCCATTGCGACAGTGAATCAGACCGCAACATTGGAGGAACAATGCTTCATCTTCCACCTAGGAAGCCTACAGCCCAGAGGACTCAACACAGAGTTCTCCAATTTCACATAACCTCCTTTTCCATCCCTGACTCTCTTCCGAGACCTTCCCTTCCATTTCTCTGATCGACACTTCCTTCTAGCTATCAACCGGTTTCATTCCTCCCATCGATCAACCAGTTTGTACCTTTAATCTCTGTTCACCCATCCATACCTCATCAAAATTAATAGAACTGTGGTCACTGGTCCCAAAGTGCTCCCTCTGTCACCTGTCCTGCCCTATTTCCCAAGAGTATGTTGAGTTTTGCTCCTTCCTGAATAGGGCCCTCTATATACTGATTGAGGAAACTTTCCTGAAGGCACTTACCAAATTGCACCCCATCTACATCCTTAATGCTCTGGCAGTCCCAGTCTATGTTAGGAAAATTATAATCCCTACCATGACAACCCTATTGCTACTACAAGCATCTCCAATTTCACATGTGTTTCTCTAATTCCCATTCACTATGCCCCATCCTGCTTTATCTGCAGCTCCCCTTGCACCCACCCCCAGTCCTGAAGAAGGGTTACACTCAAAATGTTGGCATCTCCACCTCCTGATGCTGCCTGGCTTGCTGTGTTGTTCCAGCCTTCTGCTTGTGTACGCCTACAGGGCAGGCAGAGAGTAGCTGGCTGACCACCAAGAAAGGCAAACTTATTAGGCAGAGGGTGCAGAAATCCCCTGTAGCCATTCCCCTTGAAAATAAGAATACCATTTTGGATACTGTTGAGGGAAGGGTGGCACAGTGGCTCAGCAGTTAGCACTGTTGCCTTAGAGCACCTGAGTCCCAGGTTCAATTCCACCCTAGAAGACTGTCTGTCTGTCCGTGTGGAGTTTGCACATTCTCCTTGTGTCTGTGTGGGTTTCCTCTGGGTGCTCTGATTTCCTCCCACAGTCAGAAGATGCGTCAGCCAGGTGAATTGGCAATGCTAAATTGCCCACAGTGTTAGGTGCATTAGTCAGAGGGAAATGGGTCTGGGTAGGTTACTCTTTGGAGGGTTGGTGTGGACTGGTTGGGCCGAAGGGCTTGTAGGGAATCTAATCTTATCTAAAATATCCATTCAGGGGAAAGCAGCAGTAGCCAGGTTGGTGGCACTATGACTGGCTCTGAGGCACAGTGGGAAAGGGTAAAGGTAATTTTGGAGCTTTGTGATAGGAGACTCAATAGTTAAGGGGACAGATAGGAGATTCTGTGGCCACAAACAGGAATCCAGGATGGCGTGTTGCCTACCAGGTGCCAGTATGTCTCAGAGAGGCTGCAGAACATTCTCAATGGGGAGGGTAAGCAGCCAGAAGTCATCATGCACATTGGTACAAATGACATAGGTGGTAATAAGGATGAGGTCCTGCAGAAGATTATAGAAAGCTAGGAAAAAAGTTTAAAAACTAGGATCTTGCTGGTGATAATTTCCAGATTAATTCCAGTGCCATGTGCTAGAGAGGATAAGAATGGGAAGATATGACAGATAAAGAATTGATGCAGAGGGCAGGGATTCAGGTTTTTAGATTGAGATCTTTTCTGGGACAGAGGTGACCTGTTCAAGAGGGACAATTGCACGTGAACTGAAAGAGGACCAATATCTTGGCAGCAAGGTTTGCTAGGAGAAAGTGAGGACTGCAGATGATGGAGATCAGAGCTGAAAATGTGTTGCTGGAAAAGAGCAACAGGTCAGGCAGCATCCAAGTAGCAGGAGAATCGACGTTTCGGGCATGAGCCCTTCTTCAGGGCTAAAGAAGGGCTCATGCCCGAAACGTTGATTCTCCTGCTACTTGGATGCTGCCTGACCTGCTGCGCTTTTCCAGCAACTCATTTTCAACCAGGTTTGCTAGTGCTGTAAGAGAGGGTTTAAACAGGATTGGCAGAGGGATGAGATCCTCAACAGGAGAGAGGCAAGTGTGAGGCTTGAGGGAGATACAGTAATCAGGAATAATAATTTGAAGAGATAGGTCAGGCTGGAACCCAACGAGGATTAAGGAATGCTGCTGGATTAAATTGCATTTATTTTAATGCAAGAGCAAGAGGGCTGAGAGGTAAGGCTGATGAATTCAGGGCATGGATAGGTATGTGGGACTGGGATATTATAGCCATTACAGGAACATGGCTAAAGGACGGACAGGACTAGCAGCTTCATGCGCCAGGCTACAGGTGCTTTGGACGGGACAGAGGTGGTGGAAGAAGGGGAGGGGGAGTTTCATTTTTGATTAAGGCAAGTATCGCAGCAGTAATCAGCGATGAAATAACTGAAGAATCATTGAGTGTGGATGGAGCTCAGAAATAAGGGGATGGTGACATTACTGGGGTTGTACTATAGGCTCCCAAATAGTCAATGGGAATTGAGGAACAAATGTGAGACTAGGGAGGCTTGTAGGAGCAATAGGGTTGTCATAGTAGGGGATTTTAATTTTCCTAACATAGCATGGAACTGCCAGAGCATTAAGGACAGAGATGGGGTGGAATATGCTAAGTGCATTCAGGAACATTCCCTCAATAAGTATATAGAGGGCCCGATTCAGGAAGGGACAAAGCTCAACATACTCTTGGGAAATAGGGCAGGTGACGGATGTGACAGTGGGGGAGCACTTTGGGACCAATTACCATAGGTCTATTAGTTTTAAAATAGTTAAGGAGAGGGACAAAACTAGTCCACAAGTTCAAGTTCTAAATTGGAGCAAGGTGAATATTAATGAACTCACACAGGAGCTAGCAGGGGTTGATTGCAGTAGTTTGTTTCAGGCAAAGGGGCCTCTGGCAAGTGAGAGGCCTTTAAAAGTGAAATAGCTAGGAGTCAAGGTCTATATGTTCCTGTGAGAGTGAATGGTAAGGTTGGCAGGAATAGGGAGCCTTGGATGACAAGAGATATTAAGGCTTTGACCAGGAAAAAGTTGAGGCTCGAGTACAGGCAGCTGGGAACAAGGAAATCCCTGGAGGTATACAGGGAACAGATCAGTTTACTGAAGAAGGAAATCAGGAGGCCAAAAAGAGGGCACAAGATAGTCTTGGCTGAGAAGATTAGGGTGAATCCAAAGAGGTTCTTTAAGTATATTTACAGGAAAAAGAATAACGAGAGACAGAATTGGACCCCTCCAGGACCAAAGTGGACATATATGTGTCGAACCATAGAAGATGGACAAGGTTCTGAATGAATATTTCTCCTCTATGTTTACCATGGAGAATGACATGAAGACCCTGGGAACTTGAAGAAGCTAGTGGTAGTATTTTGCTGACAGTCCAAATCACATGAGAGGATGTATTAGAATGTATGAAGGTGGACAAATCTCCTTGTCCTGACCTGATATATCCAAGAACACTGCAAGTGGCTAGAAAAGAAATTGTGGGGACTGATATTCTTGCATCATCTTTAGCCACGGGTGAGGCCCCGGAAGACTACATGTAGCAAATGTTGCACCCTTGTTCAAGAAGGGCTACAAAGAAAAGCCTGGGAACAAGAGACCAGTAAGCTCAATGTCTGTGATGGGTAACTTACTTGAAAAGATTCTGAAAAATAAGATGCACATGCATTTGGAAAGACAGGGTTTGATTAGGAGTAGTCAACATGGCTTTGTGAGTGGGCAATCATGCCTCAAAAAATTGTTAAAGTTCTTTGATGAAGTGACCAGCAAGGTTGACAAGGGCAGGCTGATGGACATAGTCTAGATGGATTTCAGTAAAGCCATTGATAAGGTTCCACATGGTATGCTGCTCTTCAAGGTAAGATTGCATACAGTCCAGGCGAAGCTGGCAAATTTGGCTTGAAGATAAGAAACAGAAGGTAATGGAAGGATGTTTGTCGGACTGGAGGCCTGTGACCACTGGAGTGCCTCAGGGGTTGGTGGTGGGCCCATTACTGTTTGTTCTCTGTATCACTGATTCGGATAAGAACGCACAAGGCATGATTAGTGAGTTTGCAGATGACACTAAAATAGGCAATATCGTGGACAGTGAGGAAGGTTATCAGAATTTGCAGCAGGACTTTGATCAGATGGGGAAGTGTGCCAAGAAATGGCAAATGGAGTTTAATATAGATAAGTATGAGGGTTTGCATTTTGGAAAGTCAAATCAAGGTCGGAGTTTCATGGTGAATAGTAGGGTCTTGGCCGCACTTGGAGTATTGTGTTCAGTTTTGGTCATCTTGCTAAAGGAAGGATGTTATTAAACTGGAAAGAGTACAGAAGAATTTTAGATTAGATTACTTACAGTGTGGAAACAGGCCCTTCGGCCCAACAAGTCCATACTGACCCACCGAAGCGCAACCCACCCATACCCCTACATTTACCTGACCCGTACATCTTTAGACTGAGGGAGGAAACCAGAGCACCCCCACGCAGACACGGGGAGAACGTGCAAACTCCACACAGTCAGTCGCCTGAGTCGGGAATTGAACCCGGGTCTCTGGCGTTGTGAGGCAGCAGTGCTAACCACTGTGCCACAGTGCCACCCACAAAGGATGTTGCCTAGATTCAGTGGTCTGAGTTATAGGAAGAGGTTCGACAAGCTTGGATTTTTTTCTTTAGAGCTTAGGAGACTGAGGGGGGACCTTATAGATGTGTATAATATCATGAGAGGCATGGATAAGGTGAATGCATTCAATCTTTGTCCCAATGCTGGGGAATCAAGGACTGGAGGGCATCAGTTTAAGGTTAGTGGGGCAAGAATAAAAGGAAACCTGAGGCGCACGTTTTTTACACAAAGGGTGGCACGCATTTGGAATGAGCTGCCAGTGGAAATGATTGAGGTGGGTACATGAACAACACGTAAAATGCATTTGGACAAATACACGGATAGGAAAGGATTAGAAGGATATGTGCTAAATGCAGGGAAATAGGTTTAGCATAGATGGACATTATGGTTTTCATGAACCAGTTTGGAGCAAAGGTCTTGTATCCTTGCTGTAGGATTCTATGACTCTATGACTTTCAAAGCACGCTATAAAATTTAGAGAATCCAAAAATCACATCCTTTTATATTGTAAATATCATTACCACAAGTGTCCCCAGGTCTAACGTTAGAATGTTCTGTGTCTTAATGATATATGATTTCTATGAGGTTGTTTTCTCTATTTCAGAGACCCTTCTTAAATCACCAGTTGAGAAGTGAAACTGAATATTATATCCTGGGAAAACATCAACGAATGGAAAAGGTGGACCGTTAAGTGCACAAGCAATTGAGACGATCCCTTAAGAATGAAAGAAATGTAACATTGGTAAACGTTATTCAATTACAGTCAATCATCTGCAATGCACCTGTTAAAGATTGTAATGAGAAAGAATTTATATGAGAACTTAAGTTATTCACAACAAGATCTTTTAAGAAATCAAAACACAAAGAAAGGCTGCAAGTAAAAGTCAAAAATCTATAGATCGGTTAACTTTCCTTAAGTGGTGGATAAATTGCTGAACTGGATTCTTTGGACAGGCAAGACTGATTAAGGATAATCAACATAGTTTTGTCCATTGGAAATTGTGTCTCACTAACTTGATTGAGTTTTTTTGAAGAGGTGACAGAGGATTGATAAAGACATAAAGGTGGATGTTGTCTATATGGACTTCAGCAAAGCATTGGCAAGGTTTCACATGGTAGACTGGATAGTAAGGTTAGGTGACATAAGATCCATGGGAAGCTAGCCAATTGGATACAAATTGGCTCGAAAATAGGAGACAGAGGGTATTGAGAGAGAGTTGATTTTCAGACTGCAGGCTTACGACCAGTACTGTACCACTAGGATCAATGCTGAGTCTACTGCATTTCATCATTTATATAAATGATTTGGATGTGAATATAGGTGATACGTTTAGTACATTTTCAGGTGACATCAATATAGGTGGTGTGGTGAACAGTGAAGAAGATTATCTCAGAGTACAACAGGACCTTGATCAGATGGGCCGAGAAATGGCAGATAAAGTTTAATTTAGCTAGATGTGAGGAGTTGCATTTTGGTAAGACAAACCAGGGCAGAACTTAATGATAGACCCCTGGGGAGGATGGCCAAACAAAGAGACCTAGGAGTATAGGTTCATAGTTCCTTGAAAGTGGATTTGCAAGCAGACAAGGTGCTCAAGAAGGCATTTGGCACAATTGCCTTCATTGGTCAGAATTTTGATTTAGGAGTTGGGACGTTGTGTTGTGGCTGTTCAGGACATTAGTGAAGCCACTTCTGGAAAAAAGGTTCTGGTTACCTTCTATTGGAGGGATGCTGTCAAATTTTGAGAAGGTGCAGCAAAGATTTACAAGGACTTTGCTAGGATTGGAGGATTTGAGTTATAGGGAGAAGCTGAATATGCTGGGTTTTTTTTCCCTGGGACATCGGCAGCTGAATCAATGACTTTACTGGGATTTATAAATTGTGAGGGATGTTGATAGGATGAATAGACATGGTCTTTTTCCTGGGGTGTGTGAGTCCAAAACTAGAGGGTATAAGTTTATGGTGAGAGGGGAAATATTTTAAAAGGACCTGAAAGGTAACATTTTCACACAGAGAGTGGTGCATGTTTGGAGGAATGCATGTGCTCGGGGAAGTCATAGCAGCAGGCACAATTACAACATTTAAGAGGCATCTGGAAGGGTATATAAATAGGATGTTTTTAGAGGGATATGGGCCAAATACTGGTAAATGGAACTAGATCACATTGGGGTGTCTTGTCCAAGCAGACAGGTTGGATAGAAGGATCTGTTTGCCTGCTGTAACTCTATGACTCTATGATGGTAGGAGAAAAATATTAAAGAAGATCTTTGGTGATATTGAGCTCAGCTAGCAAATTAAAATTGAACATACAAGGAAAGTTACACGTAAATACATTGCTTAATTGTTTCCAAATGGAAAAGTTTTATTAAAGAATTGTAGGTCCAGAAAATATTTAATTATGTATATTTGTGGATGTGCCCTCTCCAATAGCTTTTATAGCCATAGAGTCTGGGCAGGATTTGGAGACACAGACCTGCCCAACTTCTGGCTTTCTCTCTCAACTTTTATAGACTGAATACAAAGGAAGGACAAAAGCACCTACTTCTGGAAGCCATTCTCAGCTCCAAGAGTTCTTGGAAGATAATGGATTATAGGAGTAACTGGCCACCTTTAGAACTCTACTTCATTGCCTTTTATTGTATCAAGATGGACCCACAAGGCAAAGTGAGACAGACTGCAAATGGGTATAACTGCAAAACAAAAAAAATTAAAAACCAGAGCACTGCGGAAGGTTTTCAGTCTTATTACTGAAAAAGATGGTGTACTTAAAAGGGAAGTAGACTTAAGAGGGAAATCAGGAGGGCAAAATGGGGTCATGAGATAGTTTTGGCAAATAAGGTTAAGGAGAATCCAAAGGGTTTTTACAAATACATTAAGGACAAAAGGGTAACTAGGGAGAAAATAGGGCCCTTCAAAGATCAGCAAGGTGCCTTTGTGTGGAGTCACAGGAGATAGGGGAGATACTAAATGAGTATTCTGCATCAGTGTTTACTGTGGAAAAGGACATGGAAGATATAGAACATAGGGAAATAAATGGTGACCTCTTGAAAAATGCCCATTCTACACAGGAGGAAGTACTGGGTGTCTTGAAATGCATAAAAGTGGATAAATCCCCAGGACCTGATCAGGAGTACCCTAGAGCTCTGTGGGAAGGTAGAGAAGTAATTGCTGGACTCCTTGTTGAGATATTTTTATCATTGATAGTTACAGGTGAGGTGCTGGAAGACTGGCGGTTGGTTAATGTGGTGCCATTATTTGAGAAAGGTGGTAAGGACGAGCCATAGTTGGTGAACCTGAAGTTGTTGGTGGGCAAGTTGTTGGAGGGAAGCCTAAATGACAGGACATACATGTATTTGGAAAAGCAAGCATTGATTAGGTATAGTCAACATGGCTTTGTGCATGGGAAATCATGTCTCACGAACTTGATTGAGTTTTTTGAAGAAGTAACAAAGAGGATTGATGAGGGCAGAGCACTGGATGTGATCAGCAAGTTTGCAGATGACACGATGATTGGTGGAGTAGCAGAAAGCATAAGGGACTATCAAATAATACAGGAGGATGTAGATAGACTGGAGAATTAGGCAGAAAAGTGGTACATGGATTTCAATTCAGAAAAATGTGAGGTGATGCATTCAGGCAAGACTAATTCTAGAGCAAATTATACAATGAATGGAAGAACCTTGGGGAAAGTTGATGGGCAAAGAGATTTGGGAGTGCAGGTCCACTGTACCCTGAAGTTTGTTGCACAGGTGGATAGAGTGGTCAAGAAGGCATACAGTATGCTTGCCTTCATCGGATAGGGTATTGAGTATTAGAGCTGGCAAGTCATGTTATAATTGTACGAGATGTTGGTTCGGCCACATTTAGAATACTGTGTACAGTTCTGGTTGGCAGATTACCAAAAGATGTGGACGCTTTGGAGAGGGTGCAGAGAAGGTTTACGAGGATGTTGCCTGGTATGGAAGGTGCTAGCTACGAAGAGAGATTGAGTAGGTTAGGTTTGTTTTCATGAGAAAAAAGGAGATTAAGGGGGGACCTGATTGAGGTTTACAAAATCATGAAGGGTATGGACTGGGTGGATAGAGACAAGCTTTTTCCCCAGGGTGAAGAATTCAATAATGAGAGGTCACACTTTCAAGGTGAGAGGTGGCAAGTTTAAGGGGGATACACGTGGCAAGTATTTCATACCGAGGGTGGTCGGCCTTTGGAACACCTTGCCGGCAGAGGTGGTAGAGGTACGCACAGTAGATTCATTTAAGATGCATCTGGATAAATGCATGAGTAGGTGGGGAGCAGAGGGATACAGATATTTAGGAATTGGGGGACAGGTTTAGACAGTAGACTGGATCGGCTGAGACTTGGAGGGCCAAAGGGCCTATTCCTGGGCTGTAAATTTTCTTTGTTCTTTGGCTGATCTAAATGGATTCAGTAAGATATTTAACAAATTTCCCTATGGAAGACTGGTTAGAATACAGGGAGGACTAGTCATTTAGGTATAGAACTGGCTCAAAGGTAGAAGCCAGAGGGTGCTGGTGGAGGGTTGTTTTTCAGATTACAGGCCTGTGACCAGTGAAGTGCCACAAGGATCGGTGCTGCGTCTACTATGTCATTTATATAAATTATTTGGATGTGAGCATAAGAGGTACAATTAGTACGTTTGCAGATGACATCAAAATTGGAGGTGTAGTGGACAGCGAAGAAGGTTATCTCTGATTCCAATGGGATCTTAATCAGATGGGCCAATAGGCTGAGGAGTGGCAGATAAAGTTTAACTTAGCTAAATGCATGGTGCTGCAATTTGGGAAAGCAAATCTTAGCAGGACTTATACACTTGGGAGTGATGCTGGACAAAGAGTGCAGGTTCATATTCCCTTGAAAGTAGAGTCACAGGTAGATAGGATAGTGAAGAAGGCATTTGGTATGCTTTCCTTTATTGGTCAGAGTATTGAATACAGGAGTTGAGAGGTCATGTTGTGACTGTACAGGGCATTGGTTAGGCCACTGTTGGAATATTGAGTGCAGTTCTGGTGTCTTTCTTATCGGAAGGATGTTGTGAAACTTGAAAGAGTTCAGAAAAGATTTACAAGGATGTTGCCAGGGTTGATTTCCCTGGAGTATAAGAGGCTGAGGAGTGACCTTATAGAGGTTTATAAAATCATGAGGAGCATGGATAGGGCAAATAGACAAGGTCTTTTCCCTGGGATGGAGGAGTTCAGAACTAGATTGCATAGCTTTAGGGTGCGAGGGGAAAGATATAAAAGAGATGTAGGGGGCAGTTTACTCATGCAGAGGGCGGTGCGTGTGTGGAATGGGCTGCCAGAGAAAGTGGTGGAGGCTAGTACAATTGCAACATTTGAAGGGCATCTGGATGGCATATGAATAGGAAAGGTTTGGAGCGATATGAATCGGGTGCTGGCAGGTGGGACTAGATCGGGGCGGGATATCTGGTCGGCATGGACAAGTTGTACTGAAGGGTCTGGTTCCATGCTGTACATCTCTATGACTATGACTCTGTTGTCCTATTAGGTAAAAGAGTTTGAGTCAGAGCAGTAAATTTCATCTCTTAAGTCAGTATGTGACTATAATGAGTTATAATGCTATTGCAAGATAGAAGGTCTAACTGGCACTCCCAAGGTCAGATGGGACAAAAACCCATTAGCAAACTGTCTTGGATCACAGGGTGTATCCAAGTGGTCCTTTTTGGGTTCGGCTAAGTGTAGTTAAGAGAAGACTCAGCAACAGCAATTTGCTTAAATATGAATATTTATTGAGTAATAATACAAAACAAGAAAAGAAAGGAACATTTATTAAGTAACAATAACAGATGAAAAAAGAAGGAAAACAAAACAATACGCCTCATACCCTTCTACCTATCAGGGACCCCTCGATTGACAGCTAGTCTGGAAGCTTAAGTTGTTCCTGGCACCGTTCACAATCGCAGTCTGTGGTGAAGTTCAATGACTTGGAATGAAACTCTCTTGCTTATGCAGACAACACAACTACAGAAAAACAAGCTGCAGCTGCCATTTTCAGCCCGTAAAGGAATGTTTATAGGACTCATTCAAGATCATGCAGCTTGTCGAGTATCATCAAAAATTTTAACCCTTCAGCCCATCCTATACAATCTATTTTCTCATGCAACTGTTGAATATCGTCAGTAAATTTGATACCTTCAGCCCATCCTACATACTAATAAATGTTAACAATAGGGGTGAATATTAGATTTTACATGTAACTCACTTTATATTAGAAATAATTTAGGAATCTTAAACAATAGCTTTTGTATCTCCTGAGCTTAGGACAATGAGAAATATAAGATGAGTAACAGAATTTGATAGGGATTGCAATGAATACAATGCATAACTGAATTCGAGCAGTCCTTAAAGATAACCAAGTCTGGGAAATGCCTGAAAAAGAGTATAACCGTTAAATTTGGAATGCGAATTAATGGAATGCATTGTAAGGCCTGATGATTACAATGTTTGGTAAACATCATGAGGTCATAGGGACCTAAGGTTGTCCATCATTGATCAGGTGTTTCAGAGATTTGGATGTAGAGATTAAAAGGGAAGGGACAATCACAATATTGCATGTAATTATTGTAATGCAAAATGTATAAAAGTACTGCATCTCACTGAGGAAGCCAGATTATCATTGACCTCTCTTCCAATCTGAGCTGGAATTAAGCAGGTGAAGGCCAGATTCAGAGTGGTCTCTGGCCTCTCCCACATGTGTGGTAAAGCGCTCGAATAATGTTCAATTGTACTTCTGAATACAGAACTCAAGGTTGCTCTTTGACTTCTGCAAAGATGGTGCAGAGAGACAAAACAGCAGTGGGGCAGATGGAAAGAGAAAAACTGCTAATGGGAACTACTTATGCGTGAAAATGGTTTGGCTGTGGTGAAACGCAGCCTAAGTGATGAGAAAGTCCTGTGTCTGCCTGGGGGAAGGACCAAGAAGGTGTTCAGACCCTAAAATTACTGAACTTGATATTAAGGCCAGGAGGCTGCAGGGTCCTCAAAAGCAAAATGAGATGCTGTTCTTCCAGCTTCCGTAGGAGACCACATTGTGAACTTTCACCATAACCAACCTATTTTCACTCACTAATGGTCCCTATTCACAACTTTTCATCTCCCCACTCACCATTCCTTTGACTGCTTGACTGCTGTTTACTCTCTCAGGGTTCCATCGCCACCTATTGTTTATTTCTCCACTGCATCTATAGCAACCATTTCCTTGTAATAGTCAGTTCTGAAGAAGGGTCACTGGACCTAAAATGTTGACCCTGATTTCTCTCCACAGAGGCTGTCAGACTTGCTGAGTTCCATCAGCTATTCCGATTTTTTTGTGGGAATTTAGAGCATGGAGGTAAAAAATGCTTTAAGTAAGGTTTAATGAGAGATGAGCAAGAAAGGATAAAATGCATGGGTCAACAACCAAGTAACACCAGAAACCACAATGTGATGCATGCAGAGAAAGCAGTTGATTCGTGAGTTGGATTGGAGAGAGGTTTTAGTCTTTAAAGTCTGCAATTTAGTCTTTAGTATGCATGTATGTCTCAGTCTTTTTTCCTCTTCTTTTTAAGTATAAGATTGATATTTGTGTATAAAAAAAAGAAGTGTAAAGAATAGGGTTTCTTCAACTGTAAAGAGCAGGATACTACAGGATTTAATTAAATATGATAGTGATGTCAGGATGAGTGAAGTGAATCTGCTGCTGCTGCATGTGGTGGCTGCTAAACACCAAGACAGTCTCTCGAAAGTGTTTGCAGCTCTAGGAACTTTGGATCCATGTTAAAGAGCTTGAGTCTGAATTGCAAGTACTGTAACACATCAGGAATGGAAGAGTCACTTGAACAGATTGCACAAGGAGCAATTGCACAAAATGTGTTGCTGAAAAAGCGCAGCAGGTCAGGCAGCATCCAGGGAACAGGAGTTTCGACGTTTCGGGCATTAGCACTTCTTCAGGAATGAGGAAAGTGTGTCCAGCAGGCTAAGATAAAAGGTAGGGAGGAGGGGCTTTGGGGAGGGGCGATGGAGATGTGATAGGTGGAAGGAGGTCAAGGTGAGGGTGATAGGCCGGAGTGGGGTGGGGGCGGAGAGGTCAGGAAGAAGATTGCGGGTTAGGAAGGCGGTGCTGAGTTCGAGGGATTTGACTGAGACAAGGTGGGGGAGGGGAAATGAGGAAACTGGAGAAATCTGAGTTCATCCCTTGTGGTTGGAGGGTTCCTAGGCGGAAGATGAGGCGCTCTTCCTCCAACCGTCGTGTTGTTATGGTCTGGCGATGGAGGAGTCCAAGGACCTGCATGTCCTTGGTGGAGTGGGAGGAGAAGTTAAAGTGTTGAGCCACGGGGTGGTTGGGTTGGTTGGTCCGGGTGTCCCGGAGGTGTTCTCTGAAACGTTCCGTAAGTAGGCGACCTGTCTCTCCAATATAGAGGAGGCCACATCGGGTGCAGCGGATGCAATAGATGATGTGTGTGGAGGTGCAGGTGAATTTGTGGCGGATATGGAAGGATCCCTTGGGGCCTTGGAGGAGGTGGAGGAGGTGTGGGCGCATGTTTTGCATTTCTTGCGGTTGCAGGGGAAGGTGCCGGGAGTGGAGGTTGGGTTGGTGGGGGGTGTGGACCTGACGAGGGAGTCACGGAGGAAGTGGTCTTTTCAGAACGCTGATAGAGGAGGGAAGGGAAATATATCCCTGGTGGTGGGGTCCGTTTGGAGGTGGCGTAAATGACAGCGGATGATACGCTGTATATGGAGGTTGGTGGGGTGGTAGGTGAGAACTAGTGGGTTTCTGTCCTGGTGGCGGTTGGAGGGCCGGGGCTCAAGGGCGGAGGAGCGGGAAGTGGAGGAGATGCGGTGGAGGGCATTGTCGATCACGTCTGGGGGGAGTCTGCGGTCCTTGAAGAAGGAGGCCATCTGGAACTGGTCCTCCTGGGAGCAGATGCTGCAGAGACGAAGGAATTGGGAATATGGGATGGCATTTTTACAGGGGACAGGGTGGGAGGAGGTGTGGTCTAGGTAGCTGTGGGAGTCAGTCGGTTTATAGTAGATGTCCGTGTTGATCCGGTCGCCCGAGATAGAAATGGAAAGGTCTAGGAAGGGGAGGGAGGAGTCTGAGATGGTCCAGGTGAATTTGAGGTAGGGGTGGAAGGTGTTGGTAAAGTGGATGAACTGTTCAACCTCCTCGTGGGAGCACGAGGCAGCGACGATACAGTCATCGATGTAGCGGACAAAAAGGTGGGGGGTGGTGCCAGTGTAGTTGCTGAAGATAGACTGTTCCACATATCCTACAAAGAGGCAGGCATAGCTGGGGCCCATGCGGGTGCCCATAACAACTCCTTTCGTTTGGAGGAAGTGGGAGGATTCATCCACTATAGTGATTACAGCTGCTCAATCTTGAGTTGTTTCAATCTAAGCAGGTATCAGTCTGGACCTGGTAATGTGCAATGAGGCAGGTTTAAATATCTATCTCCCAGCAAAAAGATTGCCTAAAAAACAGTGGTCATAATATGATAGAATTTATCATTCAGTTTAAGAATGAGAAACTCTGGTCAGAAACAACCACAGGAACTTAAATGAGGGTAAATTACAAAGTAATGAGGGCAGAGTTGGCTGAAGTAGACTGAGGAAGCTCAACAGAAAAGAAACAGTAAATGAACATTAGTGGTTGTTCACGAAAATAGGTCATGATTTGGATGTAGGTTTGCTCGCTGAGCTGCAGGGTTCATTTCCAGATGTTTCATCACCCTACTAGGTAAAATCTTCAGTGGGCCTCCGGGCAAAGCACTGTTGATAATTCCTGCTTTCTATTTATATTTTTGGGTTTCTTTGGGTTGGCGATGTCATTTCCTGTGGTGATGTCATTTCTTGTTCTTTTTCTCAGGGAGTGGTAGATGGGATCTAACTAAATGTGTTTGTTGATAGAGTTCCAATTGGAATGACATGCTTCTAGGAATTCTTGCGCGTGTCTCTGTTTGGCTTGTCCTAGAATGGACATGTTGTCCCAGACTGATTCTATTTCTAAAAAATGGATTTACAGAATCTTACATGGATTCATGTAGTTTTTGAGCAAAAAAAACGCAACTGTGCAAGTACAAATTCACCCCACAAACTTACATATGTGTGTGCATGTGGGTGTATGTGTGAGGGGGAGCATGACTGTCTGTGAAAGAATGTGTGTATGTGTGTGAGTGTGAGTGTAAAGGGGTATAGATCTGTGAGAGAGTGTGTGTTGAGTATTTGGGTGTAAGTATGTGTGAGCGTATGTGTATGTGTGAATCTATGGGTCTGTGTGTGTGTGAGACACAGCGAGAGAGAGAGAGAGACAAAGAGAGCGCGAAGAAGAGAGAGAGACAAACAGAGAGATCTGTATTGCAGTGGGGGTCACCTATAGTGTGCCATGAACCCAAGGTCCAGTTGAGGCCATCCTCATGGGTACCGAACTTGGCTATCAGCCTCTAATTGGCCACTTTGCGTTGTTGCCTGTCTCGAAGTCCACTTTGGAGGACTGTCACCTGAAGGTCTAAGGTCGAATATCCAGGACCGCTGAAGTGTTCTCTGACTGGGAGAGAACAGTCCTGCTTGTTGATTGTTGTGCGATGTCCATTCATCTGTTGCCATAGCCTCTGCTTGGTCTCACCAATGTACCATGCCTCAAGGCATCCTTACCTGCAGCATATGACACACATATGCTGACCGAGTCACATAAGTACCTACCGCGTATATGGTGAGAGGTGTCCACATGTGTAATGGTGAAATCCGTGTTGACACTCTGGCATGTCTTGCAGCATCTGTCATGACACGATTGTATAATGTTGCCCTGAATGCCAGGCAGTTTGCTGCGAACAATAATCTGTTTGAGGTTTGGTGGTTGTTTAAAGGCAAGATGTGGAAACATGGGAAGGTCTTGGTGTTGTACTCATCCTCATTGATAGTCTGTGGCAGGCTGCAAGAACATGACGTAGTTTTTCAGCTACTGGGAAGTACTGGACAACGAAGGGTACCCTGTTATTTGCAGCTTGTGTCTGTCTCCTGAGGAAGTCATTACAGTTTCTTGCTGTGGCAATCGGAACTGGCAGTTGATGAGTTGATCATTGTACCCCATTTTTATGAGGGCATCCTTGAGTACTTCTAAGTGCCCTTGGAAGCCTTCCCCACATCTCCACTTCATTACTTCTAATCTATAAACAACCAGCAAACCTCAAACTGATCATTACTCGCAGCAAACTGCCCAACATAAAATCTTGTCACAGTGGACACTGCAGAATGTGTCAGTGTCGACATGGATACCACATGATACACGGGGACACCACACACCATAGAAACATTTGATTCAGCCAACGCTGTCTATCTCATACTGCAGGCAAAGATGCCCTGAGGTACATTGGCAAAACTGAGCAGACACCACAGCAACAGATGAATGGACACTGCACAACAATCAACAGACGGAAATATTCCCTCTGCGTCGGAAAACACTTCAGCGGTCTGGGACATTCGACCTTAGACCTTCTAGTGACCATCCTCCAAAATGGATTTCAGGACAGGCAACAACACAAAGTGGCCAAGCAGACGCTGATAGGCAAGTTTGATACCCATGGGGATGGCCTCAACCAGGACCTTGGGTTCACATCATACTATAGGTGACCCCATTGCAATACTCTCTCACTCTCACTCTCACTCTCACACACTCACATATACACCCCCCCAACCCCCAACTCACACCCACACATGTACCCTCTCACAGACTTATACCCATTTACATTCACATTCGGGCACATACCCACACTCTCTTTCACAGACAGTCATATCACACATATATGCATATGTTTGTGGGATGAATTTGTACATCTTATTTTATTTTGCTCAAAAACTGCATGAAACCATGCAAGAAATAGAATTTTTTTAGAAATAGAATTAATCTGAACATGGGGGCACTGACAGCTTCACACAGGGCACCTCACACCTTCAATGTATTATTTGGGCCAATATGGAACCTATTCTTAAAGTTCACTTGAGAATGTAACTTTAAAAAAAATCCTTCTGGGCTTTCCATATGAAAGAACTGAAACCAACATGGTCATTCTGAAATTTGAGAGTTGTAACAAACAATCCAGGTCTTTGTCAATATATAATTTCAGTTGCATTATACTGTAAACTTTTGCTATAAATTCTGCGCCTTACGATCTTATACTCCACAACCACCTGATGAAGGAGCAGCGGTCTGAAAGCTCATGCTTTTGTGTGATTTTGAACTTTGCACCCCAGTCCACCACTGGCACCTTCAAATGAAAGGTAGATGAAGGTGCGGTGAAGGTCTGAGAGGATGGTGGAGCGGATAGGTGGGAAGGAAAATGGACAGGTAGGACAATACAAGGGGGCAATGTTGAGTTGGAAGTTGAATTCGGGACGGGTGGGGGGAGGGGAAATGAGGAAACTCATGAAATACACATTGATCCCATGTGGTTGGCAAGTCCCATGGCAAAAGGTGAGATGTTCTTCCTCCAGGTTTTTTAGGTAAAAACAATGACTGCATATGCTGGAAACCAGAATCCAGAATAGAATGGTGCTGGATGAAAGGCTTTTGCCCGAAATGTCAATTTTCCTGCTCCTCAGATGCTGCTTGAACTGTTGTGCTTTTCCAGCACCACTCTATTCCAGAATTGGGTTTTTTAGGGTTTGGCAGTGGAGGAGGCTCAGGACTTGCATGTCTTTGACGGAGTGGGAAGGGGGAGTTAAAGTGTTTATCCACCGGGTGGTGGGTTTGTTTAATGAATGTGTCCCAGTGATATTCTCTGAAACATTCCACAAGTTGGTGTCCTGTCTCCCCATGGGCATAGGCAGGAGTGGATACTGCAGATGCTGGAGATCAGAGTGGTGCTCAAAATGCACAGCAGGTCAGGCAGCATGCTAGGAGCAGGAAAATTGACATTTTGGGCAAAAGCCCTTCCTCAGGAATGAGGCTGGGAGCCTTGAGGGTGGAGGTATAAATGGGAGGGGGTGGGGCTGGGGAGAAGCTAGCTAGGAGTGCAATAAGTGGATAGAGCTGAGGGTAAAGATGATAAGTCAGAGAGGAGGGTGGAGTGGATGGGTAGGAAGGAAGATTGACAGGTGAGACAAGTCATGAGGATGGTGCTAAGCTGGAAGGTTGGAACTGGGGTACGGTGGGGGAGGGGAAATGAGGAAACTGATGAAGTCCATATTGATGCTATGGGGTTAAGGTTCCTGAGGTGGAAGATGAGGCGTTCTTCCTCCAGGTGTCAGGTGGTAAGGGAGTGGCAATGGAGGAGGCCCAAGACCTGCATGATTTCTGCAGGGTGAGAGGGGGAGTTGAAATGTTCAGCCACGGGACAGTGGGGTTGATTGGTGCAGGTGTCTGGGGGATGTTCTCTGAAGCGCTCTGCGAGAAGGCGTCTGGTCTCTCCAGTGTAGGGGAACTGCATCGGGAGCAATGGATACAATAAATGACTTGTGTGGAAGTATGGGTAAACTTTGGATGTGGAAGGATCCTTTGTGGCCTTGGACGGATGTGAGTGGGGAGGTGTGGGTGCAGGTTTTGCAATTTCTTCAATGGCAAGGGAAGGTGCCAGGAGGATAGGGTGGGTTGTTGGTGGGCATGGAACTGACCAGGTAGTCCTGGAGGGAACAGTCTTTGTGGAAAGCAGATAGGGGTGGGGAGGGAAATATATCCTTGGTGGTGTGGTCCATTTGTAGGTGGCAGAAATGTCAGCAGATGATATGATTTATGCAGAGGTTGGTGGGGTGGAAGTTGAGGACCAAGGGTTCGGTCTTTGTTGAAGTTGGAAGAGTGGGGTTCAAGGGCAGTGGTGCAGGACATGGATGGGATGCATTGAAGGGCATCTTCAACCACATGGGAGGGGAAATTGCGGTCTTTAAAGAAGGAGTAAGCTGGTAGTCAACACAGTTTTGTGAAGGGTAGTTCGTACCTCACAAACCTTATTGAGTTCTTTGAGAACGTGACCAACCAGGTGAATGAGGGTAAAGCGATTGATTTGGTGTATGTGGATTTCAGTAAGGCATTTGATAACGTTCCCCACGGTAGGCGATTGCACAAAATATGGACACATGGGATTTGAGAAAGATTTAGCAGTTTGGATCAGAAATTGGTTCACTGAAAGAAGACGGAGGGTGATGGTTGATGGGAAATATTCAGCCTGAGTTTAATGCACAAAGATGTAAGATGATTCAATTTGGAAGGAGTAAAAGGAATACAGAGTACTGGGTTCATGGTAAGATTTTTGGTAGTGTAGATGAGCAGAGAGATCTTGGTATCCAGCTACATAGATCTTTGAAAGTTGCCACCCAGGTTGATAGGGTTGTTAAGAAGGCATACAATTAGCTTTTATTGGTAGAAGGATTGAGTTTCAGAACTATGAGGTCTTGCTGCAGCTGTGCAAAACTCTGGTGCGGCCGCATCTGGAGTATTGTGCACAGTTCTGGTCAACGCATTGTAGAAAGGATATGGAAACTTTGGAAAGGGTTCAGAGGAGATTTATTAGGATGTTGCCTGGTACGGAGGGAAGATCTTATGAGGAAAGACTGAGGGATTTGATGCTGTTTTCGTTAGAGATAAGAAGGTTGAGAGATGACTTAACTGAGGCATATAAGATGATCAGAAGGTTAGATAGGTTGGACAGTGAGAGCCTTTTTCCTCAGATGTTGATGGCTAGCATGAGGGGACATAGCTTTAAATTGAGGGGTGATAGATATAGGACAAATGTCAGAGGTAGTTTCTTTACTCAGAGGAGTACTTGGGGCTTGGAACACACTGCCTGCAATAGCAGTAGACTCACCAACTTTAAGAGCATTTAAATGATCATTGGATTGGCATATGGATGAGAATGGGATGGAGTAGCTTAAATGGGATTCTGATTGGTTTCACAGGTCGGCGCAACAGCAAGAGTCAAAGGGCCTGTACTGTGCTGCTACGTTCTATGCTCAATGTAGAGGATACAAAAATTGAGAGCAACTGATACAGTGGATGATGTGTGTTGAAGTACAGGTAAATTTCTGTCAGACGTGGATGGATCCTTTTGGGGCCTTGTACAGAGGTAAGGCGGAAGTGTGGGCGCAAGTTTTGCATTTCTTGCAGTGGCAGGGGAAGATGCTGGGAATGTTGGTGAGGGGCATGGGAGCGTTGAGATGTGTTGGTGGGGGCATGGATCTAACAAGGGAGCCACGGAGGGAATGGTCTCTCTGGAATACAGATGGAAGTGGGAAAGGAAATACATCCCTGGCAGTGGGGTCTGTTTGTAGGCGACAGAAATGGTGAAAGATGATGCGATGCATCCAGAGATTGGTGGGATAGAAGATGACAACCGGAAGTGGAGGGGGGGGTCTGTCCTTGTTGCATTTGAAGGGGTGGGGGGTGAGGTTCAAGGGTGGAGATGCGGGAAGTGGAGGAGATGCTCTGGAGGGCATTGTCGACCACTCAGGAAAGGAAATTGCGATCTTTGAAGGAGGAGGCCACGTGGGATGCTCTATGGTGGAATTAGTCCTCCTGGGAACAGATGCAGTAGAGGCGGAGGAATTGGGAATAGGGGATAGCATTTTTACAGGAAGCAGGGTGGGAGGATGTCTGGTCTAGGTAGCCGTGGGATTGGTGGGTTTGCAGTTGATGTCCGTGTTTAATTGGTCACCAGAAATGGAGATGGAGAGGTCCAGGAATGGGAGGGAGGTGTCCAGGATGGTCCAGGTGAACTTGGGTTCAGGGTGAAAAGTAGTCCCTTAGGTCTCTTTCATATCTTTCCCCTCTCACCCTAAACCTATGCCCTCTAGTTCTGGACTCCCCCACCCCAGGGAAAATACTTTGTCTATTTATCCTATCCATGCCCCTCATAATTTTGTAAACCTCTGTAGGGAAAACAGCCCCAGCCTGTTCAGCCTCTCCCTATAGCTTAAATCCTGCAACCCTATAAATAATATAATGAGAGTCCAAGGAGAATATGTTCCTGTTAGGGTGAAAAGCAAGACTGATAGGTGTAGTGAATGCTGGCATACAAGAGAAATTGAGGTTCACTTAAGAAAAGGAAGGAAACATATGACAGGTATAGACAGCAGAGATCAAGTGAATCCTTAGAACAGTATTAAGGCAATAGGAGTATGCTTAAGGAGGAAATCAGGAGTGCAAAAAGTAGACATGAGATAGCTTTGCCAAATAGGGTTAAAGAGAATCCAAAGAGAATCTCTTATTTATATATACATGAAGGACAAAACGATAACTAGGGAGAGACCCAAGCCACACGGTGCAACATGTACACAACAGAGGCTGGGAAGTAAACCCAAACAAGAGTAAACAGACCAGCAGAATCAATGCAGTATTTAGGCATTCAAAGGATAAAAGGGGTTAGCATCACCCCTGGAAACGTAAAGAATAAAATACAAGAAATGGCTGTTCCAACTAGCAAGACTGAGGCACAAAAATGTATAGGTCTGCTCAGATATTGGCACAGAGATATATCTCACTTGACCGCATTACTAAGATTTATTTATATGCCATGACCAAAAAGAAATCTCAATTTGAATGGGACAATGAATAACAGAAAGCATTTCTGGCCACTAAAGAGACCCTAGCACTATCTGTTCCCTGGTTCCTAGATACCTGGCTTACCCTTTGAATAACAAATATCAGTAGTACAAGATGTAGCCAAGTGGAGCTTATGGCAGATACAAAATGGGAATGTATCTTTTTGGGTTTCAGGTCCAGAAAACTGACTGAATCAGCCATGCATTTCACACCACTTGAAAAGCAATGCCTAGCCCACTATTGGGCCTTTCTAAAGACTGGAGGGCAGATGGGTGAGAAAAAAGTGCCCCTCAGGCAAGAATTACCAATTCTAACGTGGGTGTTATTTGACGTTGCAACCCACCAGGTCGGTAGAGCCTAACAAAGCTCCATTGTAAATTGGAAATGGTACATGGCTGATCCAGCCAAGAAGGGAAACAAAGGAGTTGCCAAACTCCATGAACATGAATACGCACCAGGTGAATAAACTCCAAGTTCCATACCCACACCTCCTGTTCAGTGAGTTTTTCCATTAGAGCAACTGTCCGAAGTTACTTGTCACTGTGCTTGGTTCACTGGTGGCTCAGCCACCTGGGAGTGTGGCCAAAGGCAGTGGTGAGCAGTTGCATTTAATCCCTTCACACAAGTGATTATCCATGAGGAAAGAGATGGAGCCAGTATGCCAAATTAGCAGCAGTGGTCATGGCACTAGAAGAAGAGAGTTAGTATGTGTACATTTATGCTGACTTGCGGGTGGTGGCCAACAGGATGGCTGTATGGATGCCAATCTGTCAATCACATGGCTGGAAGATTGCTGGAAAGCCCCTGTAGGGTATGGAATTAGCCAAATGAATATGGGCGAATGCACAGCACATACAAATTACTATGTATCATGTTGATGCCCATATGAAGGATGGTTCGGAATCTGCTGATCACAAATACTATGGATGGAATATTTGGGGCGACGCAGTGACTCAGTCATTAGCACTGCTGCCTCACAGTGCCAGAGTCCAAGGTTTGATTCCAGCCTCTAGCAACTGTCTGTGTGGAGTTTACACATTCTCTCCATGTCTGCATGGGTTTCCTCCTGATGCTCCGGATTCCTCCCACAGTCAAAAAGATCAGAGAGGGTGCAGAATGTTCTCATGGGGGAGAGGGCCAGCAGGAGGTCATTGTCCACATGGAACCAATGACATTGGAAAGGAAAAGGTTGAGACTCTAAAGGGAGATTACAGAGAGTTAGGCAGAAATTTAAAAAGGAGGTCCTCAAGGGTAGTAACATTTGGATTACTCCCAGTGCTACGAGCTAGTTAGGGCAGGAATAGGAGGATAGAGCAGATGAATTCATGGCTGAGGAGATGGTGCATGGGAGAAGGATTCACATTTTTGGATCATTGGAATCTCTTTTGGGGTAGAAGTACAAGAAGGACGGATTGCACCTAAATTGGAAGGGGACAAATATACTGGCAGGGAAATTTGCTAGAACTGCTTGGGACGATTTAAACTAGTAAGGTGGGGGGTGTGTGGTAGGACCTAGGGAGATAGTGAAGAAAGAGATCGATCTGAGATGGGTACAGCTGAGAATAGAAGTGAGTCAAACAGTCAGGGCAGGCAGGGACCAGGTAGGACTAACAAATTAATTTAATAAATTTATTTCAATGCAAGGGGCCTAACAGGGAAGGCAGATGAACTCAGGGCATGGTTAGGAACATGGGACTGGGATATCATAGCAAATATGGAAACATGGCTCAGGGATGGGCAGGACTGAAAGCTTAATATTCCAGGATACAAATGCTATAGGAAGGATAGAAAGGGAGGCAAGAGAGGAGGGGGAGTGGCATTTTTGATAAGGGATAGCATTGCAGCTATGCTGAGGGAGGATATTCCTGGAAATACATACATCCAGGGAGGTTATTTGGGTGGAACTGAGAAATAGGAAAGGGATGATCACCTTATTGGGATTGTATTGTAGACACCCCCAATAGGCAAAGGGAAATTGAGAAACAAACTTGTAAGGAGATCTCAACTATCTGTAAGAATAATAGGGTAGTTATGGCAGGAGATTTTAACTTTCCAAACATCGAATGGGACTGCCATAGTGTTAAAGGTTTAGATGGAGAGGAATTTCTTAAGTGTGTACAAGATGATTTCCTGATTCAGTATGTGGATGTACCTACTAGAGAAGGTGCAAAACTTGACCTACTCTTGGGAAATAAGGCAGGGCAGGTGACTGAGGTGTCAGTGGGGGGAGCACTTTGGGACCAGCGTCCATAATTCTATTCGTTTTAAAATAGTGATGGAAAAGGATCGACCAGATCTAAAAGTTGAAGTTCTAAATTGGAGAAAGGCCAATTTTGACGGTATTAGGCAAGAACTTTCAAAAGCTGATTGGAGGCAGATGTTTGCAGGTAAAGGGACGGCTGGAAAATGGGAAGCCTTCAGAAATGAGATAAAAAGAATCCAGAGAAAGTATATTCCTGTCAGGATGAAAAGGAAGGCTGGTAGGTATAGGGATTGCTGGATGACTAAAGAAATTGAGGGTTTGGTTAAGAAAAAGAAGGAAGCATACGTCAGGTATAGACAGGATACATCGAGTGAATAAAGAGTATAATAGAAGAGTATAAAGGAAGTTGGAGTATATTTAAGAGGGAAATCAGGAGGGCAAAATGGGGACATGAGATACCTTTGGCAAATAGAATTAAGGAGAATCCAAAGGGTTTTTACAAATATATTAAGGACCTAAGGGTAACTAGGGAAAGAATAGGGCCCCTCAAAGATCAGCAAGGCAGTCTTTGTGTGGAGGCACAGAAAATGGGGGAGATAGTAAATGAATATTTTGCATCAGTATTTACTGTGGAAAAGGATATGGAAGATATAGACTGTAGGGAAATAGATGGTGACATCTTGCAAAATGTCCAGATTACAGAAGAGGAAGTGCTGGATGTCCTGAAACGGTTAAAAGTGGATAAATCCCCAGGACATGATCAGGTGTACCCGAGAATTCTGTGGGAAGCTAAAGAAGTGATTGCTGGGCCTCTTGCTGAGATATTTGTATCATTGATAGTCACAGGGGAGGTGCCGGAAGACTGGAGGTTGGCTAACGTAGTGCCATTGCTTAAGAAGGGCGGTAAAGACAAGCCAAGGAACTATAGACCGGTGAGCCTGACCTCAGTGGTGGGCAAGTTGTTGGAAGGAATCCTGAGGGACAGGATGTACATTTATTTGGAAAGGCAAGGACTGATTCGGGATAGTCAACATGGCTTTGTGTGTGGGAAATCATGTCTCACAAACGATTGAGTTTTTTGAAGAAGTAACAAAGAGGATTGATGAGGACAGAGCGGTAGATGTGATCTATATGGATTTCAGTAAGGCGTTCGACAGGTTACCCATGAGAGACTGATTAGCACGGTTTCAATCTCAGGGAATACAGGGAGAACTAGCCATTTTGATACAGAACTGGCTCAAAAGTAGAAGATAGAAGGTGGTGTTGGAGGGTTGTTTTTCAGATTGGAGGCCTGTGACCAGTGGAGTGCCACAAGGACGGTGCTGGGCCTTCTACTTTTTGTCATTTACGTAAATGATTTGGAGGTCATGTTGCAGCTGTACAGGACATTGGTTAGGCCACTGTTGGAATATTGCATGCAATTCTGGTCTCCTTCCTATCGGAAAAATGTTGCGAAACTTGAAAGGGTTCAGAAAAGATTTACAAGGATGTTGCCAGGTTTGGGGGATTTGAGCTACAGGGAGAGGCTGAACAGGTTGGCGCTATTTTCCCTGGAGCGTCGGAGGCTGAGGGGTGACCTTATAGAGGTTTACAAAATTACGTGGGGCATGGATAGGATAAATAAACAAAGTCTTTTCCCTGGGGTGGGGGAGTCCAGAACTAGAGGGCATAGGTTTAGAGTGAGAGGGGAAAGATATAAAAGAGACCTAAGGGACAACTTTTTCACGCAGCAGGAGGTACGTGTATGGAATGAGCTGCCACAGAATGTTTTGGAGGCTGGTACAATTGCAACATTTAAGAGGCATTTGGGTGGGTATAATGAATAGGAAGAGTTTGGAGGGATATGGGCCGGTTGCTAGCAGGTGGGACTAGATTGAGTTGGGATATCTGGTCGGCATGGACAGGTTGGACCGAAGTGTCTGTTTCCATGCTGTACATCTCTATGACTCTATGACTCTATGTGCAGGTCAAGTGAATTGGCCATGCTAAATTGCTCATAGTGTTAGGGACTTTAGTCAGAGGGAAATGGGTCTGGGTGGATTACTCTTCAGAGGACTGGTGTGGACTTGATGGGCTAGAGGGCCTGTTTCCACACTGTAGGGAATCTAATCTTAAAAAAATGTAAAGGCCATTACAGTTAAGGATGCATCTGAACAGTATCACACTGGAAAATAGGTTCATGAAAAATCAGGACATTAAGGGTAGTACAGCTCTGCACAATGTGTAAGAGATTGAGGTTTGTACTTACCTATCGATCTGGTGAAAGAAGTCATTAACAGGTATGAAACATGTCAAAAGGCAAACACGTTTTACTTCTGCTAAAGCCAACGGCACAAATCAAATGAAGAGGTCAGCCTGCTCAAATTTGGTAGATTGACTATGTTCGCCCATCACCATTACAACAACGATTTCAATAACTTACTCTGAGTTAATATTAGTTTTCCCTACAACCAAAGCAAATCAGAGTAACACTACTAAGGGCCTAGAGCAGTTGATATCCTACTCTGGCAAACCATCAGAAATATAATCAGATAATGGCTCAAAATTTACAGGTCCTTATTACCCTCCAGCAGCTAGGCTTGTAGAATGAACAACAAATTAAATTGCTAACCCCCAATCATAGGTTACAGGGATGGTTCAAAGTATTGCCACAGGCATTGCATAACCTGAATAATCAGTCCCTGAAAGAAGTGACATCCATGAGTAGAATGTTTAAAGAAGTTGGCCAGTTACATCCTTCTACTAAATCTACAACATCCGACGACCTTTGCACAGGTATGAAAGTGTAGGTAAACTACCTACACCACCTGCCTAAGCTTGGTGAGATACTTGTCCATGGATATTGGATATTGGATACCTATTGGATATTGATAACAGCGCAGGAAGTACCAGAATGTATACAGAGGGAAATTAACAAAAAGTGAATGAATTGTCAAAGATCGTAAACTGCTAAGATATGCTTTATTTGCAGAACCATGCAAATTTGTTACAGATAGATGCTGCTGTGGATGAATGAAAGTTGCTATATCATATGAGGATGGACAGCAAACCTGACTTGCTAATTCCATCCCAGTCTTGACCATACATCACTGGTGGGATATATTTGAGGGTTGGTCCCAAAGACCACTGTGATCATTAATTTGATGATATACCCTATTGTTGTATTACTGATATTAACGATGACTATTTTCACTGTAGTTTTAATTTTCTGGTGTAGGCTACATAGTCTTATTCTCCTGCAGCTCTCGCTGATTTGTATCACATTTGCAATTGAAACTATACGCTGTCAAATATCATCGGGGTGAATTGCATAAAATGGGCGAAAATTGATGATGTTATTCGATAGCTGCATGAGTAAGTCCTGTGATAGATGACTCACATTCCTGTGTGTGCTCATAACAGCACAAACAACTTGTTTTCATGTACTTATGGTTTGTTACAATGTATAAGAGAGAGACCTTTGTTCCAAATCATTGAACTTCCCCTTGCACTGAGAATATGAATGGTGCAAGGAACGAACCTAAGCCTCCATACCAGCCATTGATCAAGGGGTCCCCGATGGTCAGAAGAGTTTGAGACTTATTGCTCTTTTTTATGTTCTTTTTCATTTTTCATTTATTTAATAAATGTTCATAGTTAAGTACATTTATGTTGTCGAGTGTTCGTTTAACTACATTTAACCAAATTCGAAGATTCATTTGGAAACACTTTGATTTAAAACAGTCCCCTTTCCTAAACAAAGAAACAGTGGCGTTGGAAGCAACCCAGAGAGGGGTGACTAGGTTGATCTGAGGTGAAAGAATTTTTCTAATGAGGAGAGATTAAATAGTTTGAGTCTAAGCATTGGAGTTTAGAAGTTTGAGAAATGACCTATTATAGCATATGGGGGCTTAAAAAGCTGAGAAGTTGTTTCTCCTTGTGTGACAGTCCACGACTACATGGTATGGTCTGAAACCAAGAGTTAATTTAAGATAGAAATGAAGAAAAATTTCTTCTTTCAGAGGTAGTGAATCTGTTGAATTTTTACCATGGAGGGACATCAAAGCTGGATCATTAATTTAAGTATGTCCAAGGCTGAAGTAGTTAGATTCTTAATCAGTATGGGAATCAAGGAATATAGTGAAAAGGCAAGAAAGCAGAGTTGGCAAGTATGACCTATGAGCTTATTAAATAGTGGAATAGATTTGATGGGCGAAATAGCCCAACTCTGATCCTATATCTTAAGATCTTCACTTGTAATCAGTTTCAACAACACAATACCGAAAACAGCCAATCTTTTCTAGGGCAAACCTGTTGTGCATGCTTGAGCAAATCAAAGAAAGATTTCTCAGGCTTGGGCTTGTGCACACAATGGAAGATAACCACATTTCCAAGCTTATGTTAGAGGTAAGACAATCAATGCCAAGGGACCAGTACAGCACCCAAAGCTTTGATCCAAAGAAGCTGTGAAAAGAGACATGGAGATCCCCAGATCAATTATGACAAGTGGGAACCCTGTCTGATGATTGACAAGACCAGCTGTGGGCAGAATTTTGCCACTGTCATGTGTGGTTTCAAAAGATTCCAGCCTTGCAAACAAGGGATCAGCCATTATCCTGCACCACCAACCAGGAATACCTTCAAATTTGGCAATTGTGGCAGACTTTGCTTTTCTAGAAACTACTTTGGTCAATAACTAAAATAACTGGAACAGATGTACCCATCTCATCTCACCAATATTCTAAGGCTGTTTTTGCATCTCTCATCTCTCACAGATGGAAGAATACCTCCAATTTGCTTCTGAGCATTTTTTTTAATTGAATAATCTGCTGCCTGTTCATTTCAATAGAAATGGTGTGAATTACTTAAAATAAGAACAGAATAGGACAGAAATGTAATTATTAGAATTTATATTGAAGTTCACTCAACATCCCCATAAAAATATTGCTGCAAAATGGCAGAGATTATGCTACTTTATATTCAGCATTAAATTTGCTTTCAGCTTCTTTACTCAAGTATCAGGGCTGTCAGAAATAATAAACATGAAAGTGGGTTTATAAGCGATTATCTCTTTGTTAAATAGCCTCAGTGAAATAAACGTGTTATAGTAACATATTGCCAGTACTAGGTAGCTGTTCTTTGCATGTGTCAGATAGTGACAAAGTATTAGATGCAAGTAGTCAAACATGTTTTTTTCTGGTTTCCTTTTAATGAGTGATTTCTTTTGGCCTTTGGTTAAGCTTTCAAAGATAATAGCATGGTTGTTTTCCTTTAAATTTGCCACTTCAGATTAATTCCTCTAAAACTAAATCTTTCAAAATTATTTGAAATACACATTGTAATAGCATTATATAAACAACATGGTTTGTAAATGTGTGGCTAGGTGCTGCTCCCCTTCCCTGTGAATCAAAAACAAGAATTATAGCGAGTAGCCAGTGATAATTTTATTGAACTGAAGAAAAATCTATTTATTGAGAAATGGTGAAAATAAAAAAAAGCTTGCACATAGATTACTGAAAGAAAATTCTTATTTTAGCACAATAATTATTCATGAAACATGACATTTCAAACATTTGCTTTATAGAAGGTACTTTGTCAAGGTAGTGAAGAAGAATTGTTCTGATTGCAATGTCTAGCAATATTGTCAGTGGTTCATCAGGATGTAGCCAGAATGTTCATTTTTTCTAGAAACAGTGACTACCCAAAGTATCATGATTATGGCTACACTGTCATATGTACAACAATCAGAGAGATGACTTCCTTTTTTGCTATATTAAATCCATCTCCCCAGTCAAATCCATACTTGCTGTTAATCCTGTCCTCAATCTTACTATTTGGCATAGAACTCAAGATAGTGAGCAGGAATAGTTACTAGAATTTTAGATAATTTTTGCCTGCCTCTGTCTAGAAATATGAAAATAATTTTAGCCTACAAGCAAAAAGCAAAAAACATTGAGGAGTAGAACAATAAATATGATTCTGCAAACAAATAAATCTAATTCAGTAGTCACATATTTACAAACTAAAACCACTGGATTGAAATATTCTGTTGCCCAATCACTGACAACAATCAAATCAGAGAAGCTGAATTAAATTACAAAGATAAGTGGGAAACCACCAGCAAATTCTGGCATAATTAAAAGTCAAACTGCATATTTAAAAAAGAGATTTCCTGCCTTCCAAAATTGCAAATGACTGAAAGCAGCAGGATTGGTGACATTAAGTTGTTTCAACCAAAAACAAAATTTCCTGCCTGTATGTTTGGCAGGATTAAAATTAGTAAAGTCTGCATGTTCAGATTTACAGTCTGTTAACTCAAATTTCCCAAGGTCCAAGTAGTTGCAATGACTGAGCAGGTGTCTAAGAGTGAAGCAAATTTTAAATTCACCAATTTAACTACCACAAACATTAGCAACATTACTGCATGTTGTCCAGAAAGTTCCAATTCTGATAGAAAGTCCATCCAAGCCAAACAACAATACTTGTGCACCTCTGAAAGCTATTAATTAAGCACAGAGTAGGAATTGAGCCTGTGTCTTAATTGCTCAGTGCCACAACATGCAGTGCATCCAGTCACTGTGTTTTGGCTCCTACAATATTATTTTGATATGTTTTTCTGGCTTTGTAATGAAAACAACATATTTTCACTATTCTTCAGAAGTGTAGGATACTGCACAAGGAACTTAATTTACAAATTGCATCCTTCCAGCCCAGGTCACTAGTGGCCAAGCAAAGTGGCCTTAAATTTGAAGCCTCAGGCTTATTTCCCTTGAATCAGCAAGCAGTGGGTATGAAATAGGCATTTAAATGAGGTTCATCAGTATTAGGTTGCCAGAGAGGTAAGATTGAGGTGAGTTCTAATTATTGAAGATTACAGCGATCTATATTATTTTTGCAAGGACATGGTCCTAAGGATTTAGGAAAAAGCTGCAAGGAGAAGGTGAACAATAACTTTTTTAATTTAGCAAGTTACAATGATCATGTTGGCCTGATGCTGTCTATGAGGTTATTGAAACCAGAAATGATCCATGATTTCAAAATCAATTAAAGGAAATAAACTTACAAGGTTACAGGGATGGAACAAAGGAACTGTTTCAACTGAATAAAATGGATTCAATAGGCCAAATACTGGATCAGTGGTGCTGGAAGAGCACAGCAGTTCAGGCAGCATCCAACGAGCAGCGAGCAGATTTCGCTGTTCGTTGGATGCTGCCTGAACTGCTGTGCTCTTCCAGCACCACTGATCCAGAATCTGGTTTCCAGCATCTGCAGTCATTGTTTTTATCTCAATAGGCCAAATAGCCTACTGTGAATATTTCTATCACTCAATGGCTTGGAGGAGAATTACTAATCCTTATGCCCCAAGAAATTATCTGTTTGGCTTTTACACTTCTATCAAACATGGAACTGATCAGAATTTGTGCTGAGAATGTCAAGACTATTTCCAACCAATAATGACCATTGGGGTTCTAACTACAGCATAAAATGCTGATTGATCTTATTGTTATTATTGTGATGTGCTGAATAAACCAATTGCTTTCAGTCCCTACTCCAAACTTCATTCTCTAACTGCTGACCTCTTGGTATTCCTGGCAACAACTTGAAATTAAGCCAAACTGTTTGCTACCTTTGTGTCACATTTAATTCTGAGATGAGCTTAGACCAAATATTTCCATCTCTGTGGCATTACCCAGTTTCATTCCTGCCTCAGTACATCTGTTGCCGAAACTCGCATTCATGCATCCAATAACTCCAGATGTAAGTACTCCAATGCATACATAACTGGTCTCCCACATTCTACCTTCTGTAAACTTAAGGTAATTTAGGATTCTGTCACATATGTCTGAAGTAAGTTCTATTTCCCTATCACTGCTGTACTTTCTGATATATATTGGCTCTTAGTATCACTGTTTTAATGTTACGATTCACATTCTTGTTTTCACATTCATTTATGGCTTTTCCCTATCTTCTAATTTTCTTCAGTCCTATAACTTTCCTCTATTTCTAGCCTCTTGCAAATCTCCAATTTTAATTGCTCCAACATAAACGGCTATGATTTCAGTTCCCTGGACATGAAGCTCTGGAATTCTCTTCCTATACCTTCACACACCTCTATCTCATTTTCCTTTAGGATACTTCTCAATATCTACTTCTTTACCAGGCTTTTGGTCACTTGACCTAATATCTCCTTATGTTCTTCTGTGTCATATTTTGCTTTATAATGTTCCTGTGAAGCATCTTGAGAAATTTCATTTTACATTGAACATTGTACGTAATCATTTTCTGTTCTTGCTTGTGCTATGCTTGCAAGGATCTAAAAATAGAACCTTTCAAATCCAACTCGAAGATCTAATGAAACCTACCAGTTTTGAATTAGAATAAGTCTAATTGAACTGAGAAGTATAGCGAGAAATAGATTGCTAAAACTGGTATATACCATAACTCGTTTTCATGCCAACTATTAAATTTCCCTCTTCCATTAAGTTTTCAGGGCTGTTGATTCATTCATTTTCCCAATTAGATGAACAGAGATTGAGTCACTACCAGACTTTCACTCTTCCCACCACTCACCTCCACTACATCAGTTAGACTTCAAATGCAATCTATCTAAATATCACAAATGAAGTATAGTATCCTCTGTAACAATGTGAATAATGTTTTCATTTGTCTACTGAAAGACTGCAGCCAATCAGTATCATGGCTGCTTCTATTATTACTGGTAACCAAAATTAGGTATCAAATAAAATATTCAATTGGCAAAGAACATTTTTTTGTTCATAGAATTAAGGCGTCAGCTGGTTTATTGCCCATCCCTAATTGCCCAGTTGGTACATTGCCCAGACCCAATGAGGACAGCAGTTTCCTTCCCTAAAGGACTTGTTTAGTAAAAACAATAATATTCCATTTATGCCTCCCTCAAAAATGTACAAGAATGGAAAAGTGAAATATGCAATCTCAAAGTTATATTGCTATATATCAATTGGAATAGTTTCACTTTTGCAGCTTATGATATAATTTTTGTGCATTGCTTGTTTTTTTATTCACTTATAGGAACTAGACATCGTCGGCTGGCCAGCATTTATTGTCCTTCACTAGTTGTTCTTGAGAAGGTGGTGGTCAGCTGTCTTCATGAACTGTTACAGTCCACATGCTGTAGATTGACTTTACTTAGGAAGGGAATTCCATAATTTTGACCCAGCAATAGTGAAAGAAAGCAATATATTTTCAAGTCAGGTTGGTGATTGGCTTGGAGGGGAACTTGAAGGTGGTGTTGTTCCCATATATCTGCTGCCCTTGTCTTTCTAGATGGAAGTAGTCATGGATTTGGAAAGTCCTGTCTACAGATCTTTGGTGAATTTCTGCAGTATCCTGTAGATTTTACACACGTCTGCTACTGAGCATCGGTATGAAGGGATTGGATGTTTGTTGATGTGGTGTCAATAAATCAGGCTGCTTTGTCCTGGATGGTGTCAAGCTTCTTAAGTATTTTGGAGCTGTACCCATCCAGGCAAGTAGGGAATTATCCATCACACTCCTGACTTGTGCCTTTGTAGATGGTGCACAGGTTTTGGAGATTCAAGAGGTGAGTTAATGCTATGGTATTCCTAGCCTCTGACCTGTTCTTGTAGCTACTGCGATTATGTGGTGAGTCCAGCTGAATTTCTGGTCAATGTTGATAGTGGATGGTAACACCACTGAATGTCAAGAGGCAAAGAATAGTTTATTGGAGATAGTCATTCTCTGGCATGTTTATGTGGTGGATGTTACTTGACATTTGTCAGCTCAACCATGGAAATAATCCAGATATTGTGCATTTGAACATGGACTACTTCTGAGTATCTGAGGAGTCATGAATGGTGCTGAAGCTGGTGCAGTGATCAATGAATCTCCGCACTTCTAACCTTATGATGGAGGGAAGATCATTGATAATGCAGATGAAAATGGTTGGACCTAGGATACTATTCTGAGGAACTCCTGCAGAGATGTTGTGGAGCTGAGATGACTGACCTCCAACAACCATAACCATCTTCCAATGAAAATCCTAGAGATTTTCCTCACCAATATCCATGATTCCAGTTTTCTAAGGGTCATTGAAGCCACACTCAGTCAAATGAGGCTTTGATTCAAGAGCTAGGAGAAAGTGAGGACTGCAGATGCTGGAGATCAGAGTCAAGAGTGTGGTGCTGGAAAAGCACACCAGGTCATGCAGCATCCAAGGAGCAGGAGAATCAACGTTTCGGGCATAAGCCCTTCATCAGAAATATCAACAGCTGTCACTCTCACTTCACCTGTGGAATTCAGCTCTTTTGTCCATGTTTGAACCAAGGCTGTAATGAGGGCAGGAATCGAGTGGCCTTGGCAGAATCCAAATTGAGCATCACTAAGCAGGTTATTGCTGAGCAGGTGTTGCTCGATAGCACTGTTGATGTCACCTTCCATCACTTTATTGATGATTGAGAGCACACTGATGGGGCAATAATTGGCCAATTTGATTTGACCTGCTTTTTATGTACGGGACATACTTGCACAATTTTCCATACTGCTGGATAGATACCAGTTTTGTAAATATGCTGAAAGAGCTTGGCTAGGGGAGAGGGAAGTTCTGGAGCACAATCTTCAGTTTTATCGCCATAATGATGTCAGGGCCCATAGCTTTTGCAGTATCCAATGCCTGCAAATGCATCTTGGTAACCCATACCATGAATTGAATTGGTTGAAGACTGATACCTGTCCAATGCTGTAGACCACTGGAGGAGGCTGAGATAGATCATCCATTTGGCACTTCTGACTGAAGGTTGTTCTGATGCTTCAGTCTTATCTTTTGCACTTTATCTTACGTGTTGGACTCTTTGAGGATAGGAATATTTGGGGACCCTCGTCCTCCTCCATTGAGTTGTTAATTGTCTGACATCATTTATGACTGGATGCAGCAGGATTGTAGAGCTTAGATATAATCCATTGGTTGTGGGATAGAACATAGAAAATTGAACTTAGAACAGTACAGCACAGTACAGGCGCTTTGGTCCTCAATGTCGTGCAGCTTTTTATCCTACTCTAAGATCAGACTAACCTACATACTCTTCATTGTGCTATCTTCTGTGTACCTATCCAAGAGTCGCTTAAATATCTCTAACGTATCTGACTCTACTACCACTGCTGGAAGTGCATTCCACATACCCTCCATTCTCTGTGTAATCTCCCCTAAATCTTCTTGCAATTACCTTGAAATCATGCCAGCTCGTGATAACCATTTCCACCATGGGAAAAAGTCTTTAGCTATCTACTCTACCTACACCTCTCAAAATCCTGTACACTTCTATCAAGTCACCTCTCATCCTTCTTTGCTCCAATGAGCAAAGCCCTAGCTCCCTCAACCTTTCTTCATAAGATATGCCCTCCAGTCCAGGCAGCATCCAGGAAAATCTCCTCTGCACCCTCTCTAAAGCTTCCCCATCTTTTCAATAATGGGACGACCTTAACTGAACACAATATTCCATGTGTGGTCAAATCAAGACTTTATAGAACTGTAGCATAACTTTGCGGCTCTTAAACACAATTCTCCAACTAATGAAAGTCAACACACCATATCCCTTCTTAACAACCCTATCAACTTGGGTGGCAACTTTGAGGGATCAATGGGCACTGACCCCAAGGTCCCTCTGTTCCTCCACACTGCCAAGAATCCTGCCTTTAATCCTATGTTCTGCATTCAAATTCAACCTACCAAAGTGAATGGCTTCACACTTTTCCAAGTTGAACGCCATCTGCTACATCTCAACACAGTTCTGCATCCTATTAATGTCCCGTTGCAACCTACAACAGCCCGCCACACTATCCACAACTCCACCAACCTTTGTGTCATCAGCAAACTTATTAACCTACCCTTCCACTTTCTCATCCATGTCATTTATAAAAATCACTAAGAGCAGAGTTCCCAGAACCATTCCCTACAGAATGCCACAGGGTCCCATGATCCAGGTTGATACCTTCCATCAACCACCACCCTCTGTCTTCTATGAGTCAGCCAATTCTATATCCAGACAGACAGATTTCAATCTATCCCATGCTTCCTTACTTTCTGAATGAGCTACCTTGGGAAACCTTATCAAAAGCCTTGCAAAAATCCATTTACACCACATTCATTGCTCTGTCATCATCGTCGTGTTTTGTCACATCCTCAAAGAATTCAATAAGGTTTGTGAGGCATGACCTGCCTCACACAAAACCATGCTGACTATCTCTAATCAAACTATGGTTTTCCAAGTAATCATAAATCCTGTCCCTTAGGATCCTCTCCAATACTTTGCCCAACACGGACATAAGACTGACTGATCTGTAATCCCCAGGTTAGCCCGATTTGCTTTCTTGAACAAGGGAATAACATTTACTACCCTCCAAACATCTGGCACTACACCAGTGGACAGTGAGAATGCAAAGAACATCAGCAAAGTTGCAGCAAACTTTTTCCCTTGCTTCCTGTAGAAACCTAGAGTATATCACATTTGGCCCAGAGGATTTATCTATCCTTATATTTTTCAAAATTTTTAGCTCATCCTCCTTCCTAACGTCAAACTGTTCGAGCATATCAGTCTGTTTCACGCTGTCCTTGGAAAAGTCAAATCCCTCTCACTAATGAATACTGAAGCAAAATATTCATTAAGGACCTCCTCTATTTCCTTCGACTCCAGGTGCAAGTTCCCTCCACTATCCCTGATTGGCCTTACCATCACTCTGGCCAACCCTTTGTTCCTCAGTAAGTGTAGAAAGCCATGGGTTTTCCTTAATCCTACCCACTAAGGCTTTTTCATCCTTGCCTCCTCAACCTTCAGTAAGCTTCCTTCTTCCTCTTGATCAGATGTTCCACATCCCTTGTCACTCAAGGTTCTTTCAACCTGCCATCCCTTCCTTCCCTCAGCAGGACAAACCTGTCCAGCACTATCAGCAAATGCTTCCTAAACAACTTTAGTTCTGTCTAGCACTTGCTGTTAAGTCATTATTTAAGTTGCTTCACTCATTTTGCACAGCACTGCGTTGTGAATCTTCAAATGCAAACTGACTTTGCCTTGCTCTGGGTTTCAAATAAATAAAATTGGGAGGCTAAAGGCTAGCCTGTCGCTTTAAAAATTATAAATATATTGAGCTATATAGACGTTAGTAACCATCAGTGTGAATTGTAAAACTGCTAAAATTGAAGGACTTTAAAGTGCAATTTTTGGTGGGCGAAAACAATTATCAGGATTATCATTATTCTGTAAGCATTTTAGCCGTTTGCTTTATGAATATAATAAAACTTAATTCTAAAACAACTATCCTCAAATATTACATAGAACCACCTTTTCCGTGTTGGCGCCCGCTTGCTCACAAAACCGCAGCAATTTCAGCAAGTGAACCAGGCAGCTTGTAACAAGGGTCGCAGTTGAACGAAACAAGGATTACGGTCTAGATTGGGAATTTCATTAAACTTTCCAGATCGGTTACGTGT
Organism: Hemiscyllium ocellatum; assembly: GCF_020745735.1. Classification (NCBI taxonomy): domain Eukaryota; kingdom Metazoa; phylum Chordata; class Chondrichthyes; order Orectolobiformes; family Hemiscylliidae; genus Hemiscyllium; species Hemiscyllium ocellatum. The sequence goes on from NC_083404.1 coordinate 72,318,725, forward strand.
CTCTGCTTTCCAAATGACCAACTGTACAAGAGCTTTGCAACGTCTTTCCCTGCACTCCTCTCGTAACGATAGTGATAGTATTTGAAAAGTTCGAACACAGCGGTGTAAGTCCTCTGACCCCTGTATGTGCCACTCTCAAGTGAAGGCTAAATTCGCTTCAGTCGGGGTTCTTCCCTTTGCTTGCTGCTTCCGCAAAAAGGGTATGGAGGATCTCTCCGGAAATCTGCTCAGAAAATGATTGGTTGGTCCGTACACAGTTACGGATTAAAAGGCGATTAAAACTTGGGGGAGTCACTCTTAATTCGAGAAAATCGAAAGCATATTCTCACAACAGTAGCTCTGGCAACTTCCCCGATGTATTACGCGTGCGTTTTTTTTAACTTCACTCTTAATTATCTAAAGTCTGGCAATTTAGGTTAGATTAGATTCCCTACAGTGTGGTAACAAGCCCTTCGGCCCAACAAGTCCACACTGACCCTCCGAAGAGTAACCCGCCCAGACCATTTCCCTCTGACTCATGCACTTAACACTACAGGCAATTTAGCGTGGCCAATTCACCTGACCTGCACATCTCTGGACTGTGGGAGGAAACCGGAGCACCCGGAGGAAACCCACACAGACACAGGGAGAATGTGCAAACTCCAGTTCTAAAGCTGAACTGACTATTGACGTAGATCCCTGTGGATTTTAATTACAAAATCGTAGCGTTTCAATTAAGTAAATCCCGTTGGACTGAGAATTCTTGAGCTCAAGTGTTGGGGAGCTAGAGAAGTTAGCGTTACACAATGTTCCATGGATTGGTGAGAATCCCCGAAATATGCCGACCGAGTGCTGGCTTACAATGATCAGGTGCTATTGCATCATAAAACATACCTCAGTAATAGTTTCATCTTTTCTTCATGAGTGATTTTTGGCGATTTTCTCGACAATCATTATAGTGGCCAGGTATCAGCACACAGGCGCGGTTAAAATATAAAGCGAACTTGGTTTCAAATAGAGTCCAGCTTCAATGAGCTCAGTTGGCAAAACATATCTTTCTAAGTAAGTAAAATTAAATCCACTTAATCTAGAATGCGTCCATTTGCTTGACAGATCTTCGCACTAAATATGCTGTTACCAAATGCATGAATGCATTCTTGCTTTGAGTCTGGTGATATTCTCAAATATAATAAGACCAAAGTAACTGATTGGACTTTCGATTTTTTAATTTGTAATCTGATTTTAAAACAAAAATCTAACGCAGGCACATACGATCCTTTTAAACCGCATAAACTCTGATGTTCATGAACACAGAGTGCTAATGTGAAGTGACACGCCTGTCTCACTTGTTGCTTTTCCATAGTTTTCTACATTGGTCTGAGAGAGGCCACTGTTGGTGGGTTGAGAGGATGATATCGGAATGTGAATGTCTCATTTTACATAGATTGTGAAAAAGAACTGGGGTCATCAATCATCCCTCATTTATAAATCCACGCTTGTTTTCCAACTAGATCCTGCAGTATATTTGTCCCGTAGGTGGCAAATGTGTCATCAAAAATCCTGGTGTTCTGCGTCATGGGACTTTGCAGGCAACTGGATTGTTGCTTCTTGTAATAGCGTAGTTTCCATCCCGACCGCTATAACTGTTAGCAACCTGACCTCATGGATAAGGGATTGACAATTATCCACAGTGACCCGCCCTTATTTAAATACGTGCGGGCGCATCGGGTATCAGTACTCTGGTGAACTGTTTGCTATAACTGCAGGGTATTTGTCTGTTTGCTAGGTCGTCTCCGGAGATCGCATTCCGCTATAAATACCAGCTGAAGTCTGCAAGAGGCGGAAAAGCTACGTCCAGCTTCAGACCAGTTTCATTTTCAGAGAGGCTACAACAGAGGTAAGGCAAGATAGTATGTCTTTTGAGACTCGCCTTTGTGTTTATAGCACAAATACAACTTCGAAAATCCACTGCAACTGCAATATTCTGTGGTTGTATTGTTTCAATTTGTGGTTTTTTTTCTAAATAACTGCACGCAATATTTGATCCTTTAGCGTGGCGAATGTAGTGCATTCGGAATGAAGAACGCGTTCGAAATGAACTCTTCCGATTGAGATGGCGAGGGAAAGAATGAAATGAAAACTGAATTTTCATCCTTTGCTAATCTCCTATTTTGCAATGTATTTACGTTTGACAGATTGTGTTGCTGCGGAATAGTTGTCTAGGTGTCTTATTCTATTACAATCGCATATAATTGGCGGATCCTAAAAAATTGTTTTGAATATAGTTTGTACTGTTACGGGAGGGGGGGGGTGGTGGTGGTTGTGGTGGCGGTCTGGCCGATTAACCGAACCTCTCCTGATAACACATGGCGAATGGTTTCGGCCGTAACGTTAACTTTCCTGCTTGTCGGATGCTATCTGAACTGCTTTGCTGTTCAAGCTTCATATTTGTTGACTCTGACTTCCAGCATATGCAGCCCTTACTGTCTCCTCTCCCAATAAATGTCTTCATTTTACAAAGTGGCTCTTTGTGGGTTTACTTCTATAAAAGCTGGAATATTTATGTAACTTATAGATAGAATAGAAAATATTCCAAACTGTCATTTTTTTTATTGACGCGATGGGAAGGTCTGAAATGTGTTTGAACCAACGCAGAATGAAGTTTAAAGTTTGGAGGCACACGTTTGAGTATTTCCACTAAGTATATTTTGCTTTCTATCCTTTATTTGCAGCTCATGGCGGTACTGTGGAAGTGCCATTGCCTGGTGTTGGCCTTGTGTGCCTCCTTGATGGGGGTCGGGGCAGACTGTGACCAGGACTGTGCTTACTGCGCCCACCAATTGTCCGGTCATTTGACAGAGTTTAACCCGCTGGTAAGTTTAAACTGCCCCGCCACTCTCACCGCTTCAGCAACCTAATTCTAATATGAAGCTTATGTTATCGACCAAAAGCTGGCTACAGAAGATCGCTTGCGTCCGTGTAGCCAAAGAATGGACATGTAGGGTCTCATGTACCAGTACTTAGTTTTGGCAAATCCAATGATTGATTTCCACATTTACTCTCTCGTTTGATATAACAAGTGATGTATTTGTAACGGTAGCGCTTTCTGCATTAGCAGTGAAGGGTGCTTGAAAGGGAGGTGGGTAAACTCTGCGCTAAAACGTACGTGAAGAATGCCCTGTATATCTCAAGGTGAGATGGAAAAGGAACTTTAAATATACCACCACAAACACTAAGAAAGCTACGATTCTGTAAAGTTGTTAATCACAGCTATTACTTTGTCACAGTAATGATAAGGATATAATGATTAAACACACCGCTTCATTTCTGATGCCAAAGACAAAAGCTCAAAGTCTCTAAAGGCACTAGGAGCAGAACTGGCCGCTTTCTAAAGTTCCAGGAGCGCCAACTATCGCGGACTGTGGCTATTTGCAGCAAGTTTACCGTGGAATGCCACGCAGATCAGCCTTCCACAAGGAGGACTCCAGGCAAATATTACATTTCGATTTCCTCCTCATAATTATCAACAACATCGGTCCGCAAGAATATAAAAAAACACTTACGCACTGAAACTAAACAATATGCGCGTTGGCCTTTAATAATCGAGTCGTTTTTTTTGTTCCCGTACTTTTCGTAAGGACTAGGAAATAAATATTACCAACCCTTCGATAATCTGATTTGGCCTCAATCCAGTTTCCCCGTAGACCTTGGCGGGATTTCATTTTGCTCCAGGCCAAATACTACTAATTGACTAGTTTTGGAGAAAAGCTGTAATGCAAGCTTGAATATTGTAGATATCCTCTACAGTGCAAGTGATGGGCGTATTTTTAAATAAAACAATGGGCATCTAAATTCAGTGAAAAATCGTTGTGTGGTGTATTAGCAGTGTTTAGAACACGGAGTCGCAATGTATGAGCAGCGGTGTGCCCCGCGGTGTAGTTGCTGGGGCTATGCTTATTCTCCTGAAGAAGGGCTCATGCGTGAAACGTCGATTCTCCTGATCCTTGGATGCTGCCTAACCTGCTGCGCTTTTCCAGCAACACACTTTCAGCTATGTTCATTCTCAGCCTATTTTACCAGGAACGCTTGGGGTAGACCCGCCGTCATTGGACTTAGTGTTCACAAATAGCTCTCAACAAATCGCTGGTGTAACACCAGAAGATGATGTAAGTTAACTTAATTTAGCGTGGTTTTCCGAAAGGTTAGGAAACAATTATACGCTGTGGAGGGTTTATAAAATTAAATATGATTCACCTGAAAGCAGAAGACCTTGGAAACCTACCAACAGAGTCCAAGAGATGTGGTAGGTTATAAACTATAGCCTAAAATAAAGAGTTGTGGGTGCTGGAGAACTAAACCACGCGGAAATTAATGGGGAATTACAGGTCTGGCAGCATCTGTGGAAGGGGAGTAGAGTTAACATTCTGAGTTCAGTGACCCTTCTCCAGCAGTTTTTATTTGGTTTTGTCTGTAAAATATAAGAATTGTCGTAATTGTCCACTAACCATGCATACTGGAAAGGTAACATTTTTCAGGAAGTGGTGTTGGAAGGCAACCTGGTCGCAATCATCACCATAAAAATTATCAGTTTCTTTTAAAAAAAACCTGTAACCAGATGTTTGCCGTGTCAATCCGAAGTCCTCTGGCTTGCTGTCACATTTCTCAGTTGCGAAAGTGTGTCAGAAAAAGACCGAGCGATCGGTGCACTATATTAAGTCTTATCAGGGTTACACATTTAAATAACACGAGGAGAATGATGTCCGGAAATCGAATACTGTATAAACACATCCGATTCATTAGAAAACACAAGTTTCATACTTTGTCGTATATGATGTAGTGAGCATTAAAAGACCAACCACTACATTGTAGGGATGGGTAATAAATGTCGATCAGACCGCGGAGGAGGTGAATTTCCCTGAGATGACAACAATATTCATAGGTAAATACCGTTCAATGCCTCGACTCGATTCTTAGACTGAATATGGTTCCATAAATATGTGGGATACATTCGGCAAGAGAGGAAACCAACTTGGTTAAACAATGTGTGTTCAGAATCCTGTTGTGTGCAGTTGTCTCTCCTTTACAATGTGAAAAGACTTCCAACCAAAGTTATTTTACAAAAGTTCACCCATTCACGTAACAGAATATGATGACCATTACTATATCAATAACAGTTCGCCAAATGTCATTTATTTTGATAAAAACTGAACGTATACGGATGGTGGAAATCAGAAACAAAAACAAATTGTTGGAAAAGCAAAATCAGAGTTAAATTTCTGGGTCCAATTACCTTTCATCACAACTAATGGTAGCTCAGGAAAGAGTTGTTTCTTTATGCGGTGGGGGGAGGGGGGTGTTAAGGAATAAGCAATAGTTGGAGATTTGAGCCCAAGGAGAGAGAACAAAGGAGTGGATAACGATTAGCCTAAGAGAATGAATAGCTGCTAATGGGAACCATTAGTTACTAACAATGGGTTGTGTATGAAGTAGACCATGTGATAACGCCTGGTGTGTTGGATTTGAGGTAAGGACATGGAAGGAGGTGCCTCAACCCATAAATTGTTGAACTCAATATTTAGACCAGAAGTTGCAGAGTCCCCAAGTGAAAAATAAGGTGCTGTTCTTCCAGTTGAGCTAAGCTGCAGTATTGCAGCAAGCCTGAGACAGATATTGGCCACGGAACACGGTGGTGTGTTGAAGTCGTTAGTAATTCTCCGAAATTAATCATTGACTACTCCTTTGTCTGTCCATCTGTTTTTCCCTTGCTTCTTGGGCTCTTGCTCCATCTATCGTTTATTCATTACCACTCCTCCTACACTTCTGCATTAAAAAACAATTTTTTTCCTAGCTACCATTAGTTCTGAGGAAGAGTTACTCAAAATGAAATGATAACTCCGATCTCTCCACAGACACAGCCAAATCTGCTGAGTTTTCCCCACAATTTCTGGGGGTTTTTTTGTTTTTTTTACACTGATTCAAGATAAATGACAAAGGGGAACATTATAATTAGCTGCAAATGTGTTGCTGGTCAAAGCACAGCAGGTTAGGCAGCATCTCAGGAATAGAGAATTCGACGTTTCGAGCATAAGCCCTTCATCAGGCTTATGCTCGAAACGTCGAATTCTCTATTCCTGAGATGCTGCCTAACCTGCTGTGCTTTGACCAGCAACACATTTGCAGCTGTGATCTCCAGCATCTGCAGACCTCATTTTTTACTCGAACATTATAATTAATCAAGGATCCGTTTGCAGTCCCCATGGTAAGCCAACCTGTTTGAGGCCTGCATGTCCGCAATTTCAATGACAAAAAGAAGCTCTTCATGTAAAGGATTAATAATGGCCAAATTGAAAACCGGCTTTATGCCGAGCATTGAAGACAAGTATTCATGATGGTACTGAGGCAACGTCTGCCAATTGTGCATAATGAGTTTATTGATTCAGGTTTCTAGATGAGGTCCAGTTCACAGTTCTTTATTATTACCTTACTTTTCTCATTAGTGGTCAACTTCTTGGTTTTAAATAATTGCATCTGCATTGGGGAGAGGGGGACTGTAAGAAATCATGTCTAGAAATTAAGTTCAATTTTCAGAATCATCTTAGCTAAAGGGTAATTGTTTACTTCACTTATAAACATTTAAATTGAGAGTGTGGTGCTGGAAAAGCACAGCAGGTCAGGCAGCATCCATCGAGCAGGAAAATCGACATTTCAGGCAAAAGGAACGATGTTCCTGCTCCTCAGATGCTGCCTGACCTGCTGTGCTTTTCCAGTACCACACTCTAGATTCTAATCTCCAGCATCTGCAGAACTCACTTTCTCTGTACAAACATTTAATTCATGGCTAACAACACCTTACCCAATTATAAGAAAGTTTTATATATATATATATATATGGCATGTGATGCTGCATCATTAAAAAAATTACATTTCAGTACTGTAAACTCATTAACTTTCTCTCGGATAGAGATATGATATTTGTGATTTTTAGGATGAAAGATTTCAGTATTAGGATATGAACAATCTTGCAGTAATCAAGCTTAAGTCATATCTAATTAGATAATACCTAACCATAGAAAGAAGTACCCTCCACTGAAATGGTGCAGCATCTTTTCTCTTTATTCCCATCCTTATCAGATTCCTGAATCAGATTGTCAGTCCCAATTTTCTTGGGAACTGGATCCAGACTATCAAATCTCATTTTATAGAAAATCTTTACAATCAGCAAATGTTTAACCAAATGGCATATGTATCTTCTTCCACTTTCTTTTAAACAAAAATACAAAAAAGGCATATGTAAAACTTATTCGAAAATAACATTTAATGTGATGTAAAACAGCAGTTAGATGGAAGGGTTCAGATAACATGAAATTAGATCAGCCATGTCAATCCCAAGTCAATAATCAGAGATGTTGCTCACATGCATTCATTTTCTGCTACATCCTGGTTAGTTGAGTTTATATACATGTTTATTAGTTGCCCAATACTAAACTGATAACATTGGAATACAGTTGAAGTTGTTTCTAATGAATTAATAACCCTCTAATGAATTAATAACCCTCACCCAATGTGTGCAGGCAACATTTGCAGTTAGATAACTTGAAAAGAAAATAGGTTTGATTGGATTAGGTAGTCAAAAACTACCAGATGGTCACAACCGTGTCCTGTCTTTACAGGTACAACCTAGTTGTTTAAATGTATCCAAAGGAAAAAATAACAACATTAATATGTAATTGTCGTGGAAACTAAATTGACTCGACTCAATTATTAGCAAGAGCACCAAAAAGAGCTTTATTAATTTTTTTAACCTCTGTATTGCAGAGGGGCAACCTGCACTTGACAACAATGCCTTGTGCAAGGGCTCTGAGCATAATTCATATACTTGTTTTATACTGTTCTTATCATGCACTCAAGAACAAAGGCTGTAAAGATTTGAGTTGTTATTCTTTTCATTCCCTTGTTGTGGACATACTGTTCTTATATTTTTCTCTTCAGCAAAGTGTCAGAAAGTTTTAATTTTAGTAAAGCATTGTCTTTCAGATTTCAGAGTAAATATTAATTTTGTTAATTTTCCATTACATTTTCCCCCCTTTTTGTCATTTTATGACAACCAGGACAACAAAAAAAGAGCCAGATTAAAAAAAAATCTACAGAGCCAGTTAAAAGAAAGTGGGAGAAGATACATATGCCAGTTGGTTAAACATTTGCTGATTGTAAAGATTTTCTATAAAATGAGATTTGATAGTCTGGATCCAGTTCCCAAGAAAATTGCACACATTGACTGACAATCTGATTCAGGACTCTGATAAGGATGGGAATAAAGAGAAAAGATGCTGCACCATTTCAGTGGAGGGTACTTCTTTCGATGTTGCAAGGAGCATTTTAAACAGTCGCAGCCAACCCTTCGCTTTCCAGTTTTTCCTCTTGAAGTCTTTCACTATTGTACAACTTCCCTTCTGCTGGTCGGGGTAGTCATGCTTTCACTTGATTCTGTATTTCAGATGAAAGTGTAGAGAGTTTCATATAGTAACACAACGTCTCATCCTCACAGTGGCCTGTTATCTGTCTTACCTTAGGTATTGGGTCAATTCCTGTCTTGGATGGCCTACCAAACAAAATCTCAAACAGGCTAAGATTAGCTCTTCCTCTCCTCTTAGATCTCATATACATCAGTACAATTGGAAGTGTCTTTGTCCATGCCACTCCTAGTTCCTCGCAACATTTTGTTGATTTTTTTTAGGGTAGCATTTTCTCTTTTCACTGCCCCACTGCTCGCTGGGTGGTAGGCACCGTGTTGTCTCATGTTTATTCCCAAATAATCACTGATCGTGCTGTAAGGCATTATTGACAAATTGTATCCCATTGTCACTATTAAGCCTTTCAGGGATGGACATGGCAATTTTGATCATGTCCATTCGCACTAGGAATACCTCCCTACAAGTAGTTGCCAGTGCTGCAACAAAAGCATTAAAGTCTCCGTTCTGCTCCGCTTGTGGGTTGGCTGCTCTGGCATGGATGTTTGCGGCTGGCCATTTACACTTCTCTTGGGCTTCGTGCTTCAATCTTTTGCGGGTACGAGATCCTACCATGATTCAGCAGACCCTGAGGTGGCAGCTGCTGATGTGGAACCTTTGCCAGGCATTTCTCATAGGGGCCTGTAGGTCTCGGAGGGCAGTCATCAAGGTCAGGATCTGAAACAGACTTAAGACACTGTACAGCTTCATTAGGTTGTTTTCCGTGCATATTTGCATGTGCACTGGTGTTTGTACATATATTTGATCGATCTTTTACCTGAGATTTCCTTTCCCTGATATCAGCCTCAGCCTTCCACATGTTATAAGCACTCCAATTCACAGTTCTTATTTTTCCCTTCCATTTCTCCTTCTCTCTCTCCTCCAACCTCAACTTCAATATTTCCAACTGCCTTTTACTAAAACTTACCCCCACCAGAAAACCACATTCCATGACCCACAATTCTAACTGCTTTACAGACTCTGGGACATAATTATTTAACATGTACTGTATTTTTAGTTGCTATTCCAAGTCCTCTGTGGACCCTCTTTTTGTTTGGTCTTGCCAGAGCCCACTTTCAGTGTTACTGGAAAAGTGATCAGCTCTCTCCCTCTCTCCCCCTCTCCCTCTCCATCACTCGCAGTACCGTTATCTTTTTCCCTTTGACTTGCTTTTTACTCCAGAGGTCCCCTCTCACATTAGGCACATCCATCTCAATGCCTTGGTTTTTGTAAACCAAGAAACCACATACCCGGTACGTCTTTGGCGAGTCCAACTCAGCCAGTGGTAGTTCCAAGTCTAAAACCACCCTTAAACTTGTTGTCTCTTAAACACTCTAGAGATGGCAATCCCTTTCCCTTGCATTTTGCTCAAATAACACACAAGAGTTTACTAAACCCTTTTCCTGATTAATGTATTCTCTTTGAATGAGTCTCTATATAGGATTACTTAAGCCACAACTCTTACCCCTACCCTATTCAGTTTGGACCCCGACGCTAGGGCGATCCACAGATTCCCAGTCCTCTCTTTTGTGGGCGGCACGGTGGCACAGTGGTTAGCACTGCTGCCTCACAGCGCCTGTAGACCCGGGTTCAATTCCCGACTCAGGCGACTGACTGTGTGGAGTTTGCACGTTCTCCCCGTGTCTGCGTGGGTTTCCTCCGGGTGCTCCGGTTTCCTCCCACAGTCCAAAGATGTGCGGGTCAGGTGAATTGGCCAAGCTAAATTGCCCGTAGTGTTAGGTAAGGGGTAAATGTAGGGGTATGGGTGGGTTGCGCTTCGGCGGGTCGGTGTGGACTTGTTGGGCCAAAGGACCTGTTTCCACACTGTAAGTCTAATCTAAAGGGCCAATTCAGCACTTGAGATGAAGTGAATTCAAGGTGCTGGCACCTGCACCTCATGGGAATCTTCAGAATCTTCTCCAGTCGCAGGATCCCGGACGAGCCCCCACGTTTACTGTCGTGGAAATTAAATTGACTCGACTCAATTATTAGCAAGAGCAACCAAAAAGTGCTTTAATTTTTTTAAACCTATGTATTGCAGAGGGCAACCTGCACTTGAAAACAATGCCTTGTGCAAGGTCCCTGAGCATAATTCATATACTTGTTTTATACTGTTCCTTATCACGCTCTCAAGGACAAAGGCTGTGAAGATTTGAGTTGTTATTCTTTTCATTCCCTTGTTGTGGACATACTGTTCTTATATTTTTCTCTTGTTGAATGTTTACAAAGTGCCACAGAGACAAGCTGTCCCTTGACTGCAGACTTCAGCAAAGTGTCAGAAAGTTTTAATTTTAGTAAAGCATTGTCTTTCAGATTTCAGAGTAAATGGATTTCAGTGTAAATGTTAATTTTCCATTGTAGTAGTATAAAATTAAAATATTTTGGATGCTGGAAATCTGAAATAAAAACATAAAATGCAAGAAATACTCAGCAGGTCTGTCAGAATCTGAAGAGAAATAAATTTTATGTTTAGAATTGAATATGACTCTTCTTCAGAACTGAAAAAAGCTAATCATGATTTGGAGATGCTGGTATTAGACTGGGGTGTACAAAGTTAAAAATCACACAACACCAGGTTATAGTCCAACAGGTTTATTTGGAAGCAATAACTTTTGGAGCACTGCTCCTTTCCTCAGATGGTTGTGGTTAAAAAACAAGGGAAAAATGTGTTGGTTTTCTGCCATTGAAAGTGGGAATGAAGAGGTCTGGGACAGTATAGGGTAGGAGAAATTAAATGACAAAAGGTAATGGACCAAACCACAAAATGAATGTAATGATTTTTAATGTGAATTCCTCTTCTAATTAGATACTTCATAGTATTTTGGACTCAAAACTGTGTTCAAAAATTTCAGATATTGCATTCTGTTCATCATTTTCAGTTATTTCTATCATGTGCTGATCTATGACTTGTGTTTTTGGTTTTGGAAAGAGTTGTCAATTATGGTGCCATTTTTGCTCACTCTGAGGGAGAAAGGTTTTTTACTGCAACTATTTCCATTCCCTTTGCTCTTTGTTCCATGACAGTTTTTTGCAATTTAATTTCTCTTGCATTCTACCTTATCCTAGAGCTTTTCTTTCATTCTTTTCTCTTTTCCCCTTTCAACAACAACAAAAAAACATTTCTACCTCCCTTCAGTTCTTTCAAAAAATGATTATTGACTTTTAACATTAACTCCATTTCCATTCCTACAGATGCTGCCAGATCTGCTGCCCCATTTTAATTAGGATTTAGAAACTTGTTAGGTTATTGATGTCTCCTTCACTTGTCCATCATGCTGCTTTTCGCTATGAATTCTCTATTCTTTGATCCACAAATGCTGTTTTATTTCAGGGTTGTACATTAGAGTGTGAAGGTAAACTGCCATCAGGAAATGCGTGGGAAATGTGTAAGGAGCTGAAGGACGCTCACGATGACAGTCAAAGTTCTCCTAAGAGTGACAAAGAGGAGGAAGAACAACACCTACTTTTGAGTAAAAAATATGGCGGCTTCATAAAGCGTTATGGAGGTTTCATGAAAAAAGCGGACAGCAATGATGCATACATTTCCGAAGTTGATGATGAAAATAAAGGAAGAGAGATACTGAGTAAGCGCTATGGAGGGTTTATGAAGAAGGACATTGAGAGCCCTTCATCAGTAGAATCTACTGACATTCTGCGAGAGCTGCTCAACTTGAGGGAACTTAATGAACAGAAGCATTACCTAGATAACATCAACTCTGACAACCATAGCAAAATCACAAAGCGGTATGGAGGATTTATGAATGGATTTAAGAGAATCTCTGAATTAGAAGATTTACCAGAATTACAAAAAAGATACGGAGGCTTCATGAGAAGATTTGGAAAACCAGATTACCAAAAAAGATATGGTGGATTTATGAAACGTTGGAACGATGCTATCATTCCTTCTGATGAAGATGGTGAAATTTATTCCAAAGAAGTTCCTGAATTTGATAAGAGATATGGTGGATTTATGAGAATTTAGACATTCAATCAGAAAGACTGCCTCTGTTCTTGTATTTAAGTGTGCTGTGTTGCTTAGAATGTATAGGTGTTTTTTACTGTTTAACAAGAACAGGCTACATGCAACCTACATCTGACATGCAGATATACATTGCCTTTTGTTGAGATGAGAGTATCAAAATGTACGCCTTCTTTGTGCACTTTCTTCATGTTCTCTAATTTTCATTAAGTTAACAAAGAATGATCTCATCTGCTTAGTTGTACATATTCAAATAAATCTAACCGCAAAATGATGTTTAAAATTTTGTGTGTATTTTTTAAATATTTGCTCTTTCATTCAAATTAACAAGTATATTTTTAAGAGTGAAACCTCACAATCAGATAAGTTTCTTTAATTTTTTTTACACAATTGGGCATCTTTCATGTAAAAGCTTTTGCTCAGTACCAAGCTAATTGATGAATGGCTGCCAGTATAACTTATAGTGCTTATTAAGATACAAATTTCATTAAACCTACTGTTTCAATGTAAGTAGCTATATATTTAGAGTCCTACAGCATGGAAACAGATCCTTCAGGTCCAACTTGTCAGCACCACCAGACATCCAATCTGACCTAGTCACGTGTGAAATCCCTGGACTATATCTCTCCAAACTCTTTCTATTAATTTACCCATCTAAATGCCTTTTAAATTGTACCCACTTCCACTACTTCCTCTGGCAGCTCATTTCACTTAGGCTCAACGCTTGGTGTGAAAAAGTTACCCTTCAGAGCCTTCTGATATCTTTCCCCATGCATCTTAAACCTGCACCCTCTAGTGTTGGGCACCCCACCTTAGGGAAAAACAGCTTATCCATGCCTTTCATGATTTTATGAACCTCATCCGCCTCTGAAGCTCTAGAGAAAAAGCCCCAACCTATTCAGCCTCTTCCTCTAACTCAAACCCCTCAGTCCTGGCATAGTCCTTGTAAATCCTAACTGCATCCTCTCAACTTTAACAACATCCTTCCCATATAAAGGTGAGCAGAATTGCATGCAGTAATCTTAAAATGCTCTCACCAATGCCCTGTACAGCTGTAACGTGACGTCCTAACTCCTATACTCAAAGTTCTGATCAATGAAGGCAAGTGTACCAAAAGCGTCCAGTTGTGACTCCACTATCAAGGAACAATGCACCTGTAACCCTAGGTCTCTATGTTCGGCAGCACTCCCCACAATCCTACCGCTAACTACATTGTTGAGCTTCTGGTGATATTGGACTGTGTTCAGTTTGAGTGCAAAGTATATCAGACTCCTCCTCATTGAATGCAGAGCTGTGGTCAACATCATTATCCCCTTAAGACTGATCTCAAGACTCCATGACTTTGAACTCAGTTCTGCCCTCTGCAACTGGATCCTCAGCTTTCTGAACCACAGACCTTAATCTGTGAAGACAGGTAACTGCACTTCATTCACAATAACACTCAACACTATAACCCCACAAAGAATGCGACTTCAGCCACCTACTGTACTCCTATTGCACCCATTAGACATATTAGGCCATTCAACTCATCAAGTCTACTCCACTATTCAATCATGGCTAATAAATTTCTCATCCCCTTTCTCCTGCTTTCTCCCCGTAACTGTTGAATCCCTTGATACTCAAGAACCTATATATCTCAGTCTCAAGTATACTCAGTGAACTTGCCTCCACAACCTTCTATGACAATAAATTCCATAGATTCACCACTCTCTGGCTGAAGAAGTTTCTTCTTATCTCTATTCTAAAAGGTCTTCCCTTTACTCTAAGACTATGCCCTTGGATCCTAGTCTCCTCTACCAATAGAAACATCTTCACATCATCTTCTCTGACCAGGCTATTTAGTATTCTATATGTTTCAATTAGATCCCCTCTCATCCTTCTAAACTCTATCAAGTATGGACCTAGAGTCCTCAAATGTTCTTCATATATTAAGCTTTTCATTCCTGAGACCATTCTTGTAAGCCTCCTCTGAACGCACTCCAGAGCCAGTACGTCCTTCCTGAGATATAGGGCCGAAAACTGTGCACAATACTCCAAATGTAGCCTGACCAGAGCTTTATGGAGCCTTAGAAGTACATCCCTGCTTTTATATTCAAGTCCTCTCAAAGCAAATACCATCATTGCATTTGCCTTCCTAACTACTGACTCAACTTGCAAGTTTACCTTGAGAGAATCCTGGACTAGAATTCCCAAGTCACTTTGCACTTCTGAATTTTCTTCTCATTTAGAAAACAGTCCATGCCTCTATTCTTCCTACCAAAGTGCATGACCTCACTTTCCCAAGTTGTATTCCATCTGCCACTTCGTTGTGCACTCTCCTAACCTGTCCAAATTCTTCTGCAGCCTCTCCATCTCCTCAATGCTATCTGTGCCTCTACCTATCTTTGTATCATCTACAAACTTAGTCAGAATTATCTACGGTCCTTCATCTAGATCATTAATGTATAAAGTGAAAAGTTGTGGTCCCAATACTGAGCCTTGCGGAACACCATTTGTCACCGGATGACATCCTCCATGGCCAAATTCCAAATGAACCCCTCCCACAGACTACTCCAAGGCCCAGATTGTCAGGCATCCAATGGGTGATAACCAGAATGTTTAGATTTGATCACAACATAAAGTGGTGCAGCTTCTGAACTCTGGTCTGGACATGCTGCTGTTGATATCATACCCATTCTGATCCAATCTGAAAATCTTCCTTATCAGAGTAATAGTTGTCTTCATTACTATGGTGGTTCTGATCCCTGCCTAATGATTCAATCCAAGAAACCTTGGCAGATTGTTAGTAGATTCAAAGTCAGGGGCCATCAGGTAACTGCTGAGGCATTGCTCTACTTAACCAGTGAAAAAAGTGAATCTGAATGGCTCAGAAACATTTAAACTATTTATCCAATCAGGAACACCCTTGGCACTCTGGCACTTATCAGCTGCAGACTGATTCTTTTCGACTCATCTATTTTCAAAGTGTCAGTAGGAGACAAATCTGATTAATCATTAATACAGCCTTGGATTATTATGGACATGATTGCTCAGTCATTGGACAATTTTCGGATAGTCACTTTGTTGCTGAACTTCCTTTGCTAGCCTACCTACTTTGCTAGCTATTTTCAACTTCCTTACCAGGAAAATGATCTGCTTTTTATTCCATCAATTTCAATAGAATGAATACATGGCTTGGAAAGGGTGGACGCTGAGAAATTGTTTCCGTTAGGTGAGGAGACTAGGACCTGTGGGCGCAGCCTTAGAATTAGAGGGGATAAATTCAGAACAGAAATGCGGAGACATTTCTTCAGCCAGAGAGTGGTGGGTCTGTGGAATTCATTGCCGTGGAATGCAGTGGAGGCCGGGATGCTAAATGGCTTCAAGGCAGAGATTGATAAATTCTTGATGTCACAAGGAATTAAGGGCTATGGGGAGAATGCTGGTAAGTGGAATTGAAATGCCCATCAGCCATGATTAAATGGCAGAGTGGACTCAATGGGCCGAATGGCCTTCCTTCCACTCCTATGTCTTATGGTCTTAAAACCAGAAAGGTCTTGTGGTACAGTAGTAGTGTCTCTACCTCTAAGCCAGGAGGTGTGGGTGCAAGTCCCACTTGCTTCAGAGGTGTGTCATAACATCTATGAACAAGTAGGTTAGAAAACATATCATGAAAACCAGAGATGACAAGGGAGAGCTGAGGGATAGCTATCAATTTACCAAATAATTAGCATCAACAAAATTGAAATAGTATGGGTGAAAAATCTCAGCTGAGTAAGTTGCCCGCCCTTTATGGAAATCAATTTTCATACCATTGATAGTTAGGTACAACTGCAACACAAACATTTCAATCTCACTCACTCTCATTCCAGGATACAATTCTTCTGATTCTGACTACTATTTGAAGACATTTGTTTTGAATCTGTCTTTGTAACTTTGCCCATGTCATTTGAAATCAGTCTCCCTTCTTCAACCTTCTCATGTTGTTTTGGTAATGAAGATGTGGGTGCAATGTACCTTTAAGAGAGTTAAAAGCGCCAAGTGTTCTGAACAAGATATAATATAACATTTGGTTGAACAATTTGATTAGCTGGTTGCCTGGAGATGACAAAACAAATTTGAATTAGGCCAATCAGTTTAAATTATACCTCAAAAAATACCAAACTCTAAATCAAGTTTGAATTTAGTATATTGACATCTCTTTTGGGAGTGTAAGACCAGGGAAAATTGAACAGCTGGGAGGAGCACTGCCAAACCACTAGCATCTGAAGACTGCATGGAGAATAGCTCTCTTACAGGTACCTTTATTGATCTTAACCTGTGAAACAGAAATCCCTGTGAAGAGATATTTAGATATGATGCAGAGCTGGGCTGAGGAGTGGCAGATGGAGTTCAACCCTGCCAAGTGTGAGGTTGTCCATTTTGGAAGAACAAATAAGAATGCGGAATACAGGGTTAACGGTAGGGTTCTTAGTCAGGTGGAGGAACAGAGGGATCTTGGGGTCTATGTGCATAGATCTTTGAAAGTTGCTACTCAGGTGGATAGAGCTTGTAAGAAGGCCTATGATGTATTAGCGTTCATTAGCAGAGGGATTGAATTCAAGAGTCATGAAGTGATGTTGCAGCTGTACAGGACTTTGGTTAGGCCACATTTGGAGTACTGTGTGCAGTTCTGGTCGCCTCACTTTAGGAAAGATGTGGAAGCTTTGGAGAGGGTGCAGAGAAGATTTACCAGGATGTTGCCTGGAATGGAGAATAGGTCGTACGAGGATAGGTTGAGAGTTCTCGGCCTTTTCTCGTTGGAACGCTGAAGGATGAGGGGTGACTTGATAGAGGTTTATAAGATGATCAGAGGAATAGATAGAGTAGACAGTCAGAAACTTATTCCCCTGGTACAACAGAGTGTTACAAGGGGACATAAATTGAAGGTGAAGGGTGGAAGGTATAGGGGAGATGTCAGGGGTGGGTTCTTTACCCAGAGGGTGGTGGGGGCATGGAATGCGCTGCCTGTGGGAGTGGTAGAGTCAGAATCATTGGCGACGTTTAAGCGGCAATTGGATAGGTACATGGATGGGTGCTTAATCTCGGATAGATGTTCGGCACAACATCGTGAGCCGAAGGGCCTGTACTGTGCTGTATTGTTCTATGTTCTATGTTCTAGTTAAAGATGACAGAGAAAGACATAATGAGATGATTCAACATCTGACTAGTTTTGAAAAGTTGAATTTTGGTAAATCTTAATTGGGGGTTTTATCAGAGTAGTATTATAGAAGGGAAAGTAAAATTTACGATAGAGGAAGGAGTTGTAAATAGTTGTTAGCTAATTATTCTCTGTTACACTTCCAGAAATAAAGTTGTGAAGTTTTACTTTAAATCGTTCTTGGCCTCTCGAATTTTCACATATTACTGCATGGGGTAAATCTTTTCTGTGTTTCTGGTTAAATTAAGCACGAGCGTTTACTTCATGTCTTAACATGCTCTATAGGCGGCACGGTGCCTCAGTTGTTAGCACTACTATCTCACAGCGCCAGGGACCAGGGTTCAATTCCCACCTCGGGTGACTATCTGTGTGGAGTTTGCACATTCTCCCCATGTCTGCATGGGTTTCCTCCGAGTGTTCTGGTTTCCTCCCACAATCCAAAGTTGTGCAGGTCAGGTAAATTGCCCATAGTGTCAGGTGTTTTAGTCAGAAGTAAATATAGGGTAGGGGAATGGGTCTGGGTGGGTTATTCTTTGGAGGGTCAGCATGGACTTGTTAAGCCAATGGGCCTAGTTCCATACTGTAGGTAATCTATCTAAACAAAGCATTTCTGATTCCACATGGGGAAAAAATGGCCAGTTTTGAGATAGGACTGCTAACATTCACCTTTAACAGATTTGGAGGTGTGCTCAATCAGTGTAATTGGCTGGATGGCTGTTTTGCAATGCAGAGTGATGCCAACAATGTGCATTCAATGTCCACACCTGCTAAGGTTACCACAAAACTTCTCAACTTTTCCCCTCACCCAAGGGTTGGTAACCATCAGGTTAAACCACCATCAATTGTCTCTCTGTGTCTCTCTAATGAAAGAGCAGCCCAATGTAGTGACTTTACCTTTACAATTGATCCCACGTCAAATTTCCCATTACCTTCTCCAGTACAAATCCTGATTGCTCTATAAAGAACTTACCTCGAAGCCAACGGTTTTTTCACAGCAGAAAGCGGTGGGAGCTGGGCGGAAGTTCAGGCGGAGCACAAAGTCGGTCGGGAAGGTAAGTGATTGCTCTATAAAGAACTTACCTCAACGCCAACGGTCTTTTGGCAGCAGAGAGCGACGGGAGCTGGGCGGAAGTTCAGGTGGAGCGCAAAGCCGGTCGGGAAGGTAAGTGATTGCTATTAGAGTGGGTGTGTTCTAAACCCCAGTCCTACAAAGTAGGGTCTCCCTCCCTCTCTCCTCCTCTAACCTAAATTAAGAGTCCACAGACTTGCCACAAAAAGAGGGTCTAAGGAAGTTTGGATCGAAGAGTGAGGCTTCAGCTCAGGAGTCTTTGACAAGGAGGTTGAGTGAAGTGATTATGCCACAGTTGAAGAGGGTGAAGATGACTGCCCAGTGGGTTCAGTGCGCTATGTGCTTGATGTGGGAGGTCAACGACTCTGGTGTGTCTGGCTCGTGTATGTGTGGAAAGTGTGTGCACATTCAGCTATTGACCGAGCATATTGCAGCGCTGATGAAAGAACTCGAGGACCTTAGGCTCATCCGAGAGAATGAGATCTTTCTGGACAAGACCTTCAGCGAGGTTATTACACCAATCATGCCAGAAGAGAGCAGACGATGAGGAAGGCAGAGAGGAGACAGGTGCAAGAGACCCCGGGAGAAATACCTGTCAGGAGCAAGGCGGCCAGGTCTGTCAATCAAAAGTTGGTGCAGAGGCAGAGCGGAAGAGTCGGACATCGCACAGAGCTGTGGTAATAGGGGACTCCATTGTGAGAGGAACTGACCGGGTTTTTTGTGGCAGCAGACGGGATTTAAGGATGGTGTGTTGCCTTCCTGGTGCCAGGGTGAAAGACATCGCTGACAGAGTGCAGGAAATCCTCAAGGAAGAAGGTGAAGAGCCAGGTGTGGTGGCACATGTCGGCACAAATGATGTCGGGAAGAAGAGGAAGAACATACTACAGCGGGACTTTGGAGAACTAGGAAGAAGGCTGAAAAGCAGGACGTCCAAGGTGGTTATCTCCGGTTTGCTTCCAGTTCCTCAGGCTGGTGAGGCCAGAAACAGGGAGATAATGGACTTGAACGTGTGGTTGGGGAACTGGTGCAGGAAGCAAGGATTTAAGTTCTTGAATCACTGGGGTATATTTTGTGGTAAGCATAAATTCTACAAGAGAGACGGTTTGCATCTTAATAGATTAGGGACCAGCATTCTGGCAGGCAGGTTTTCTACTGCAACACCGCTACATTTAAACTAAGTAGCGGGGGGGAGGGGACAAAATGGATGTATAAAAAGGAAATTGAAGGGAAAGTTAGAACAAGAGAAGTCAAGAAAGACAACTGTATCAATGAGGCAGAAAACTCGGAAAGGGATCATGCTGTAAGGTTGAGTGAAATGGGGGTTGATGGGAAGGGTGAAAGCAGTAACAAATTAAAAATACTGTGTATGAACGCACGAAGAATTAGACATAAGATGGATGAGCTTGAGGCTCTTTTGGAAATTGGCAGATACGATATTGTGGGGATAAGTGAGACATGGCTTCAAGTGGACAGGGCCTGGGAAATGAATATTCAAGGCTACACGTGCTTTTGAAAGGACAGATTGACGGGCAGAGGGGGTGGGGTGGCCTTGTTGGTAAGGGAGGATATTCAGTCCCTTGCGCAGGGGGACCTAGAGTCAGGGGATGTAGAGTCAGTGTGGATAGAGTCGCGAAATACTAAGGGTAAAAAGACCCTCTTGGGAGTCATCTACAGGCCCCCAAACAGTAGTCTGGATGTCGGATGTAAGATGAATCAGGAGCTGAAATTGGCCTGTGATAAAGATGTTACTACAGTTGTTATGGGGGATTTTAACATGCAGGTAGACTGGGAGAATCAGGATGGTATTGGACCTCAAGAAACAGACTTTCTGGAGTGCCTCAGAGATGGATTCTTAGAGCAGCTGTTGCTGGAGCCGACCAGGGAGAAGGCAATTCTGGATCTAGTATTGTGTAACGAGCCAGAATTGGTCAGACACCTCAAAGTAAAGGAGCCATTGGGAAGTAGTGACCATAATACATTAAGCTTCAATCTGCAATTTGAGAGGGAGAGGGTACAGTCGGAAGTGACAGTACTTCTGTTGAATAAAGGGAACTATGGAGCCATGAGGGAGGAGCTGGCCAAAGTTCAATGGTGCAAAACCTTAGCAGGGATGACTGTGGAGGAACAATGGCGGATATTTCTGTGTATAATGCAGAAGTTGCAGGATCAGTTCATTCCTAAAAGGAAGAAAGATCCCAGGAGGAGGCATGGGCAGTCGTGGCTGACGAGGGAAGTTAAGAAACACATAAAGTTAAAAGAGAAAAAGTATAACATAGCAAAGATAAGTGGGAAAACAGAGGACTGGGAAGCTTTTAAAGAACAACAGAGGATTACTAAGAAGGAAATACACAGAGGAAAAATGAGGTACGAAGGTAAACTGGCCAAAAATATAAAGGAGGATAGTAAAAGCTTTTTTAAGTATGTGTAAGGCAAAAAAATAGTTAGGACTAACAGTGGGCCTTTGAGGACAGAAACAGGGGAATATATTACGGGGAACAAAGAAATGGCAGAAGAATTAAATGGGTACTTCAGATCTGTGTTTACTGGGGAAGACACAAGCAATCTCCCTGAGGTAACAGTGGCTGAAGGACCTGAACTGAAGGGAATTTATGTTTGCCAGGAATTGGTGTTGGAGAGACTGTTAGGTCTGAAGGTTGATAAGTCCCCGGGGCCTGATGTTCTACATCCCAGAGTACTGAAGGAGATGGCTCGAGAAATCGTGGATGCGTTGGTGATTATTTTCCAGAGTTCGTTAGATTGGGGATCAGTTCCCGCGGATTGGAGGGTGGCTAATGTTGTACCACTTTTTAAGAAAGGTGGGAGAGAGAAAGCAGGAAATTATAGACCAGTTAGTCTGACCTCAGTGGTGGGAAAGATGCTGGAGTCTATTATAAAGGATGAAATTATGACACATCTGGATAGTAGTAACAGGAAGGTCAGAGTCAGCATGGGTTTATGAAGGGGAAATCATGCTTGACTAATCTTATTGAATTTTTTGAGGATGCAACTCTGAAGATGGACGAGGGAGATCCAGTAGATGTAGTGTACCTGGACTTTCAGAAAGCTTTTGATAAAGTCCCACACAGGAGGTTAGTGAGTAAACTTAGGGCGCATGGTATTGGGGGCAAAGTACTAGATTGGATTGAAAATTGGTTAGCTGATAGGAAACAAAGGGTAGTGATAAACGGCTCCATTTCGGAATGGCAGGCAGTGACCAGTGGGATATCGCAGGGATCCATGCTGGGACCGCAGCTTTTTACAATATATGTTAATGATATAGAAGATGGTGTCAGCAATAACATTAGCAAATTTGCTGATGATACTGAGCTGTGTGGCAGGGTGAAATGTGATGAGGATGTTAGGAGATTACAGGGTGACCTGGACAAGTTAGGTGAGTGGGCAGATGCATGGCAGATGCAGTTTAATGTGGATAAATGTATGGTTATCCACTTTGGTGGCAAGAACAGGAAGGCAGATTACTACCTCAATGGAATTAATTTAGGTAAATGGGCAGTACAGAGAGATCTGGGTGTTCTTGTACACCAGTCAATGAAGGCAAGCATGCAGGTACAGCAGATAGTGAAGAAGGCTAATAGCATGCTGGCCTTCATAACAAGAGGAATTGAATATAGAAGCAAAGAGGTGCTTCTGCAGCTGTACAGGGCCCTGGTGAGACCACACCTGGAGTACTGTATGCAGTTCTGGTCTCCAAATTTGAGGAAAGACATTCTGGCTATTGAGGGAGTGCAGCGTAGGTTCACGAGGTCAATTCCTGGAATGGAGGGATTACCTTACACTGAAAGACTGAAGCGACTGGGCTTGTATACCCTTGAGTTCAGAAGATTGAGAGGGGATCTGATTGAGACGTATAAGATTATGAAAGGATTGGACACTCTGGCAGCAGGAAACATGTTTCCGCTGATGGGTGAGTGCCGTACCAGAGGACACAGCTTAAAAATACGGGGTAGACCATTTAGGACAGAGATGAGGAGAAACTTCTTCACCCAGAGAGTGGTGGCTGTGTGGAATGCTCTGCCCCAGAGGGCAGTGGAGGCGCAGTCTCTGGATTCATTTAAGAAAGAGTTGGATAGAGCTCTCAAAGATAGTGGAATCAAGGATTATGGAGATAAGGCAGGAAGCGGATACTGATTAGGAATAATCAGCCATGATCACATTGAATGGCGGTGCAGGCTTGAAGGGCTGAATGGCCTACTCCTGCACCTATTGTCTATTGTCTATTGACTTGAATTTTCAATTTTGTTCTTTGATTAGATGAAGAAGCTAAAGGGCATAGAAATAAATAACAACTTAAACATTTATAGAATATATAGAATCCCTACATTATGGAAGCAGGCCATTTGTTCCAACAAGTCCAAACCAACCCACTGAAGTGTAACCCACCCAGACTCATTTCCCCCACATTTACCCCTGACTAATGCTAGGAGAAAGTGAGGACTGCAGGTTCTGGAGATCAGAGTCGACGGTATGGTGCTGGAAAAGCACAGCAGGTCAGACAGCATCCGAGAAGCAGGAGAATTGACATCTATTGGGCATATGCTCAAAACATTGATGTGTCTGCTCCTCGGATGCTGCCGCCCTGATGTGCTTTTCTAGCATTACACTCTCATCCCTGATTAATGCCGCCCTGATGTGCTTTTCTAGCATTACACTCTCATCCCTGATTAATGCTCCGAACACACACACACACACACACACACACACACACACACACACACACACTTTGTACAGTTTAACATGCTCATTTCACCTAACCTGCACATCTTTGGATTGTGAGAGGAAACCAGAGCACCTGAAGGAAACCCATACAGACACAGGGAAAATGTGCAAAATTCTATACAGACAATCACTCGAAGCTGGAATCAAATCTGGGTCCCAGGCACTATGGGGCAGCAGTGAGAATCACTGAGCCATCATGTGGCCAATGCTGCTGCATTGCCCACTGATTTGAAGAAAGAAATCTAAAATATTCAATAAAGCTATGATCTATTGAAAACAAAATACCAAGACATATTTATTCTAACTAAGGAAGTTAAGAGTAGCATGAAATTAAAAGAAGAGGCTTTTAATCTAGCAAAAGATATTAGTAAGTTTGACGGTCTTGAGTGTTTTGGTGTTTAGCAACCACCAAAATGTTGATAAAAAGGGAAAAATATACTATGAATTTAAAATAGCCAACTATTTAAACAGTTGTAAAATTGTTAACGTTGATGCCTTAGTTGCTGAGGCATGAGAAATGGGGAGTTCAAGAAATGGCATAGATATTGAACAAATATTTTATGTCTGTCTTCATAGAAGAAGGTATAAGTTACATACCAGGAGTAGAGGGTAATGTAGGAACTAATATGATCAAGGAAGTTATGGTAATTAATATAGACAGAGAAATAGTCCTGCAGAATTTAATGTGACAAAATTGGACAAATCATCAGGATCGGATGGCCTATGTTTTAGGATTCTGAGTAAGATATCTGTAGAGATAGCAGAGGAACTAGCAATTGTGATAATGTGAACGTCAGAATTTAATAACTCTTCACGGATTGAAAGAATCAACAAAATCTGTTATATATGGAAAGAAGCAGCAAAACACTTTCTAGAATAAATTGCTTCCGAGGGTGAATGGGAAAAGGAGAAACTGGTATAAAGGAATAAAAAGTAGCATGCTTGTTAGCCATTCCTGGGAAGAAGGAGTCAAAGCAACCAAAACAAGTTGTTTCCTGGGAGTGGAAAATTAACATTGCTTGATAACTTGCTGCTTTGTGACAAAGAGGCAACTAAGACTGCCTGTAAAAGGTATGTCCTGAAACAAAGGGGTTAATTGCAGGACAGCCAACTCCAAATATAGTCATAAAGTCATAGAGATGTACAGCATGGAAACAGACACTTCAGTCCAATCCGTCCATGCCGACCAGATATCCCAACGCAATCTAGTCCCACCTACCAATGCCCAGCCCATATCCCTCCAAACCCTTTCTATTCATATACCCATCCAAATGCCTCTTAAATGTTGCGATTGTACCAGCCTCCACCACTTGCTCTGGCAGCTCATTCTCCATACAGGTACCACTCTCTGTGTGAAAACATTGCCCCAGAGGTCTCTTTTATATCTTTTCACCCCCCCACGCCAAACCTATGCCCTTTCATTCTGGACCCCAGGGAAAAGACTTTGCCTATTTACCCTATCCATGCCCCACGTAATTTTATAAATCACTATAAGGTCACCCCTCAGCCTCCGATGCTCCAGGGAAAACAGCCCCAGCTTGTTCAGCCTCTCCTTATAGCTCAAATCCTCCAACCCTTGCAACATCCTTGTAAATCTTTTCTCAACCCTTTCAAATTTCACAACATCTTTCCGATAGGAAGGAGACCAGAATTGCACACAATATTCCAACAGTGGCCTAACCAATGTCCTGTACAGCCGCAACATGACCTCCCAACTCCTGTACTCAATACTCTGACCAATAAAGGAAAGCATACCAAACGCCTTCTTCATTATCCTATCTACCTGCAACTCCACTTTCAAGGAGCTATGAACCTGCACTCCAAGGTCTCTTTGTTCAGCAACACTCCCCAGGACCTTACCATTATGTGTTTAAGTCCTGCTAGGATTTGCTTTCCCAAAATGCAGCACCTCGCATTTATCTGAATTAACCTCCATCTACCATGTCTCAGCCCATTGGCCCATCTGGTCAAGAACCTGTTGTAATCTGAGGTAACCCTCTTCGCTTCCATGATACCTCCAATTGTGGTGTCATCTGTAAACTTACTAACTGTACCTCTTATGTCGCATCCAAAAACATTTATGTAAATGACAAAAATTAGAGGACCCAGGGCCTTGTGGCACTCTACTGGTTACAGGCCTCCAGTCTTAAAAACAACCCTCCATCACCACCCTCTATCTTCTACCTTTGAGCCAGTTCTGTATCCTAATGGTTAGTTCTCCTTGATTCCCTGAGATCTAACCTTGCTAATCAGTCTCCCATGTGGAACCTTGTCGAACGCCTTACTGAAGGCCATATAGTTCACATCTACCGCTCTGCCCTCATCAATCCTCTTTGTTACTTCCTCAAAAAACTCAATCAAGTTTGTGAGACATGATTTCCCATGCACAAAGCCATGTTGACTATCCTGAATCAGTCCTTGCCTTTCCAAATACATGTACATCCTGTCCCTCAGGATTCCCTCCAACAACTTGCCCACCACCAACATCAGGTTCACTGGTCTATAGTTCCCTGGCTTGCCCTTACCACCCTTCTTAAACAGTGGCACCACGTTAGCCAACCTCCAATCTTCCGGCACCTCACCCGTGACTATCAATGATACAAATATCTCAGCACAAGGCCCAGCAATCAATTATCTCACTTCCCATAAAGTTCTGGGGTACACCTGATCGGGTCCTGGGGATTTATCCACCTTTACCCGTTTCAAGACATCCAGCACTTTCAGCCAAAGACTTTCCTGCAGACATAATAATTAGTAACACGGAAACTCTACATCCGACAGGAAGAGCACATCACTCTATTAAAAGCCATCTTTGCTCCTTAACAATTTACCGACCCAGAAAATAGCACCATCTTATTACACTAAAAAGACACTGCCACAGGGTACGTAAGTTTTATATTTTTAAAATTTAATAAAGAGACAGATTTCAATAATACATATCTGTACTGTGCTGTACTGTTCTATGTTGTCTGCTCTATATAATAAAAAAAAACCACTCCACTCACTATTGTAGATTTACAGCAAGGTTACACATAAAAATTATACACATAGCTGCTCCTTGTTGTGAGCTCTCCCACGCAGGCTCCTCCAAGGCCAGCTGTAAATTTGGCTGTTTTTAATTTTTCCTAGTTGCACTCCAATAACCAGAGATACTTGAACTCAAACAGCAAAAGCAGTAACTGTGCAGACACAGTGCTTTGTCAGATAGCAGTGTAGGTTTCTTCCTCTCTCCGTGTGTTCTCTATTTTTGTCTGTCTTCCTCCTTTTTTAAGTGCCATTGCTTTGATATTTTCCCCCAAATTTCCTAAACAATGCAAAGCTTATAAAACAGTAATTACTGCTCCTCTAATTTGAGGAAACCACCTCCAACACCTAAAATACCTCAAAAAAGGAACTGCTCTTTTTGCCTCAATTTTTCACATCCTCATCTTCGATTAGAAATTTCTTAATAGGTAGGTGACATAAGAATAGCTTATGATAATTTACTCACAACAAGTGATTGTTCCAAGTTCTCTAGATACTAGAATAATAGTAGAGTCTGTACCTCTGAGTCAGAAGTTTTGAGTTCAAATCCCACTGCAGGACTTGGTGGACACTGAAGGTGCTTTTATAACATGCTCAAACATATAGATTATTAATCCATAAATTTTTCCAATATGTCTGTGGCAGGTGATAAGAGGAAGAGAATCGTCCATGCTTGATGTGTAGTAACATACTTCAATCTAAAACCTCTGGTGACAGCTAGCAACATACTGCAGGAAAGTCCAGCTATGAAAATAAATGCAGGCACATGTTTTATCTGTCTCATATACCATGAAGGGGAAGTTCAGTTCTTTTGGATTGGTGGTTAATAAATATTACGCTACAGTTCAAAAAAGGTGGGATTGAGAAAATAGGGAATTATACCAGTTAGTCTGACATTATTCTTTGAAAAGTGCTGGAATCCATTAATAAAAAAATGTTATTGCACTTAGAAAATCAATGTATAATTAATGTCAACATTGTTTTATGAAAGAAAAATCATGTTTTTCAAATTTATTATAACCTTTTGAGTATGTAAGTAGAAGAATAGACAAAGTAAAACTTGTAAATTTGTTATACTTGGATTTCCAAAAACTATTTGATAAGATATCATATGAAAGATTAATTCCCAAGAGAAGGATTAGGTATCTGCAGTAGGTAGTAATCAGTGGGAGGTTTTCTTGCCCATGTTTGACCTGATGTCCTACGACTTCATGTGATCTGGAGTCAATGTTAAGGATTCTCAGGGAAACAACAATTCAAATGTATGCCACGGTCAGTGGGAAAGCACATAGTCAAGATCGTGGTACATCAGGAACTCTGACACCTGAGGACACAAATCACATTGATTCTCAGGTAGAACCATCTATTTTGTGACACCCAATGCTGTTCTTTCTTCATCTTCCTGAACAAGGCTGTAACCATTCTCCAAAGCTAACACATCTCCTTCGTTTCTTCCTGCTCCGAGGTGATGTGTACTTCACTCTGTGCTATACTCTCTAACATCATATGAGAACCCATTGAGGCATGCACTAGTGTGTTGGAAAAGGCTGCACATGAAAGATGTGACACTATCAGCTCCTGTTGTTACTATTTTCACTCCTTCACAGGGATTGACACTTGACAGTGTGTAAACTTTTGTACCTGACCCAATGAGACACACAAGAGAAGGTGGACAGAGAAAATTGACATAATCAACAGATTTCTCTGTTGCTAAAGATAATGCGATGAGAGGTAATTCACTAACAGCTCACTGCACTGGGAGGATTGGCATGCATCCCCTGAACCCAAAGAGATGGAGATTTTTTCACTCTGACTGTGTTGGAATCTCATTTCTCCACCTCTAAACCCCTTCTTGTTTGAGCCAGAACAAGAATCAGCTCCTTTACCTGCTATAGTGGTGTGTTAGATAATTCCACTATCCAAACATTTCCCATTTGTCTGTCTGACATGTTTCTTCCATTTGAAACATAAGTTGAAGAAAGATCCGATCAGGAAAATGCCTCATTTCCTCATCATTTACTTTTTTTTCATTTGCAAAGGTTGTTGCAGTCATCATTGTCATTCATTGCTAAATAGTGCTGAGATTCTAGACTCCATTTATCTATCATCTTTGCTGCTGTACAGACATCTCTCCAATGATCAGGAGATATTCAAACATACTGAGGATTTCCCACTTTTTTGTGCTCTGGTGACTGCTGAACCTTATCCCACTTCCAAACTTCCAACTCAGCTCTGCCCTCATGACCAGTCCTACCAGTCCATCTTCCTTCCCACCTATTCGCTTCACCCTCCTCTCCGACCTATCACGATTACCACTATCTCCCATCTACCGATTGCAGTTTGAGCTACCTTCCTCACAGCCCCACCCCCCTCCCATTTATCTCTCCACCCCTCGGCTCACAAGACTCAGTCCTGATGAAGGTCTCTTGCCTGAAATGTTGATTCTCTTGCTCCCTGGATACTGCCTGTACTTTTCCAGCACCCTGATCTCAACTCTGATCTCCAATATCAGCAGTCCTCAATTTCTCCTTATAGATGGTGGACAAGCCTTGAGAACTCAGGAGGTGAGTTACTTCCCACAGTATTCCTAGCCTCTGACTTGCTCTTGTGTGTATGTGGTGAGTGTAGTTGAGTTTCTCATAAATGATAATGTTCCAGCAGTGTTCATAGCCTCTGACCTGCTCTTGTGTTTATGTGGTGAGTGTAGTAGATTAGATTAGATTCCCTACAGTATGCAAACAGACCCTTCGGCCCAACAAGTCCACACCGACCCTCTGAAAAGTAACCCACCCAGACACATATCCTCTATTTACCCCTGGCTAATGCACCAAACACAATGGGCAATTTAGCATGACCAATTCACCTGACCAGCACATCTTTGGATTGTGGGAGGAAAACCAGAGCACCCAGATAAAACCCACACAGACATGGGGAGAATGTGCAAACTCCACACAGACTGTCGCCAGAGATGGGAATTGAATGCGGGTCCCTGGCGCTATGGGCAGCAGTGCTAACCACTGAGCCAGAATGCTGCCCCTTCTCATAAATGATAATCTCCAGAATGTTGATTGTAGGCTGTTCAGTGATGGTACCACCATTGAATATCAAGGGGTGGTGGTTAGATTGTCTCCTATTAATGATAGGCATTGCCTGGCATTTCTGTGGTGCAAATACTACCTGTCACTTAACAGCACAAGCCTGGATAATGTCCAGATCCTGTTACATGGACTGCTTCAATATCTCAGGAGTTGTGAATGGTACTGAACATTGTGCAATCATCAGTAAATTATCCCAGGTTCCCTTCCAGCCGTGGCAAACTGTGTGGAGTTTGCACATTCTCTACGTGTCTGCGTGGGTTTCCTCCGGGTGCTCCGGTTTCCTCCCACGTTCCAAAGCTATGCTGGTCAGGTGATTTGGCCATGGTAAATTGCCCATAGTGTTAGGTCCATTAGTCAGAGGGAAACAGGTCTGGGTGGGTTACTTTTCAGAGGGTCAGTATGGACTATTTGGGCCGAAGAGCCTGTTTCTGCACTGTAGGGAATCTAATCTAATCTACTTCTGACCTTATGATAGAGGGAAGATCACTGATGAAGCAGCTGAAGATGGTTGGGCCTAGGGCGCAACCCTGAGGAACTCCTGCAGAGATATCCTGGAGCTAAGATGACTGACCACCAACAACCTCCTACATCTTCTTATGTGCCATGTATAACTCCATCAGAGGGTTTTCTCTCTTTTATTCATTGATTGCAGTTTTGTCAGGGCTCCTTGAGTCCACATTCAGTCGATTGCAACTGTGATGTCAAGGGCTGTCACTCTCACTTCACCTCACCTGTGGAATTCAGCTCTTTTGTCCATTATTGAACCAAGACTGTAATGAGGTCAGGAGCTGAGTGGCCCTGGTGGAACCCAAACTGGGTGTCACCAAGCATGGTATCGCTGAGCAGGTGCTACTTGATAGTATTATTTATGGAACAAGAGTAGACTGATGGGACAGTAATTGGCCAGTTTGCATTTGTCTGCTTTTTAATTATAGGACAAACCTGGGCAATTTTCCACATTATCAGGTAGATGCCATTGTTGTAATTGTGTTGGAACAGTTCAGCTAGAAAAGTAACAAGTTCTGGAGCACACACTTACAGTAGTATTACCCGAATGTTGTCAGGAAATTTAATCTTTGCAATGTCAAGTGTCTCCAACCACTTCTTGATGGCATGTGGACTGAATTATGTTGGCTGAAGAGTGGCAACTTATGATGCTGAGGGCCACTGTTGAAGGCTGGGATGGATCATCCACACAGCAGTTCTGGCTGAAGGTTCATCAGCCAGATTCATGACTGATATGGCAGGACTGCAGAGCTTATCTCTGATCCATTAGTTGTAGGATAATTTAGCTGTGTCTATCAGTTGTTTGGCATGCAAGTCATCCTGTTGATGGCTTCAACAGGTTGATACCTCATCCTCAGATGCTTTTGCCCGAAATGTTGATTTTCCTGCTCCTCGGATGCTGCCTGACCTGCTGTGCTTTTCTAGCACCACTCTAATCTTGACTCTAATCTCCAGCATCTGCAGCACCCACTTCTGCCTCATCGTGAGGTATGCCTGTTGCTGCTCCTGGCATTGCTCCTGCATTCTCCATTGAACCAGGGTTGATAGTAATAGTAGAGTGGGGGATATGTCAGGCCATACAGATTGTGCTGGAGTACAATTCTGCTGCTGTTGATGGCTCACAGTGTCTCATGGATGCTCAGTCTTGAGTTGCTAGATCTGTTCAAAGCCTGTCCCATTTAGCATGGTAATAGTGCCACACAATATGATGGATGTTATTCTCAATATGAAGGCAGGACTTCGTCTCCACGAGGATTCTGTTGTGGTTGCTGTTACTGATACAGTCATGGACTGATGCTTCTGCAGCCTAGTAAGGATGAGGTCAGGTATGTTTTTTGTCTCTTGTTGATTCCCTTACCATCTGCCATAGACCCATTGCAGCAGCTATGTTCTTTCAAGCCTAATCAGCTCAATCAGTAATACTTTTGCTGAGCCACTCTTGGTGGTGGTCATTGCAAATCCCCACCTGGGGACATGTCATCTTCAATGCTTCATCTAAGTGTTGTTTATAATGGAGGAGTAGTTAAGATAATCCGCAGGAGACCTCCTTGCCCACTTTAAGCTGAAGCCACAAGACTTCATTAGGTTTGGAGTCAATGAAGACTCCAAAGGCAACTCCGTCCTGTTGACATAGTACTCTGTGCCATTTTAATGGCTCTGTCCTGATAGTGAGACAGGACACATCCAGAGATGGTGATGGTGGTGGCTGGGACATTCTCTGTGAAGTATGATTCATTGAGTATGACTATGTTAGGATGTCACTTGACTAGTCTTTGAGACAGCAGTCACAACTGTGGACTAACCCCTGGACTTTAGTAAGGAGGTTGACAGGATTGTTTTTGCCATTGATTCTTCTCTAGGTTGATGCCAGATGATCTGTCTGGTTTCAGTTCTTTGAGATATTGTAAAAATTGATACAACTGAGTTGTTTGTTAGGTCATTTCAGAGGACAGATGTCAGTCAATCACATTGTGTGGTACTGTAGTCACATGTAGGCCAGATAGGTGAGGATTAGGAGAAGGTGAGGACTGTAGATGCTGGAGATCAGAGCCAAGAGTGTAGTGCTGGAACAGCATAGCAGATCAGGCAGCATCTGAGTAACAGGAGAATTGACGCTTCGTGCAAAGGGCTTATGCCCGAAATGTCAATTCCCCTGCTCCTCCGCTGCTTTTCCAGCACTACACAGATCAGGTGAGGTTGGTAGAATTCCTTCCCTGAAGGACCTTAGTAAGTCAGATGAGTTTTTTCAACAATTGACAATAATTTCATGGTCATTGATAGATTCTTAATTCCAGATTTTCTTTCCCCATTGAATTCAAATTCCAGCTTGGTAGGGTTTTTAGAAAGGTATGGAAGCAGAGGGATCTTGGGGTCTATGTTCATAGCTCTTTGAAAGTTGCCACTCAGATGGATAGAGCTCGTAAGAAGGCCTATGGTGTATTAACGTTCATTAGCAGAGGGATTGAATTCAAGAGTCGTGAGGTGATGTTGCAGCTGTACAGGATCTTGGTAAGGCCACATTTGGAGTACTGTGTGCAGTTCTGGTCGCCTCACTTTAGGAAAGATGTGGAAGCTTTGGAGAGGGTGCAGAGGAGATTTACAAGGATATTGCCTGGAATGGACAATAGGTCGTACGAGGATAGGTTGAGAGTGCTAGGCTTTTTCTCATTGGAATGGCGAAGGATGAAGGGTGACTTGATAGAGGTTTATAAGATAGATAGAGTAGACAGTCAGAGACTTTTTCCCCAGGTACAACAGAGTGTTACAAGGGGGCATAAATTTAAGGTGAAGAGTGGAAGGTATGGGGGGATGTCAGGGGTAGGTTCTTTACCCAGAGAGTGGTGGGGGCATGGAATGCGCTGCCTGTGGGAGTGGCAGAGTCAGAATCATTTGGATAGGTACATGGATAGGTGCTTAAGCTAGGACAAATGTTCGGCACAATATAGTGGGCCAAAGGGCCAGTTCTGTGCTGTATTGTTCTATGTTCTATGTTCTATCTGCCAATGCAGGATTCAAAATCAGGGGGCCAGAACATGTGCTGAGTTTCTGTAATATTGCTCCGCCATCCCCTAGCCTTCATAGAGATACAGATTTCCATTAACTCTCACTTTAAGAATAAAACCAAGACAAAATTAGCTGAGATTTTGCTCCAACTATCCAATGATTCCTTATAAAGAGAATTCCTTTCATTACTGCAGATGGTGGAACCTGTACTGAGGATAAAAAAAAAGTTGCTACAATCATAGCAGGACACGTAGCATCCTTGGAGAGAACCATCTAACATTTTGAATCTAGGTAACTCTTCATGAGAGCTGACATGAAGTGTAGACAGGGCAGCATTTATGCAATAATACAAGGCTTAAGTAGTCTTTCCAGGTGAAGCAGGATTTCAACTGTATCTCCTCCAATCTGGCATATTGTATTCGCTACACCCAATGTATCCTACTCAACATTGGAGAAACCAAACACAGAGTGTGTGTCTGCTTTGAAGAACATCTCTAGTTTGTGAACAAGCATGACCCCAACCTTTCCATAGACAGTCATTTTAACACAGCATCCTGCTCGCGTGCCACTTTTCTGTCCTTGGCATGCCGCAATGCTCCAGTGAATCACAGCAAAACCTGGAGGAGCAACATCTCATCTTCAGATTAGGCACTTTACAACCTTTTGGGCTCAACATTGAGTTCAATGCCTTCAGATGTGAGCCCACTCCTATTCCTTCCCTTTTAACTTCACATGTTACATTTTCTGTCACCATGTCCTCTTTCCCCTCTCTCTACTCTGTTCTTTCCAATCTGACAGTTAGGTGCACCAATATTCTGCCATTCTCACATTCAGACCACTTAATCTGAACTGTCAACATCCTTTGTCCCCCAGTCCTCAACGATTGCATAAATTCTGCCCCCTCTACACTGATGAAAAGTCACCTAGACTCGAAACATTAGCTTGCTTTCCCTTCATAATTACTGCCTGACCTGCTATGATTGCCAGCATTTTTCCTTTCAATCTTAAAATTTGTTTGATGCTGTGCATTTGTGTCTTTTAGTTATAAGCTTCAGGATAAAAATGATTGATTTCCCTGTATCAAATTATATCTTCTGACCTGGAATTTGTTAAGTTTTTGGGGAACTAAAAACATAACTAGGGAAGCATAGGCTTGAAATTACACAAGCAAACAAAATCTTCTTTTAGAAAACTGCTTCTTCTTCTCAAAGACTCCCTCTGCTGGTAGAAATGACTTTGATAGTTTCAAGTGAACAAAATTAACATCACTGACACTTTTCAAAATGGCTACATTTATTATCAGAAGTCACACAACATCAGGTTATAATCTAACAGGTTTATTTGAAATCAGAAGGTTCGTCATTTCACCTTGTGATTTCAAGTAAACCTGTTGGACTATGTGCAGTTTGCACATTCTCCCCGTGCCTGTGTGGGTTTCCTCCGGGTGCACCAGTTTCCTCCCACAGTCCAAAGATGTGCAGGTCAGATGAATTGGCTATGCTAAATTGCCCATAGTATTAGGAGCATTAGTCAGAGGGAAATGGGTCTGGGTGGGTTATTCTTCGGGGAGTCAGTGTGGACTGGTTGGGCTGAAGGGCCTGTTTCCACACTATAGGGAATCCTTGGTCGTGCCTAACCTGCTGTGCTTTTCCAGCACCACTCTAATCTAATCTAATGTCATGCAACTTCTGATTTTGTCCACCCCAGTACAATGCCGGCACCTCCACATTATGAGCACCAGCATGACCAGGTTCAAAGACAAGTGCACAGATGCAGGAATAAGTTTTGTGATTAACTCTTGCCATTAGCTTGTTCAATGCAGATGCCGGCAAAAAATACTTATCATGTTAGTATTTGTCATTGGGATGGGGAAGCAATGCTGAGGAAGACCAGGGAGCGGGGTAAATTGCAAAAGCAGCCTTGAGCCACAGGCACAGCTTCTCAACTCCAAGAAGGAACCTCACCCATGCAGCACAATGTTGGAAGAGAGTCAGGCAACAGTGCAGCAAAGAAGCAACAGCTACACTGAGCTATTTAGCATATACCATTATGGAAGGGAAGTTCAGATTCATCAGCTTCTGCTTGCCCAGCCTCTCAAAACCATCCGCAGCCCAGTGATGTCAGCAGAACATGCTCCTGAAACATGTAAATTCCATCTGATTGAAGATTTGTAGCTCGGGTATCCGTTGTTGTGGTTCTGTTCGCCGAGCTGGAAGTTTTTGCTGCAAACGTTTCGTTCCCTGGCAAGGGAACATCATCAGTGCTGTTGGAGCCTCGTGTGAAGCGCTGCTTTGATGTTTCTTCCGGTATTTATATTGGTTTGTTCTTGCCGCTTCCGGGTGTCAGTTTCAGCTGCAGTGATTTGTATGTGGGGTCCAGGTTGATGTGTCTGTTGATGGAGTTTGGGGATGAATGCCAAACTCCATCAACAGACACATTGACCTGGACACCATATACAAACCACTACAGCTGAAACTGACACCCGGAAATGGCAAGAACATCCATCAACAGACACAGCGACCTGGACCCCACATACAAATCACTGCAGCTGAAACTGACACCCGGAAGCGGCAAGAACAAACCAATATAAATACCGGAAGAAACATCAAAGCAGCGCTTCACACGAGGCTCCAACAGCACTGATGATGTTCCCTAGCCAGGGAATGAAACGTTTGCAGCAAAAACTTCCAGCTCGGCGAGCAGAACCACAACAACATGTAAATTCCAGTCAACTAATTGGTTGTAGCATCTTCAAGATGGCAGCGATGGGGTTGGCTGCATCCACATCATTTCATACATCTTTATCCTTCCCTGCCACTACAGCTTCATTGTCTCTCCACAAGTTTTCTTCCCACAGGGGAGTTGGTTAAGGCTAGGGCCTGTTCAACCCCAGATCGATGGCCAGCTCTGGCTCTGGCACTGAGGTCGTCCAGTCTTTAGAAATGGCAGAGAAGAGCCTAGAAAGAGCAGGTGACTGATGACTGGTGGTAGCATCTTGAGGAGCAACAGAGAGGAAACAGGAGGTATAGGATCAGGCCCATGGCTCCAAAATGGATACGGCCTTTGTGGGAGTGGCAGCAATGGTGGAGACAGGCCCATAACTGTGGCCCCAGAGCCCATGTCAAGCAGTGAACAGAGAAGTTGTGGAAGATATCAAGAGAAAGAGTGAAAGAACAAAGAACAAAGAAAATTTACAGCCGAGGAACAGGTCCTTCGGCCCTCCAAGTCTAAGCTGATCCAAACCAATGTCTAAACTTATTGCTCAATTCCTAAGCACCTGTATCCCTCAGCTCCCCACCTACTCATGCATCTGTCCAGATGCACCTTAAATGAATTTACTGTACTTGCCTCTACCACTTCTGCTGGCAATGCGTTCCATGCACTTACCACCCCCTGTGTAGTTACTTGCCACGTATAGCCCCCTTAAACTTTTCACCTCTCACCTTGAACACATGACCTCTCATTACTGAATCTCTCACCGTGGGAAAATCTTATCTCTATCTACCCTGTATATACTTTTCATGATTTTGTACACCTCAAACAGGTCCTCCCTCAATCTCTTTTTTTCTAATGAAAACAATCCTAACCTACTCAACCTCTCTTATAGCTAGCACCTTCCATACCAGGCAACATCCTCGTAAACCTTCTCTGCATCCTCTCCAAAGCTTCCACATCCTTTTGGTAATGTGGCGGCCGAACAGTACACAGTATTTAAAATGTGGCTGAACCAAAGTCTTGTACAATTTTAACATGACCTGCCAGCTCTTATACTCAATACCCTGTCCAATGAAGGCAAGCATACAATATGCCTTCTTGACCACTCTATCCATCTGTGCAGCCACCTTAAGGGTACAATGTGACCTGTACTCCCAGATCTCTCTGCTCAACAACTTTTCGCAAGCCTCTTCCATTTACAATATAGTTCACCCTAGAATTATACTTCCCAAAATGCATCGCCTCACATTTGCCTGGACAAAACTCAATCTGCCACTTCTCCGCCCAACTCTCCAATCTATCTATAATTTCCTGTATTCTTTAACAGTCCCCTATGCTTCCTGCTACTCCACCAATCTTCGTGTCATCTTTAAACTTATTGATCAGACCAACAATACCCTCTTCCAGATCATTTATGTATATCACAAACAACAGCAGCCCCATCACTAATCCCTGTGGAATACCACTGGTCATCTTTCTCCATTTCGAGAAACTTCCTTCATGTACTACTCTCTGTCTCCTGTTGCTCAACCAGTTCTTTATCCACCTAGCTCAAACACCTGCACACCATGTGACTTAACTTTCTCCATTAGTTTACTTTGGGGAACCTTATCAAACGCCTTAATAAAGTCCATGTATATGACATCTAGAGCGCTTCCTTCATCTATCAATCTGGTCACTTCTTCAAAGTTTGGAGTTGCCGGTGTTAGACTGTTAAAAATCACACAACACCAGGTTATAGTCCAACAAGTTTAATTGGAAGCACACCATCTTTCGGAGTGATGCTCCTTCATCACGTGGTAGTGGAGGGCTCAATCCTAACAGAATTTATAGCAAGAATGTACAGTGTGATGTAACTGAAATTATACATTGAAAAATTGATTGTCTGTTAAGCCTGTCATCTGTTAGAATACAGTGATAGCTTCACTTCTTTTATGTGCAAATCACAAAACCGTTTTTTAAAAAAGTTGCATTCTCGGGTTAGCTGTTAACAATGGTGATAGCTAGACAATATGTTGTAGATGTTGTCCCCCTGTGTTCTCTGACTATGCCATGATGTTTAGATTGATTTAAATCTAAAAAGTGAGTTAACAGAGTTTTACATAAATTCATGCAGTCAAAGGTGAAGATGTTGTGATCAAGGATAAAGCGGATGAGTTGTAGGATGTTGTTTGGAGATTGGTAGTTGTTGGTGTTGAGTACTTAGGCTGTTGCCGCAATGTGGGGAATGCTGGTGTAGAGTGCGTTGGCTTTTTGTACCTTTGGAAGGCAGTAGAAGTCGCCTACACAAGAAGTATGTGGGACCACAGCCTTCGACCAGAAGAGATTGAAGTCCTGCATAGGGGTCTCAACATACCGGGACGTCCCATCGTGTCAGGCTGATAAGTTGGAAATAGATATAGTGACCATATAGAAAATGGAGCTCAGAAATGTTAACTAAAATGGCCCCGGCATATTGGCTGTATTTCCCGGCATCCTAAGCGACAGGCTAAGTGAAACTAATTGCTAACATAGCAATTTGTAAGAAGCCAGCCTAGCGGTAAACAATCCTCCCCACAGGTCCGAGGATGAGATAGTACATAGCACCAGATCAAAGGGCAACCATCAGAGGAATACTAGTGCCTCATTGTTTTAGAGCTGCACTAATGAATACATGTTTAGTTTAGAGCAATTTTTGATATCTGAATGTTACCTTGAAAAGCAGAGTAAGAATAATGAGGGCTATGTCAGACTTTAGAGATAGTGTTAAAAGCTTAACCAGATGGCTGTTGGTATCTGTGTGTGTGTTAGATTTAGAGCACTTTTGATGTGTAAGCTTCCAATAAAGTATGCTTTGATTAATACACTGTGCGATAGCTTAATGATACGGGACTCTGTATTGCGTGAGAAGTTATGTATAAATGTAACAACTTTCCCTATCAACGGTGAGAGAATCCATCCTTTAGTACCCGGCGTGGTCTAAGGTGGCTTTTTTCTCCCAGGATTGTTTGTATACATGTGTACTGACAATCTTGAATAAAAACAGTGCTGTTGAAATGTGTTAATCAAGTGGTGGTTCTCTGTTCTCGGACAGGCGTTCACGAGAAGCCCAGGAGCTCAAGGCTGAGCTTCCACATTTTGGTGGCAGCGGTGGGATCCCAACGGAAGGCGGCTCCTGGTGACGGTTGAACAGGACACGGTCTTGCTGTGGCAAGGTGGACACGGGCCCAACTAGGACGTGAGTATACCGTTTGGGACTCACGACTAGTGTCTCCCCAAGTCAGGGGCGGACCTGGATCCAACTCACCGCAGCAGGAGCTGCTACCGGACGGGATCCAGAACGAACCAGTGAACAGCTTTTTAAAGGGACCACCACAAAAGCGCTAGGAGTGCTATAGAAGGTAGGACAATTTAAAAAAAGCGCGCTGGGAGCGCGGGGAGAAATAAGAATAGTTAGATACGTACGGGTTTAAAGTCCCTTGGGGTTAGAGTCCCCATAAAAGCACCGAGGTACGTCTGTGTGAGAGGGTTTAAAGTCCCTTGAGCAGGATCTCATAAAAGCAACACTCACAAAAGGTTAGGGAAAGTTTAGGGAACATTATGGGACAGTTCATGGATAAATGTGAGGATCCGGGATCATTAATTGTAACAGTCTGCGCAGAATATCCTGAGGATGCGCAGTCACTCAGGAAATTGTCAGGATGGCTAACAGAAAAATTGGGACCTGATGAATGGCCTGCAGGGGGTACGTCGAAATTGAAGATTGTAAAAA
Source organism: Hemiscyllium ocellatum (assembly GCF_020745735.1). Lineage (NCBI taxonomy): Eukaryota > Metazoa > Chordata > Chondrichthyes > Orectolobiformes > Hemiscylliidae > Hemiscyllium > Hemiscyllium ocellatum. Next base: position 72,358,273 of record NC_083404.1, read on the forward strand.
GAGCTACGGAGTTAGTATGGAAAAAGGGAATAGGAGGAAAGAAGGGTAAGAAAATTATGGCTAAACTAAGAGATGCATGCTTAAAAAAAAGAAAGAGGAAGCTAAACAACAACACGAGCAGAAGGTTTACAACAGTTGGTTACATAATGCTACAAAAAGGGAGCTAAGTGTCACTAAGGATGGGCTTCCTTTGACCCTCCATGAGCTCAAGGTTGCATATGCAAATTTTGATGAAAATATTAACAAGAACAAACGGTTGGCCAACCAAGCGGTGGAGACGGCATTGTCAGACCTGAGGCTGGGTGCAGGATGGGAAGATAAGGGAATTAGTTCTAGGAATGTGGAATCCCCTCCCCAACCCCCTCCATCGGGTACAATACCCCAGGAGGCACGTAGTGAAAGGAGTTTTACCCCAAGCACAGGTAAAAAAGGATATCAGCCTCCACCACAGTGTGAACCTAAACGGCAATTGCCCTACCCTTGGACAGAGGAGGCTGACGATGACAGTTCAGAGATAGAGTAACCCCCAGGCCACATGTTCCCTATGCGTACTGTTCCCAACCCTCAGGGGGGACAGGTAAGAGTCCCCGGCCAGCCGCGTGCTAACCCTCCTGTCGCTGCGATTCTTTACCCCCCTACCATAGAAATTTTTACGCCATGGAAACCGCAGGAAATTTTGGCACTGACTATGAATCTCCCTGACAAAGATAAGGACCCACAAAAATGGTGTGAATCAGTTGAAAGTATTTGGCAGGCTTACGGGGCAGTGGGAGAAGATATCTGGAACTTTTTGAGGGTTGTGTTTATTGGCTCTAAGTGGACAAAATTTTTGGAAATATTAAATATGCCCCCTGGTGCCAACAGTTGGACTGCCTTTACAGCACAACACCCGAATCAACAACAACAAGAGCAGGAAATTAAAGAAGCAATGCGGCAGGTCCTCAGAAAACCGGTTGACTTAGCAAAAATCATTGATTTAAAACCAAAAAAGGGGGAGGGTGCTGAGGAATAGGTTTAATGAAACTTATGGCACATATTCTGGGGACCCTCTTTTCCCTTTGGGAGCGGGGGCTGTCTCACAACAGTATAATAGTCTCTTGATGAACACTTTGCCTAAACCTACACAAGATAGATGGAAAACTAACAACTTAAATTGGATCAATTCCTCACAGGGTGATACAGCTAGGGCAATTAAAGCATTCTGGGGCGAGGGTGACGGTCCTAAGGCCGAAAAAACCTATTAAATCTGAATTTGTTGTACGGGAAAGTGATCAACATACCATGGCCCCCTTGCGGCAACCTCCCACCCCTCCCCAGCAGACACAGCAGCAAGGGCTGTGGAGATTACCCGGTCCCCAGCTGCAGTCTGACAATAGAGGCTATCAGCTGGAACCGGATTTTTATGTCCCAGGCTGGCAAAACCAAAAGGGCTCAGAAAGCTGAATTAATTGCATTAACTAGGGCATGTGAGCTAGCCTCCGGACTTACAGCTAATATTTATACTGACTCTAGATATGCTTTCGGGGTTGCCCATGAATTTGGGACACTATGGGAAAATCGAGGCTTCCTCACCTCGTCGGGGACCCCTATCGTACACAGGGAGGAAGTCATTAATTTGTTACAGGCCATGCAAAGTCCTCGCGAATTGGCCATTATTAAATGTTCCGCGCACTCTGCCGGAACGGATCCGGTTTCTATGGGAAACAAACAGGCAGATGAAGTTGCTAAACAGGCTACGGAGCTCCCTGGCTCCTTTATGATGGTTCAGAGGAAATCTATTAGGGCCTCAGTTCCTGACAAGCCGCCTCCCTCCACCGCTGATATTGTTGCTTTACAGGGGGACGCCCCTGACAATGTACTTCATGAATGGACTGATCTGGGATGTTTCAAGGACGTTGACGGTCTTTGGAAAACCCCAGTAGGCCAGGTGTGTATGACTGATGTTTTAGCCGTCTGGGTGGTTGATGTTGTCCATCACTTAACACACTGTGGGGCTAGACAAACTGCAGATTTAGTCTGGGAACCTTGGTGGCATCCCAGTGTTCTGCAATTGGCTAGAGCACAAACTAAAAAATGCTTGACATGTATGCAGCATAACCCCGGCAAGGGGGTCCCCTGTGAACAGGGTAGAACCCCGCTGCCTGAAGGCCCCTTCGATACGTTGCAAATGGACTTCATTGAGCTACCCAGAACGGCCAAGTGTAAATATGTTTTAGTTATCGTAGATGTTTTTAGTAAATGGATTGAGGCTTATCCTGCAGCCGATAACAAGGCTGACACTGTTGTTAAGCAAAAACTTTGCCAGAAAGCACGGCCTGGAACCCCGGCGGGAGGGCCCTTTCCAAGTCCTCCTTACCACCCCTACTGCTGTTAAGGTTGAGGGTCGTAAAGCCTGGATCAGCCTACACCATTGCAAGCTTATTGGGGAGGAATGATAATAAGGGGCAGTTACTGCTGTATGTATTTTCTCTTCCCTTGACATAGGTGCCACTAAGGAAGGAAGACTGAAGAAAAGTGAAACGATGAAACCTATCCTCTTTCTCTTTGGCCTCTGCCTAACAGCGACACGGACATCAACGCAGACCAGTAACACCACCAGCGGTGCACCCCCTACTCTCCAAGGGCCTACAAGCAACTCTAGTGCAGCCACCGCGGAGACGTGGATAAAAACAGGCACCCCCGCGATGACTTCACACTCTACAGATGTTACTACTAAAATGACTAATGGTTTTGTGAGTATGGCACCACGTATTGCTTCTGATGGCCCAAATGGTACAGTAATAGTCCCGAGGGATGTCGTGAGTACCATGAGTGACAACATGACTATTAGCACCCCCCCAATGAGTTTATCACTGCCCAGAGTGATAGGTACCCAGTCTAATAATATAAGTGAGTCCAGTCAGACCCTAGCTACCCCTTGCAACCTCATCGGGGATTGGTGGGTATGGAAACAGGAGAATAGCATAACGCTGAATAACACAGGCCTCACGAGAATAGTTCAGGTCAGAGTGAATGCCACGTGTGATCGTCATGGCCCAGGTAACAGTGGGTTTAACCAGACAATTTGTCCCTTGGTCGGCTTTCCTGACTACTCTAAGGCCACTTCTAATTATAGCAGCATAGTCATCCAAAATCTTGCATGGTCACAGGATTGCGTAGAGCATTTGCAAAACCTAACAGGACTTAAACAGTGGTGTCCTGGATATAATATTACAACTCTGGATGCCAGGACAGAATGTCCCCGTAATATAACAATTCATAATACTGGCATCTGCCAGGAAGTAATGTATGTATGCCTACGAGGAAATGGCACCAAATCCGAGGATACCTATACTTACTTAAATGATACACGCACGTGCTGCCATGCCTTTGCAAATAATACTGCAGCGGACCCCAGAAACTATTTGTTCAACTTTCCCGGTTGCTTCATGATCTTAATTCAAATTACAAACCTCATGCTCGAGGCCGGAGAGATCTGTTCCACCAACAGACATTTTGGAGCAGATTCTTTGGCGCCCTTCTGCCCAATTATGGGGTCATGCAAGCCCTGGACCAGATTCGTGATCTCAGTCACAAGCTTGAGGAAATGGCTAAGGCCATTGCTGATGCCCTGGGTCATTTGGAACACGAGCAGACTGCCCTACGAATGATGACCTTACAGAATAGGATGGCTTTAGACTATCTCTTAGCAAGCCAAGGGGGAGCATGTGCACTTCTTGGCCCTGAGTGTTGTACCTATATTGAGGATGAGAGCTCGGCTGTATATAATGACACTTCACTAATTAACGATGTTGCCACTAAAGCATATGACCTGGACCATTCAGTCTCAGAAGAGACCTGTGCCTGGTGGAATTTACTGTGTCAGCTGTTGGGATGGCTAAAGTCTATTGGGCTGGACATTCTCTCCATTCTGGCCATCATTCTTGGCATTTGTATTAGTATCCGAATCGCTTGGGCCCTTATTACAAAAAGTTGTCAGACTTGCCCCGCACGACGCCGATGTAAAAAGGAGACAAGCCCGATATGGACACAGAAGGAAGGATTGACACCTACACTTTTGACTGATGACAATTCAGATGTAGAAACAGGAAAAGAGTTTGCTCGACTTCAATGTATTAATATTTGAGGGTTATCATAAAATGATAAAAAGGGAGGAATGATAAGTTGGAAATAGATATAGTGACCATATAGAAAATGGAGCTCAGAAATGTTAACTAAAATGGCCCCGGCATATTGGCTGTATTTCCCGGCATCCTAAGCGACAGGCTAAGCGAAACTAATTGCTAACATAGCAATTTGTAAGAAGCCAGCCTAGCGGTTGTTGGGACAGATCTTCTGCCCCCGTGTTCGTTTGGAGGAGAGAGACACCGGGTCTGATTAAAAGTATAAACAGGTTTAATGAGAGAGAATCGTACACAGTACAGTGAGGCGTCTAGCTCACTGGAGAAGGCGCGTTCTGACTATATTTTTAATTTGTCTATCCTTTTGTTCTCTCACATTCCAGAGTTACATCCTTATTTGGTAAAATGCAGAATTTTGGTATGTCATTGGTTCTCACCTGATAACATTCTATTACCTCAGTTTGAGCTACGTGCATTTAGACACGGCTCCAATGTCCTGTTATCTCTCACCCTCCCTGGGGCCTCTTCAGGCTATGCCATTAGCTTTTCAGTTTGTTCTTAGTGTAACATAATGGCTTACTGTTGTCTAGTGAAGCTAACAAGTTCCAGACTTGCTAATACTACCTTACATGAGCACTACCTAACAATAAAGTTTCTTACACTACCTAACCTTAATAATGGATCCCAACACGGTAAACAATCCTCCCCACAGGTCCGAGGATGAGATAGTACATAGCACCAGATCAAAGGGCAACCATCAGAGGAATACTGGTGCCTCATTGTTTTAGAGCTGTACTAATGAATACATGTTTAGTTTAGAGCAATTTTTGATATCTGAATGTTACCTTGAAAAGCAGAGTAAGAATAATGAGGGCTATGTCAGACTTTAGAGATAGTGTTAAAAGCTTAACCAGATGGCTGTTGGTATCTGTGTGTGTGTTAGATTTAGAGCACTTTTGATGTGTAAGCTTCCAATAAAATATGCTTTGATTAATACACTGTGCGATAGCTTAATGATATGGGACTCTGTATTGCGTGAGAAGTTATGTATAAATGTAACAACTTTCCCTATCAACGGTGAGAGAATCCATCCTTTAGTACCCGGCGTGGTCTAAGGTGGCTGTTTTCTCCCAGGATTGTTTGTATACATGTATACTGACAATCTTGAATAAAAACAGTGCTGTTGAAATGTGTTAATCAAGTAGTGGTTCTCTGTTCTTGGACAGGCGTTCACAAGAAGCCCAGGAGCTCAAGGCTGAGCTTCCACAAGGCAATGGGACCCTATGTGAGAATCTCTCTGGCTATGTGGAAGGCATCTTGAAACCTAATGTTCAGGGGATCTCCAGCTTCTGTCGTGACACTACAGATTTCTTACAGAAACTCAGCACCCACGGATCAGTTGAACCGGGAACATTCCTCGTCACAATGGATGTTTCCGCACTCTACACCATCATCCCCCACAACGATGGCATCGCGGCAACAGCCTCAGTATTTCAATACCAATAACTGCCAATCTCCAAACACCATCCTACAACTCATCAGCTTTATCCTTGATCACAACGTCTTCACCTTTGACAACCAGTTCTTCACCCAGACACACGGAACAGCCATGGGGACCAAATTTGCACCCCAATATGCCAATATTCTTATGCACAGGTTCGAACAAGACTTCTTCTCTGTGCAGGATCTCCAACTGAGTACATTGATGACAGTTTCTTCCTCTGGACCCATGGCGAGGAGTCACTGATAAAACTACACAGTGACGTCAACAAGTTTCATCCCACCATCAAACTCACCATGGACTACTCTCAACTATCTGTCTCATTCTTGGACACATGCGTATCCATTAAGGATGGACACCTCAGCACCACACTCTACCGCAAACCCACAGACAACCTCACAATGCTACACTTCTCCAGCTTCCACCCAAAACATATTAAAACAGCCATCCCCTATGGACAAGCCCTACGCATACACCGAATCTGCTCAGATGAGGAGGAACGTGACGGACACCTGGATGTACTCAAGTATGCCCTCACAAGAACAGGGTACAATGCTCAACTTATCGACCGCCAGTTCTGACGTGCCACAGCAAGGATCCGTAATGACCTCCTCAGGAGACAGACATGTGCTGCAACCGGCAGAGTATATATCGTTGTTCAGTGCTTCCCATGGGCTGAAAAACTATGCCATGTTCTTCGTGACTTGCAACACATTATCAATGAGGATGAGCACCTCACCAAGACCTTCCCCACACTCCACTACTTGCCTTTAAACAACTGCCAAACCTCAAACAGATCGTTGTTCATAGCAAGCTGCCCGGCTCTCAGGACAACTCCATACAACCCTGTCACGGTAGACGCTGGTGGACATAGATATTACCATTACACATGGGGACACCTCCCATCTTGTACATGGCAGGTACTCATGTGACTCAGCCAACGTTGTCCATCTTATACGTTGCAGGCAAGGATGCCCAGAGGCATGGTACATTGGGGAAACTGAGCAAAGGCCACAACAACGGATGAATGGGCACCGCACAACAATCAACAGACAGGAGAGTCCCCTCCCAGTTGGGGAACACTTCAGTGGTCCAGGACATTCAGCCTTGGACCTTCGGGTGACCATCCTCCAAGGCAGACTTCGGGACAGACAGCAGAGAAAAGTGGCCAAGCAGAGGCTGATAGCTAAGTTCGGTACCCATAGGGAGGGCCTCAACCGGGACCTTGGGTACATGTCACATTACAGGTGACCACCATTGTACAGTACACACACACAGATACTCCTACACACACACTCTCTCACACATGCAGGCACTCCTATACATACATACACACAGACACCCATACACCCTTACAGACACACACACACTCAAATACTCACACATGCAACCCCTCACAGGCTTAAGACACTCTGCACTCACCACACACACACACACACACACACACACACACACACACACACACACACACACACACACACACACACACACACACACACACACTTTCTCACACTCACAACCCCCAACCCAGACAGACACACACATACACATACAGACAAAGACCCACGTGCACACATATATTTTGTGGGGTGAATTTGTACTTGCATGGTTACATTGTACTTTGCTCAAAAACTGCATGCATTCATGTAAAACTCTGAGCTCAAAATCTGCATGAATTTATGTAAAACTCCGTTATCTCACTGTTTAGATTAGAATCAATCTAAACATCATGGCATAGACAGAGAACACAGGGGGCCAACACCTTCAACATATTGTCGAGCTATCACCATTGTTCACAGCTAACCCGAGAATAAAACTTTTTTAAAAAAAGGTTTTGTGATTTACACATGAAAGAAGTTAAACTATCACTGTATTCTAACAGATGAAAGGCTTAACAGACAATCAATTTTTCAATTGTAATTTCAGTTACATCACACTGTAAATTTTTGCTATAAATTCTGTGTTAGGATTGAGCCCTCCACTATCACCTGATGAAGGAGCGTGGCTCCAAAAGCGAGTGTGCTTCCAATTAAACCTGTTGGACTATAACCTGGTGTTGTGTGATTTTTAACTTCCTCAAAGAGCTCTCTTAAGTTGGTAAGGCACGATCTCCCCAACACAGAACCATACTGCCCATTACTGATAAGCCTATTCTTTTCCAAATATAAGTGCATTATATCCCTCAGTACCTTCTCCAGCAGCTTTCCCATCACTGACATCAGGCTCACTGATCTGTAGTTACCTGGAATATCTCCACTACCATTCTTTACAAGGGACGAAATGAGCAACCCTCCAGTTCATCACCTCCCATTCCTTAGTGAACACTCATGCATAGTAATCATTGATAATCTCAACCATTTTCTCAGGTTAGACACACAATCTTCCTTCTTTATCCTTTAGTGAACCAACCCTTTCTCTGGTTATCCTCTTGCTTCTTATATAAGAATAAAAGGCCTTGGAATTCTCCCTAATTCTGCTCGCCAAAGCTATTTCATGACCCCTTTTGGCCTGTTTGATTCCTCACTTAAGAATGGTCCTACTCTCCCAATATTCCTCCAGGGCCCATTCTGTTCTTAGCTGCCTGGACTTTAGGTACGCTTCCCTTTTTCTCTTGGCTAGTTGCATGATTTCTACTGTCATCCATGATTCATGAATCTTGCCTTTCCTATCCCTTCTTTTCAAAGGGGCATGCCTGTCCTACGGTATCTTCAACCTGTCTTTGAAAGTCTCCCGCACATCAAATGTGGCTTTCCTTCAAATAGTTGCGTCCAATCCACATTTCCCAGCTCCTGCCTAATTTTGATATAATTAGCTTTGGCCCCGTTTTGTACTCAGCCCTTAGGACCACTCTCATCTTGTCTACGAGTATTCTAAAACTTAAGAGAATTGTGATCTCTATTCTCAAAGAAATCCCCCACTGCAACTTCTACCAACTGGCCTGGTTTATTCCCCAACACCAGGCCCAATATAGCCCCTTCCTTTGTCAGACTATTGACATACTGCTCGAGAAAACTTTCCTGCATGCTCTTTGCAAATTCTGTCCCATCCAGACCTCTGACCTAAGTCAACGTTGGGAAAATTAAAATCTCCTATCACCAAAACTCTGTTGCTTCTACATCGTACCATAATCTGTTTACCTATTTGTTTTTCTACCTCACGCTCACTGTTGGGAGGCCTGTAATACAACCCCACCAATGTAACTGCACCCTTCCTCTTTCTCAGTTCCACCCATAATGCCTCACTGCTCAAGCCCTGCAGAATGTCCTCCTTTAGCACAGCCGTGATATCATCCCTGACCAGCAATGCAACTCCTCCCCCCCTTTTACTTCCCTCCCTGTCCTGTCTTAAGCATCTATGTCCTGGGACATTTAGTTGCCAATCACACTCTTCCTTCAATCAAGTCTCTGTGATCGCAATAAGGTCGTATACACTCCCAGGCACCAATCCAAGCCCTAAGTTCATCTGCCTTATCCACTATACTCCTTGCATTAAAGTATATGCACTTCAGGCCATCAGTTCTTCTGTGTTCATCTGCTCTCTGCCTACTCTTCCCCTTGGTAATGCTAACTTTGTGATCCTTACAGTCTCCAGTTTCCACCTCACTGTCTAGTAGTCTTCTCTTCTGGTTCCCAGCCCCCTGCCACATTAGTTTAAACCTCCCCAAAGGCAATAGCAAAAACTGCCCCAAGGACAGTCTGGATTAGTTCCAGTTTGGTTCAGGTGTAGAGCGTCCAATTTGTAATACTCCCACCTTCCCCAGAACTGGTCCCAATGTCCCACAAATCTCCTACTTCATCCCTCAAGCCACGTGTTCATCCTGCCAATTCTTTCATTTCTACCCTGGCTAGCACGTGGCCCTACATTTGAGGTCTTCCTCTTTAACTTCTCTCCTAGTTCCCTGAAACCTGCTTTCAGGACCTCATTTCATTTTTTTTACTTACATCATTGGTGCCAATGTGCACCATGACAACTGGCTATTCACCCTCCCCTTTCAGAACGCTCTGCAGCTGATCTGTGACATCCCTGACCCAAGCACCTGGGAGGCAACATGCCATCCGGAAGTCCCACTTTCGGCCACATAACCGCCTATCTACACCCCTCACAGTAGAATCCCGAATGACAATGGTCCTACGAGTCTTTTTCCCACCCTTCTGAACAGCAGTGGCCGCCACGATGCCATGATCTTGACAACTGCTGCCCTCTCCTGGTGAGCCATCTCCCCCAACAGTATCCAAAACAGCACACCTGCTTTGGAGGGAGATGACCACAGGGGATATCTGCACTGCCTTCCTACTCTTTCTCTGCTTTTTGGTCACTGATTCACTGTCTCCCTCAGTGATCCTAATCTGTGGTGTGACCAATTCACTAAACGAGCTATCCACGACCTCTTCAGCATTGAGTCCATCCGCAGCTCCAGAGCCATCATGCGGTCAAAGAAGAGCTACAGCTGGACACACTTCTTACAAGTGTAAGAGTCAGGAATGTCAGACACAGCTTCCCGACTCAGGCGACTGACTGTGTGGAGTTTGCACGTTCTCCCCGTGTCTGCGTGGGTTTCCTCCGGGTGCTCCGGTTTCCTCCCACAGTCCAAAGATGTGCGGGTCAGGTGAATTGGCCATGCTAAATTGCCCGTAGTGTTAGGTAAGGGGTAAAATGTAGGGATATGGGTGGGTTGCGCTTCGGCGGGTGGGTGTGGACTTGTTGGGCCGAAGGGCCTGTTTCCACACTGTAAGTAATCTAATCTAAACACGTTCCTAAGCTCCCACATCAAGCAAGAGGCACATGCTATGGCTTTGAAGACTCTGCCATTGTAAGCCTTAGCTTTATGTCAACTAACTAAAACCAAACAATGCACTTAAATATATGAAAGAAAAGAAAAAAAATATACTTTACAGAGTCCTTTTTCTTCTGGTTAGAGTAGGGTAGGCGGGAGGGAAATATTACATGTGTAGTATCTCGGGTTTAGCTGCTGCCCAAATTTATCCTAAGTCCTCACCTTCCTGGCAACCTCCTCGTCTCCAAGGTCACCTCCATTCTGTTTCCCGCTGCTCGCAGACAGGAAAAAGGTCACGGGCATTGAAGGCAAGAATTTATACTGTCCTCTTACCTTCCTAGCAACCTCCTTGTCTCCAACATCACCTCCTCTTTGTCTCCCGCTGCTCCCGGACAGGAAAAAAAAACTGCCTTTTATTGCAATAAAATCATGCATTATATTCAATGATTAAGGTTGGGAACCAGAGAATGGAAACATCCCTCTATCTTTTGGTGAAATTTTAGGGTCTGCAACTATCTACAGGAATAGTGCCTGAGGACTGGAGGATAGCAAATGTTGTTCCCTTGTTCAAAAAGGGTAGTAGAGACAACCCTGGTAATTACAGACCAGTGAGTCTCACTTCAGTTGTTGGTAAAGTGTTGGAAAAGGTTGTAAGAGATTGGATTTATAACCATCTAGAAAAGAATAATCTGAGCAGGGACAGTCAGCATGGTTTTGTGAATGGTAGGTCGTGCCTAACGAATCTTATTGAGTTTTTTGACAAAGTGACCAAACAGGTAGATGAGAGCAAATCAGTTGATGTGCTGTATATGGATTTCAGCAAGGCATTCGATAAGGTTCCCCACAGTAGGCTATTATACAAAATACGGAGGAGTGGGATTGTGGGAGACATAGCAGTTTGGATCAGTAATTGGCTTGCTGAAAGAAAACAGAGGGTTGTAGTTGATGGAACATGTTCATCTTGGTGTCGTTACTAGCGGCGTACCGCAAGGGTCGGTGTTGGGTCCACGGCTGTTCGTCATTTTTATAAATGACCTGGATGAGGGCTTAGAAGGGTGGGTTAGTAAATGTGCGGATGACACTAAGGTCGCTGGAGTTCTGGATAGTGACGAAGGATGTAGTAGGTTGCAGAGAGACATAGATAGGAAGCAGAGCTGGGCTGAGAGGTGGCAAATGGAGTTTAATGTGGACAATTGTGAGGTGATACACTTTGGCCAGAGTAATCAGAATGCAAAGTACTGGGCTAATGGTCGGATTCTTGGGAGTGCAGATGAGCAGAGAGATCTTGGTGTCCATGTACACAGATCCCTGAAAGTTGCCACCCAGATTGACAAGCTTGTGAAGAAGGCTTACAGTGTTTTGGCCTTTATTAATAGAGGGGTTGAGTTCCGGAACCAGGTGGTTATGCTGCAGCTGTACAAAGCTCTGATATGGCCACACTTGGAGTATTGTGTACAGTTCTGGTCACCGCATTATAAGAAGGATGTGGAAGCTTTGGAAAGATGCAGAGGAGATTTACTAGGATGTTGCCTGGTATGGAAGGAATGTCTTACGAGGAAAGGCTGAGGGCCTTGAGGCTGTTCTCATCAGAGAGGAAGGTTGAGAGGTGACTTAATAGAGACATATAAGATAATCAGAGGGTTAGATAGGGTGGACAGGGAGAGCCTTTTTCCAAGTATGGGGATGGCAAACACAAGGGGACACAACTTTAAAGTGAGGGGAGATAGGTATAAGACAAATGTCAGAGGTAGTTTCTTTACTCAGAGAGTAGTAAGGGTATGGAATGCTTTGCCTGCATCGGTAGTAGATTCGCCAAGTTTAAGTGCATTTAAGTCGTCATTGGACAGGCAAATGGACGTACATGGAATAGTGTAGGTGGGATGGCTTCAGATTAGTATGACAGGGCGGCACAATATCGAGGGCCGAAGGGCCTGTACTGTGCTGTAATGTTCTATGTTCTATGTAACTATTGTGATGGGAACCTGTCTATCATGGAGTCTGTACACATTAGAGATTTGGTTGGGCAAACCTGGTGAGAGTGTGTCCTGTCTAGTTTGAAATCCCACAGGATTGTGGAATGCAGGGTGAAGGGGAAAGGCTGGCACTGCTGTAATGTCCTGAGAGATTACTTCTGCCATGTCTGTACATGATTCCTCTTCTAGCTGGGTGCCTGCTGACATCATCCTGTCTTCCTTGAGATGAAAGAGTAGCTAGAATGAGGTCAAGGTTCCTCATGTCTCAGTCAGGAGCAAGGAAGTGCAAATCTGTATGTAAACCTCGCAGACAGTTAGTGTGCCGGATTTGGATTTCCACAGAGTCAGCCAGCTTCTTATACACCAGAGGCAGCAGGGAATAGTTAACACTGGTGTTGTCTACCGACTTTCAAGCCTGTTTCCCAAATGCTGTTGACAAATGAGCCTGCTGCTCCTGTGTCTGCCCATTTGGATAAAGTTGTGAATGGCTGACACCGTGAGGTCTTCTCCTGCCTGGGACTGTGTTTGTGCATGGCCCTCTGAGTGCCAGTGACCAAGGAGCATTTCCTCCTTAACCAGCAGCAGAGATATGGCTGTGATATGCTCACCATAATATGCCCCCAACTAGTGGAAATTACAAGAAAAATACTCGCTGTAACTTCCTCAAAGATGTCTGTTCTCTCTAAGCTACAGGGCTGCACAGATGCTGGGAAGCATTCAATATGCCAACTGTGTATGGAATGAGCTGCCAGAGGATGTTCAATTGCAACATTTAAGAGGCATTTGGATGGATATATGAATAGGAAGGGTTTGGAGGGATATGGGCCGGGTGCTGGCAGGTGGTTGTACATCTCTATGACTCTATGACTCTATGGTGTGCCGATGCATTGCTGCCATCTATGGAAACCAATGCAAACAAGAAATTTGAAGGTCTTTGCAATGGCAGAAAAATATGAAAGAACATTGGTCTGATGAGGCTGGTCCCTTCATGGCAGCAACTGGGTGGATGCCATGAGACAAGACGGGGAATGAGTAGTGGAACAGGGATTCAAGCTTGGGCAGGTTCAGAATACATTTACAGTAGTCATAATAAACAGAACGTAGAACATAGAACATTACAGTGTAGTACAGGCCCTTCGGCCCTCAATGTTGCACTGACCTGTGAAACCAATCTGAAGCCCTTCTAACCTACACAATTCCGTTATTATCCATATGCCAATCCAATGAATACTTAAATGTCCTTAAAGTTAGCAAGACTACTACTGTTGCAGGTAGGGCATTCCATAACGCTATTACTCTCTGAGTAAAGAAACTACTTCAGACTTCTGTCCTATATCTATCATCCCTCAATTTAAAGCTATGTTCCCTCATGCTAGGCATCAACATCTGAGGAAAAAGGCTCTCACTGTCCACCCTATCTCATCCTGTGATCATGTTGTATGTTTCTAATCTTCATCTCTCCAATGCATACAGCCTCAAATCCCTCAGCCTTTCAAAATAAGACATTCACTCCATATCAGGCAATGTCCTGGTAAATCTCCTCTGAACCCTTTCCAAAGCTTCCACATCGTTCCTACAATGTGGTGACCAGAACTGTACGCAATACTCCAGAGTTTTGTACAGCTGCAACATGACCTTCGCTCTGAAACTCAAAATATCCACCAATCAAAGTTAATACACCGCACACCTTCTTAATAACCCTATCAACCTGGGTGGCAACTTTCAGGAATCTATGTACCTGGACACCGAGATCTCTCTGCTCATCCACATTACCAAGAACCTTACCATTAACCCAATACTCTGTATTCCAGTTACTCCTTCAGACTTTTCTTCATTGAACTCCATTTGCTACCTCTCAGCCCAGTTCTGCAGCTTATCTACATCTCTCCATAAGCTGCAATATCCTTCCTCATTGTCCACAAGTCCATCTGCAAATTTTCTAACCAATCGATCTATGACCCCATTGAGGTTGTTGAGAAAAATGACAAACAGCAGTGGACTCAAAACACCACGAGTAATTGAACCCCAGGATGAACATTTCCCATTAACCACTACCCTCTGTCTTGTTATAGCTAGCCAATTTCCGATCCAAACCACCAAATCAGCCACAATCCCATGCCTTTGTATTTTCTGCAATAGCCCACTGTGGGAAACATTAATCAAACGCCTTACTGAAATCCATATACACCATATCAACCACTTTACCCTCATATACCTGTTTGGGCACTTTCTCAAAGAACTTTGTGAGGCACAACCTACCTTTCACAAAACCATGTTGACTATCCCTAATCAAATTATTCCTTTCTCAATTATTATAAACCCTATCTCTTATAATCCTTTCCAACATTTTACCCAGAACTGAAGTAGGCCCACTGGCCTATAATTACCAGGGTTGTTTCTACTCCCCTTCTTGAACAAAGGGACATTTGTTATCCTCCAGTCTTGTGGCACTATTTCTGTAGAAAATGACGGCATAAAGATCAAAGCCAAAGGCTCTGCAATCTCCTCCCTAGCTTCCCAGAGAATTCTAGGATAAATCCTGACCAGCCCAAGTGACTTATCTATTTTCACACTTTCCAGAATTGCTAACATCTCCTCCTTATGAACCTCAATTCCATCTAGTCTAATAGCCTGTAAGTTAGTATTCTCCTCAACTACATTGTCTTTTTCCTGTGTGAATACTGATCAAAAAAATATTCATTTAGTGCCTCTCCTATCTCCTCATTCTTCACACACAACTTCCCACTACTGTCCTTGACTGGCCTTAACCTCAGTCTAGTCCTTCTTTTACTCCTGACATACCTGCAGAAAGATTTAGGGTTTTCCTTGATCCTATCTGCCAAAGACTTCTATGAGCCCTCCTTGCTCTCTCTTTAGGTCATTCCTGCCTAACTTGTAACACTCAAGTGCCATAACTGAGCCTTCCCGTCTCATAAGCCTCTTTCTTCTTCTTGACAAATGATTCAACTTCCTTAGTAAACCACGGTTCCCTTACTTGACCACTGCCTGATAGGTATATATTTGTCAGGCAGTGATTTGAACTAGGCATGGCTCAGTGGTTAACACTGCTGCCTCACAGTGCCAGGGACCGAGGTTCAATCCCAGTCTTCACTGTCTGTGTGAAGTTTGCACATTCTCCCCGTGTCTGCATGGGTTTCCTCCAACAGTTCAAAGATGTGCAAGTTTGGTGAATTGACCATGTTAAATTGCCCATGTGTAGGTTAGTTGCATTAGTCAGAGATAAATATAGGAAAAATAGGGTGGGGGAATGGGTCTGGGTAGGTTGCTCTTTGAAGAGTCATAGAGATATCCAGCATGGAAACAGACCCTTCGGTCCAACCTGTCCATGCCAACCAGATATCCCAACCCAATCTAGTCCCACCTGCCAGCATCCGGCCCACATCTCTCCAAACCCTTCCAATTCATATACCTATCCAAATGCCTCTTAAATGTACCAGTCTCCACCGCTTCCTCTGGCAGCTCATTCCATACATGTATCACCCTCCATGTGAAAAAGTTGCCCCGTAGGTCTCTTTTATATCTTGTCCCTCTCACCCTAAACCTATGCCCTCTAGTTCTGGACTTCCTGACCCCAGGGAAAAGACTTTGTCTAATTATCCTATCCATGCCTCTCATGATTTTTTAAACCTCCATAAGGTCACCCCTCAACCTCCGATGTTCCATGGAAAACAGCCCCAGCCTGTTCAGCCTTTCCCTATAGCTCAAATCCTCTAATCCTCCAATCCTTGTAAATTTTTTCTGAATCCTTTCAAGTTTCACAACATCTTTCCAATAGGAAAGAGAACAGAATTGCACGCAATTTTCCAACAGTGGCCTAACCAATGTCCGGGACAGCCGCAACATGACCTCCCAACTCCTGTACTCAATACTCTGACCAATAAAAGAAAGCATACCAAACACCTTCTTCACTATCCTATCTACTTGTGACTCCACTTTCAAGGACCTATGACCCAGCAGTCCAAGATCTCTTTGTTCAGCAACACACCCTAGGACCTTACCATTATGTATATAAGTCCTGCTAAGATTTGTTTTCCCAAAATGCAGCACCTCGCATTTATCTGAATTAAACTCCATCTGCTACTTCTCAGCCCATTTGCCCATCTGGTCAAGATCCTGTTGTAATCTGAGGTAACCTTCTTCGCTGTCTACTACACCTCCAATTTTGGTGTCATCTGCAAACTTACTAACTGTACCTCTTATGCTCACATCCAAAAACATTTATGTAAATGACAAAAAGTAGAGGACTCAGCACCAATCCTTGTGGCACCCCGCTAGTCAGTGGAATGTTTTTTCATTGCCCTGACCACTCGGAGCTCCAGGTGTCAGCAAATAGAGTTGCCAATTTGTCAGTTACCTCTCGGGCAATTCATCCTATACCGTAACTGTGAAGGGCAGTTCCTGCTGGCAGTGATTTATTTTGTGTTTGAAATGACACTAGTACTGAGAATCCCAAAGTGGTCACTAGAAGTGGCAAGTTCTTTCAACAAGGTGACCACAAGATAGCCTGAGAGTAATGCATGTCTTCCTTGAGAGGAAAGAACAGCTGGAATGAGGTGAAGATCCCTCATGTCTCAGTCACAAGCAACAGAGTGTGAATCTGTATGTATATCTGGCAATCACTTAGTGTGCTGGAATTGTATCTCCATAGAGTTAGATAGATTCTTGTACATAATGAGGTGAACAGTATTAAATTACATGAAATCTCTACAGGTCACAGAAAAAGACTCTTAATCAAACTTCCCAAAATTGACATTTAGCTGATTTTCAGCCCAGACATTTAATAGGTCACAGATCATTTTTGTTACTATCCAGTTGTGCCAACAATCTTTGCTGTTTGACATTGTGCTGCAACTGAGATCTCCACCAATAACAGGGATTCAAACTTTTTGTTGGCACTGGGACTAACACCAGAATGACAGATAAAGATTCAAGGCCACCATCCATTAACAAGATGATAGTTATTTCTTATGATAGAAAGTGAAGGTTGCAGCAACCTTATTTCAATCATAGAGTGATGTAATTTTTATAATACTATTATGCCAGTTATCAATTATCGCTTTGTATCAACAAGTTCGCTTTTTTTAAAATAAAGTTTTTTTATAATGACTGTATGAGTTGCCTCACTGTCACTTGACAGGATTCACAAAAGAGATGCAAAATTTGACATTCATGGTTCTATTATGTAAGAAACAGATCTGGGATATGAAATCTGTAATTTAACAAAAAACAAAGACAAGGACATCCTCTGAGATTGTGTCAAGTATTATTTTTCTGAATTCTCACGGATGGAGCTGTATTACATTTATTGAATATCATATTGAATCTCTATCCCTGTTGTACAGACTGATATCAGATTAGACCCCAATTTACAATACAAAAAGTTTTAAATCACAGGTATGTGGACATAAGTTAGGGAAATTGGGAAAAAAAATTAAAAAGTAACATAAGCAACAGTACCTCATCACCCAGTTGACAATTGTACTTCTATTTGACTGGAAACTGTTTGTACTGGGTTTGCAAATAAAACAACACTTGCTACAATAATTATTATTTCTTTCTCCACCCTGGCATTTTCTGGAACTACAGTGCTTCTACCATGTGACTGTATTAGTTTCAAATATATGTCACTAGACTTTAACAGGATGCTGAAAAATATCTGAGTAAATCACAAGAGTTATGATTTTGCTGGATGTTTTTAAATTAGTGAAACTTTATTATCTTCTGCACTCATTGGAAACTTATTCTTGTATCTACATGCAACAGAATGTTTTCAGTAATGAGAATGTTAGAGGCCTATTCAAAATCAGATGAATGATATAACTTCAAAAAGGTAAAAGAGATCTGTTGGTAAACATTTGTGATGTGTTGCCTTGATTAATGACATTGTTTACATCCAAAGGATGTCAATTAAATTATAGCATTTGTGAACACTATAAAAGTTATATTTAGCAGTAGAACTATGACAATATAAAATACAATTATGGAAGTGTCCATGTTTGCTGACAATGCCACGGTTGTGGGTCAGATCTTAAACAATGAAGAAACAGAGAATAGGAAAGTGTGCTTAGCGGCATGGTGTAAAGACAACAATCTCTCCATCAACTTCAGCAAAATGAAGGAATTAGTCATTGACTTCAGAAAGAGGAGTGGAGGACACGCCCCTGTCTGCATCAATGGTGCAGAGGTGGAAATGGTCAAGATGTCGAATTCCTGGGAGTATTCATCACTAACAGTCAATCCTGGTCCACACAGTCGACAGTCAAGAAAGCACAACAATACCTTTACTTCCAGTCAATGACTCAAACGAGCCTTCTATCGATTGACTTTGTCTACACTTCTTGCTGCCTCAGGAAAGCAACCAACATAATTAAAGAACCCTTCCAGCTCCATCTATACCCCCTTCCACCCTCTTCTCTCGGGCAGAGGATGTAAAAGCTTAAACAGATCTCTCAAATGTTAATGTTAATTATGATCTCCCTTTCTCTGCACCTTCTCTGTGGCTGTAACACTGTATACTGCATTCTATTCTGCTACCTGATATACGTTTGCCTGGTATGATCTGCCTGTACAGCACACAAAACAATGCTTTTCACTGTATCTTATACATGCGACAATAATAAATCAAAGCAGATCAAATCATTTTTATATATATATTACAAACAACAAAGTTCCTACCACTGATCCTTATGGAACCCCACTGATCACAGGCCTTCAGTCATAAAAATGCACGTCCACAATTACCCTTTGTCTTCTATGACCAAACCAATTTTGTACATCTGACTTGCCAGTTCACCATGGAGTCCATGAGACTTAATCTTCTGGAATAGCATACCATGCAGGAGCTTGTCAAATGTTTTTGTAAAGTAGATGTCATCTATTAACCTACCCTCATTCATCATCTTTGTCACTTTCTCAAAAATCCCAATCAAGTTGTGAGACAAAACCTCCCCTGCATTAAGTCAGATAACTATCTCTAATAAGCTCATTCTTCTCCACAAGCGAATCAATCCTGTCCTTAAAAGTCTTCACCAATATTTCACTATAACTGAAGTACGACTCACTGGCCTAAAATTCACTGGATTAAGCCTGTTGCCATTCTTTAACAAAGAATAATATCGGCTATTATTCAGTCTTCCGAGACCTCAGCAAACTCTTTCTATGTTTGAATTGATTGCTAGTATGACTGATGAGAAAAACAACACAGCAAACCTCCAGGTAGAGTGTGAAGAAAATCATCAAGAAGATGTCAACAAACAGTGACAAGAAGAAGAAAAAGTCCAGGAAAGAAAATTATTCCATCTACACTCGACTGATGAAGCAGGTTGCCTGAGACATATGCATCTCCTCCATGAGCATCTCAAACTTGTTCGTCAATGATATTTTTGAGCACATCACAGAGGAGGCTTCCCACCTGGCCCATTCTAACATGCATGAGGCCATCAATCCTGGGAGATCTAGTTTGCTGAGCACAGTTGCTGTCCGGGGATCTGACCAAGCTTGCTGTGTCAGAAGGGAAAAAGGCAAATGACCAAGCACACCAGTTCTAATTGAAATACCACATTGTACTGAAAGGAAAACACCTTCAATATCTTAGTACATAGTTTCTGCAAAATTTACTTTCAAAATAATTTCCAAAATATTCTTACAAGATATAAAAGAGTTGAACAAATGATAAAAGACTAGAAGCTACATTACCCTATAAGCAAAATATATTTCTCCTCATAGCAGTCCTAAGTGGCTAAACCCATTTTTAAAAATTGTCCCCTGATTCTAGAATTCCCACAAAAGAAAGCATCTTACCTGCATGGTCTACTCTATTAATCCGTTTAAGTTTATTCAATGAAATCATCTCTCAGTTTTCAAAATTTTAGAAAATATCGGCCAAGTTTCCCCCATGTCTCATCATAGGATAATTCTCTCTCAGGAATGTCAGGTGAATCTTTGATGCATTCCTTCTGTGACCATAATAAGGATAAGGAGACCAAAACTGATGAACTTTAGCTCGGACTGTAAAGGGAAAAACTATACTTAGAGCTCTTAGTTCAGTCTAACCAAGGTTATATACAATTGAATCAAGATACTGAGAAAGAAATACTGTTCCTGCATCACCTCAACCAGTCAAAACATAGCAATGCGAGAATAACCTGTCTATTCCTATTCTTTATTTTCTGTCTATTAGCCAACCTAATCCGTCCCAGTGCATTGTGTTCTATACCACGTGCTTTATTTATAATAGGACTTTAACAAGAACTACCTGAAAATCCAAGTATCCAAGACTCCTTTTATCAACTCATGATTTGGAGGTGCCAGTGTTTGACTAGGGTGTGCAAAGTTAAAAATCACACAACACCAGGTTATAGTCCAAAGATTTATTTGGAAGCACTGGCATTCAGAGTGCTGCTCCTTCATCAAGGTGGTTGTGGAGTATAAGATTGTAGAACACAGAATTTATACCTAAAGTTTACAGGGTGAAATTTCATTCAGATCACACTATAAACTTTTGCTATAAATTTTGTGTTCTACAATCTTATACTCCACAACCACCTGATGAAGGAGCGGCGCTCCGAAAGCTAGTATTTCCAAATAAATCTGTTAGACTATATAACCTGGTGTTGTGTGATTTTTAACTTTATCAACTCAGTTAGGAACATCTTCAAGAACTTCCAACCGGTTTTTCAACCACCATTTCCTATTCACATATCCTTGCTGACTGTGCCAAGCAGGTCATTAGTATATACAACTGTCCATCCTTTATGGTAGCTTCTATCATTTTTCAACAAGTAGGATAAATCTATAAGTATGCATTTCCATAGTTGCACTCTTCCTCCTTTTTGGGTAATATTTGCTAACATCCAATCTGCAGGGATTACTCCAGAATATATTGAATTTTGTAAGATGGTCAACAATGCATTCATTTTCTCCATAAACACTTATTTCAATCCTCTAGGCAGTAGATTATCAGGTCCTGGGAACCTAGCAGTCTTCAGCCCTCCTAATTTCTCTAACAGTACCTTAGTAAAATTAATTTATTTCAATTTCTCATTCTTCCTGATTCCCTGAATCTCTAATTCTCACAGATTTCTTGTATTTTCCTCAGTGAAGTCAGACACAATACTTCCTACTGTATCTCTATTCTCCATTATAATTTCTTTTGACTCTGCCTGCAATGACATCCACTTGCCTAAACCAATCATTGCCATTTTACATACCTATTGCAGTTTTTACAGTCTTTTTGTTTCCATTTTTACAAGTTTACATTCATACTTTCTCTATCTTCATCAATTTCTTGGTCTTACTTCCATGCATTCTAAAATCCTTCCAGTCCTCAGGTTTTTCTATTATTTCTGGCAACATTATAGCATTTTATTTTAATTTTATACAACTATTAATTTCCTTTGTTAGCTAGAGTTGACCAACCTTTTTAGGGTTGTGAAGAGTGTGTAAAGTTACCATAAACTATGTAATAGTGCTTTAAAGATTATCCATTGCAATTGTTATAAAGGGGTAGATGTGTACTGTACCTTTAAGAGAGTGAAGGACTAAGAGAGGCACACAGAGTGCTGGAGAATTTACAATGTAACAGGTGGTCCAGCAGCGAGAGTAGCTGGTTGCCTGGATACAAAAAAACAAATTCGAATGTGTCCAATTCATTTAAATTATTCCCCCCAAAAAACACCAAACTCCAATCAAGTTTGAATTTAGTATATTGACAATATTAAAAGCCAATGACACAATCCAATGCTTTGGGTATAAGACCAGAAAAACTTGAACAGTTGTGAGAGAACTGCCAAGTCACCAACATATGCAGACTGCCCGTGAAATTAGCTCTTTTAAAGGTACATTTATCTATCAATGACTGGTAAAAGAAAAATCTTAAGAAGAAGAAAATCTACAGAGGAAGATATTAAGGGAAGATTTGACAGCTGCCTGGTTTTGAGATTTGAATTTTGGTAAATCTTAATCAGGGATTTTATCAGACTGGTATTATAGAAGGGAAAATAAACAATAGGTTAGTGGAAGGAGTTGCAAATAGTTGTTAGTTAATTATTCTCTGTTATACGTTAAGAAATAAAATTGTTACTTTTTACTTTAAATAGTTCTTGGCCACTCAAATTTTTACAGATTACTGCACGGGAAAAATATTTTCTGTGTTGCTTGTTTAAATTAACAGAGGGGTTTATCCCGTGTCATAATAGTTTAAGGGGTCATTGTCAGGATTTGAATGGTTTGGGGGGCTTTTGTCAGTGATTTGAAAGTTTGGATCTTGGATTTATGATATGAACAGATTTAGAAAGATTTGAATAGATTTGGAGTACGAAAAATCCCAGTAGATTTTAAAACTTGCTGGTTAGTGTCCTAGACCTTTAAATAAAATGTAGGTGAGACAGTTTGTTTACTTTCGGTGACTTGTGGTTAATTAAAAGTGAGAGAAATGGCTCTTAAAATTCCTAAAGAGATTCTGGAATTTGAAGATAATTCTCAAATTTGCCATGAAAGCTTTGAAGCAAAGGAAAAGGTTATACTTTTACAATTAGCAAAGAAACTAGATTTGGGTTTAACCAAGCACAAAAGTAAAGCTGAAATTGTAAGGGAATCACTCAAACACTTAGGTGTGTCAGAGACAAGTGCAATAGAGGCAGAAAAATGTAAATTACAACTGAGGAAAATGGAGTTGAAAGATAAATAGAAAGGAAAGAGAAAGGGAGGGAAAAGAGAGACAGAGAGAGAAAGAGAGAAAGGAAGAGGAGAGAGCCTGAGGAAAAGGAGAGAGAGAGAAAAGGTTCTTAGCTGAGCAAAAAGAGAGAGAGAAGAAAGGGAAAAAGAAAAAGAGAGAAGGTTCGAAGCTGAGCAAAAAGAGAGAGAGTTTGAACTTGAGAAGTTGAGACTTAGTCAGCCAAGTCAAGTTAACAGGATGGAGATTAAAAGAGAAGATAGTGATGTGTACAAATATGTTAAAACTCTGCCACAGTTTAATGAGGAAGTTGATGAAGCCTTCTTTATTTGATTTGAAAAATTGGCGAGGCAGATGGAGTTGTCTAACGATTTATGGGTAATGCTAGCTCAGACTAAACTGGCAGGCAGAACTAGTGAAGTATTTACCACACGTTAAAGAAGGCCAGGATGGTGAAAAGGAGGTGAAAGGCTTCAGGTGTTTTCAAAATAATGGAGTGGGACACAGAAAATTTCAGTGCCAGGGCTTTCAGAAGGGAACTGGGAAAGGTGTTTTCACTGTCAGAAAGACCAGGAAACTGAGGAGTTATAACAGAAATATCCTGATATTTTCCCGGACTGTGTGGTAACCAGATCTTGCTATCATAAGTCACTGCACAAAGCAAAAAGTAAAGAGAAAGATGAAGGAGCTGAGGCTCAGTTAGCGGACACGCTGTTTGACGTGATGGTGCAGGAAAATTCTGAACAGGCAGAGGTGTTTACCCCTGAAAGGCTAAGACTTTTGAAACAGAAAGACAAAACAATATTTTGACAGAGCCTCGAGGAGTGGCTGAACCCGAGATACTACACGTATAGTATCTTCCTCCCGCACCCCTCCCCCTCCCCCAACCAGAAGAAAAAGACTCAGTAAGGTAAGGCATTTATTTTTTCTTTATCTTTCTTTTTCATATATTTAAGTGCATTATTTGGGTTTAGTTAGTTCATAGAAAGCTAAACTTACAATGGCAGGGACCTCAGACCCGTGGCATGTGCCTCTTGCTTGATATGGGAGCTTAGGAACATGTCTGACATTTCTGACTCTTTCACTTGTAAGAAGTGTGTCCAGCTGCAGCTCTTGTTTGACTGCATGACAGCTCTGGAGCTGTGGATGGACTCACTGTGGAGCATCCACGATGCTGAGGAGGTCGTGGATACCACGTTTAGTGAACTGGTCACACTGCAGGTTAGAGTTGCTGAGGGAGACAGTGAATGGGTGACCAAAAGACAGAAAAAGAGTAGGAAGGCAGTGCAGTGTCCCTGCGGTCATCTCGCTCCAAAACAGGTATACCGTTTTGGATGCTGTTGGGGGAGATGGCTCACCAGGGGAGGGCAGCAGTTGCCAGCATGATGGCACCGTGGCGGGCACTGCGGTTCAGAAGGGCGGGAAAAAAACATGTAGGGCCATGGTCATAGGGGATTCTACTGTGAGGGGTGTAGATAGGCGGTCCTGTGGCTGAATACAGGACTCCCAGATGGTATGTTGCCTCCCAGGTGCTCAAGTCAAGGATGTCATCGATTGGCTGCAAAGCATTCTAAAAGGGGAGGGTGAACAGCCAGTTGTCTTGGTGCATAAGTAGAAAACGAGATGAAAGAAGAATTCAGGGAGCTAGGAGAGAAGTTAAAAAGAAGGACCTCAAAGGAAGTGATCGCGGGATTATTATCAGTGCCATGTGCTAGCCAGTGTAGAAAGGAAAAAATAGGCAGGATGAACACGTAGCTTGAGAGATGGTGTAGGAGGGAGGGGTTCAGATTTGTTGGACCCTGGGACTGGTTCTGGGGAAGGTGGGACTATTATAAAATGGATGGTCTACATCTGAACCTGACCGGAACCAATGTCCTTGGGGGAGTTTTTGCTACTACTGTTGGGGAGTTTTTAAACTAATGTGGCAGGGGGCTGGGAACCAGAAGAGAAAACAAGTAGGCAGTGAGGTGGAGACTGGAGACTGTAAGAATTATGCAGAAAGCATTAATAAAGGGAAGAGGAGGCAGAGAGCAAATGAGCGCAAAAAAACTGGTGGCATGAAATGCATCTATTTTAAGGCAAGGAGTATAGTGGATAAGGCAGATGAACTTAGGGTTTGGATTGGTGCCTGGGAGTATGATGTTATTGCAATCACAGAGATTTGGTTGAAGGAAGGGTATGATGATTGGCAATTAAATGTTCCAGGATATAGATGCTTCAGACAGGACAGGGAGGGAAGTAAAGGGAGGGTGGGGTGGGGGTGGGGGCGGGGTGGAGTTGCATTGCTAGTCAAGGATGATATCACGGATGTGCTAAAGGAGCACACTATGGAAGTCTTGGGTAGTGAGGCGTTATGGGTGAAGCTGAGGAATAAGAAGGGTACAGTCTCACTGTTGGGGCTGTATTACAGGCTGCCCAACAGTGAACATGAGGTAGAAGAACAAATAGGTAAACAGGTTATGGAAAGATGTAGAAGCAATAGGGTAGTGGGTGATGGGAGATTTTAATTTTCCCAACGGGATATACTTAATGTCAGAGGTCTGGATGGGGTAGAAGTTGCAAGAAGTGTCCAGGAGAGTTTTCTAGAGCAGTATGTCAACAGACCGACGAGGGAAGGGCCATATTGGACCTGGTACTGAGGAACAAGCCAGGACAGGTGGTAGAAGATGTGGTGGGGGATTTCTTTGGGAACAGTGATTACAATTTTGTAAGTTTTAGAATACACGTAGATAAAGAAGAGAGTGGTCCTAAGGGAAGACTCCTAAACTGGGCAAAGGCCAATTATATCAAGATTAGGCTGGAGCTCGTAAATTTGAATTGGACACAGCTATTTGAAGGGAAGTCCACATTTGAGACATGGAAGGCTATCAAAGATAGGTTAAAGATAGTGCAGGATAGGCATGTCCTGTTGAAGGCAAAGGATAAGAAGGGCAAGATTCATGAACCATGGATGGCAGGAAAAATTGTACAACTACCCAAGAGGAAAAGGGAAGCATACATAAGGTCTAGGCAGCTAAGAACAGAACGGGTTGTGGAAAAATATCAGAAGAGTAGGACAAGTCTTAAATGAGGAATCAAACGGGCTAAGAGGGGTCATGAAATAGCTTCACTGAGCAGAATTAATGAGAATCACAAAGCATTTTATTCTTATATAAGAAGCAAGCGGGTAACTAGAGAAAGAATTGGTCCACTAAAGGATAACGAAGGAAGGCTGTGTGTCGAACCTGAGAGAATGGGTGAGATTCTGAATGATTACTTTGCATCAGTGTTCACTGAGGAGAGGAACATGACGAATGTTGAGATTAGAGAAAGAAGTTTGATTAGTCTGGATCACATTGACATAAGTAGGGAAGATGTGTTGGGTAGGCTAGAGGTTATTAAGGTGGACAAATCCCCAGGACCGGATGGGATCTATCCCAGGTTAATGAGGGAGGCGAGAGTGGAAATAGCTGGGGCCTGGACAGATATCTTTGTGGCATCCTTAAATACAGGTGAAATGCCGGAGGACTGGAAGGTTGCTCATGTTGTCCCCCTGTACAAGAAGGGGAGTTGGAATATTCCGGGTAAATACAGACCAGTGAACCTGATGTCGGTGGTGGGAAAGTTGCTGGAGAAGGTACTGAGGGATAGGATCTATTTATATTTAGAAAGGAACATGGTCTTAGGCAACATGGATTTGTGCGGGGGAGGTCATGCCTTACCAACAATAGAGTTCTTCGAGGAGTGACCAAGTTGATAGATGAAGGAAGGGCTGTTGAAGTCATATATATGGACTTTAGTAAGGCATTTGATAAGGTTCCCCATGGTAGACTAATGGAGGAAATGAAGTCATATGGTGTGCAGGATGTTCTAGCTAGATGGATAAAGAACTGGTTGAGCAACAGGAGACAGAGAGTAGTAGTTGAAGGGAGTTTCTCGAAATGGGGAAAGGTGACCAGTGGTGTTCCACAGGGATCAGTGTTGGGGCCACTGTTGTTTGTAATATACATAAATGATCTGGAAGAGGGCACTGTTGGTATGATCAGCAAGTTTGCAGATAACATGAGGATTGGTGGAGTAGCAGGAAGCAAAAGAGACTGTCAGAGAATATAGGAGGATATAGGTAGACTGGACAGTTGGGCGGAAAAGTGGCAGATGGCTTTCAATCCAGACAAATGTGAGGTGATGCATTTAGGCAAGACTAATTCTAGAGCGAATTATACAATGAATGGAAGAGCCCTTGGAAAAGTTGATGGGCAAAGAGATCTAGGAATGCAGGTCCATTGTACCCTGAAGGTTGCTGCACAGGTGGATAGAGTGGTCAAGAAGGCATATAGTATGCTTGCCTTCATTGGATGGGATATTGAATATAAGAGCTGGCAAGTCATGTTAACATTGTACAAGATATTGGTTCAGCCGCATTTAGAATACTGTGTACAGTTCTGGTCGCCACATTACCAAAGGGATGTGGATGCTTTGGAGAGGGTACAGAGAAGGATGTTGCCTGGTATGGAAGGTGCTAGCTATGAAGAAAGGTTGAGTATGTTAGGTTTATTTTCATTAGAAAAAAGGAGATTGAGGGGGGACCTGATTGAAGTTTTTAAAATCATGAAGGATATAGACAGGATGGATAGAAACAAGATTTTTCCGAGGGTAAAGGATTCAGTAATGAGAGGTGATGCTTTCAAGGTGAGAGGTGGAAAGTTTAAGGAGAATACACGTGGCAGTACTTCCACACAGAGGGTGGTTGATGCTTGGAACGCATTGCCAGCAGAGGTGGTAGTGACAAGCATGGTAGATTCATTTTAAGATGCATCTGGATAAATGCATGAGTAGGTGGGGAGTAGTGGGATACAGCTGCTCCAGGAATTAACCGACAGGTTTATACAGTACATTTGGATCAGCTCAGGCTTGGAGGGCCAAAGGGCCTGTTCCTGGACTGTAAATTTTCTTTGTTCTTCTTTGTTCTTTGTTCTATTTCTCTCTGGATAGAAGGAGGAAGAGAGGTGACCTTATCAAGGTATACAAAGTAATGAGAGGCATGGATAGAGTCAATAGCCAGAGACTTTTCCCCAGAGTACGATTGCCTGGCATGAGGTGTCATAGTTTTAAGATATTAGGAGGAGGGTGCAGAGGAGACATCAGATATAGGTTCTTTACACAGCGAGTTGTAAATGCACGGGATTCTTTGCAAATGTTGGTGGTGGAAGCAGAAGCTGGACATGCATATGGGCAGTAGTGAATTGAGGGGTACATAGATTAGTTTATTTTTGATTAGGAATAACCCTCTGCACAACATCATGTGCCAAAGGGCCTGTTCTGTGCTGTACTTTTCTTTGTTCTATGTTCTATGATAAAAGATATATATGTGGACACATACTCAGAAAAGAAGGCAGAGAAAATTATTATCTGAAAGATAAAATCCTGAGATGGAAATGGAGACCACAGCAGAGTAGTGCAGAAGAGAAATGAGCTGAAGTGCACCAGATAGTGTTGCCAGGAGCGTGCACACTGGAGGTGTTATGGGTAGCACATGAACTACCTATAGGAGGTCACCTCAGAGTATGAAAGATTCAGGCTAAGGTACAAAAACATTTTCATTGGCCTGGAATGCACAAGGATGTGGTTAACCTTTGCCGTACATTGTCATACATACCAAATGATAGGTAAGCCATATGCGGTAATAAAAGCACCACCTTTGTTGCCAATTCCCACACTTGACAAACCTTTCATACGAGTTATAATTGATTGTATAGGTCCCCTCCCAATAACTAAAAGTGGGAACTAATACTTGTTAACCATAATGGATGTGTCGAACAGATTTCTGGAGGCAATTCCATTAAGGAGAATCAAGGCAAAAAAGGTGGTATAGGAGTTAGTAGCTTTCTTCACATGATATGTGCTACCCAGAGAGATTCAGTCAGACCAAGGGTCAAATTTTACTGCTATGCTTTTAAGTAGGTCATGGAATGCTTAGGTATCCCACACTTTAAATCCAGTGCATATCATCCTGAATCCCAGGGAGCTTTAGCAAGGTGGTATCAGACCTTGAAGACCATGTTGAGAACACACTGTCAAGATTACCTGAATGATCAGGATAAAGGTATCCCATTTGTATTGTTTGCCATTACAGATGCCCTAAACTAATTTACTCACTTCACTCCCTTCAACTTAATATTTGAGCATGAAGTGAGAAATCCCTTGAAATTAATTGAAGAAAATTTGACAGGACCAGAGTCAGATATCTCACTCTTAGATTGTGTATCAGACGTGAGGGAGAGACTAAATAGAGTGGGTGAGTTAACTAAACAGCACCTAAAGAGGGCACAGTGTAGAATGAAGCAGAGATTCAGACATTTTCCTGAGGGAATGATGTGTTAATACTGTCACTAATGATAGGAGATCCCTTCAAAGCCAGGTTTTGTGGTCCCTATCATGTTGAGAAAAAGTTGAGTCAGGTGGACTATTTAGTAAAGATGCCAGATAGAAAAAAAGGTATCAGATATGTCATATGAACATGTTGAAACCGTATTATGCTAGAGAGAAAGAACTGGAGAAACAGGTGTTACTTACTGCCCCACAGAGTGAGGAATCAAATCCAGATGATACGGTTTTTGATGTGCCTCAAAATAGATTAATACAGGAAGAAGTCCTTGAGGAGTGGGAAAGGTTAGTAAACTATCTGTCTCAGGAGAATAGAACACAGTTGAAAGATTTGTTACTGCATTATAAGGACATATATAAGAATCAGATGGGGGGCACTAAGGCTATTGTACATGAAGTAGATGTAGGGAACACTGCTCTGACAAAACAACTCCCCTATTAGCATAATCCTTTCAAAGCAGACAGGCCCAGATGGAGGTGAAGGTCAGGCTCGATGAGGACATCATCTAACCAAGCCAGAGTGAGTGGAGTTTGCTGATCGTCTTAGTTCCCAAACTAGATGGGACCTCCACGATTCTGCATGGATATTGGAAGGTCAATGCTGTTACAAAATCAAACTCATATCGGACTCATGTCTAATTCCTAGATTAAAGGACTGTATTGACAAAGTCAGACAAGCCAGTTTAATTCATTGTCTGAGATGAGCTGTCACCTTTTTTTATATACTAAACCTTAAGCTATTTTGGGAATGTGACTTGAGAGAAATTCTGGATTTGCATATTAATGAATTGAAACCTGCAACCCATTATAAGTGATTAAAGACTTAACAGCATTCTAGCTTGTTCAATACATCACATCAGTTATATGACACTTTGATATTTTAGTATAAATTCTGTGTTCTATGATCCTGCCCCATGAGCTACCTGATGAAGGAGCAGCACTCTGAAAGCTAGTGCTTCCAAATAAACCTGTTGGATTATAACCTGGTGTTGTAATCAGAGTGTTAAATAGGGTGGACAGGGAGAGCCTTTTTCCAAGTATGGAAACGGCAAACATGAGGGGACACAACTTTAAAGAGAGGGGAGATAGGCATAAGACAGATGTCAGAGGTAGTTTCTTTACTCAGAGAGTAGTAAGGGTATGGAATGCTTTGCCTGCAACGGTAGTAGATTCGCCAACTTTAAGTGCATTTAAGTCGTCATTGGACAGGCATATGGACGTACATGGAATAGTGTAAGTGGGATGGGCTTTTGATTAGTAAGACAGGGCGGTGCAACATCGAGGACCGAAGGGCCTGTACTGCGTTGTAATGTTCTATGTTCTATGTTGCATGATTTTTAACTTTGTCCACCCTAGTCTAACACGGGCACCTCCACATCATGGGATCCTCTAAGAAGGAAGCGTTACGATTTTTAAGATTTGAGCATCCTAAATTGAGCAAATTCTACAGGAAATTTGTACCAAACTTTGATGGTTTAGTGGCACCGTTGATGATTTGTTAAAAAGGAACATAAAATTTCGATGGACGGAACAATGCCAGGAGGCATTTAAGAATTTAAAAACAGTGTTAACCAACGCACTAGATTTAGCCATGACAAATATTTTTGAAATCCTTCAAAGTTGTCATTGATGCAAGCGATGTAGGTTTAAAGCTGTGCTGTTACAAGAGGATGATTGTAGAACTGAAAGACCAATTGGTTATTTTTCAAAAAACTCAATGTCCACCAGAAAAATATTCAACCATTGAAAAATAGTTATTGAGTTTGCCTTACAACATTTTAATGTTTATGTTGCAAACAAAGCATCAGAGAAGATTGTGTATACTGATCACAATCCTCTACCATTTCTGAAAAGATTTAAGGACAAGACCACCAGATTATTTCATGGAGTCTCATATTACAAGCATTTCATTTACAGATTGTACATTTGGCGAGTCATGAAAATAATATCATGGATATTTTGTCATGAATTTAAAGAAAAATGCTTATGTAAGATAGAAATGGTAATATTCAATGTTATATATAAATAGAAATAGTATAAAATGTGTAACTAGATTAATGAGCTATGGATTTAGTAGATAATGGAGTTAACGTTTTAAAAGAATTTAAAAAAAAGAAGCAGTCTTTTCCAAATGATGGTTCATTTTTTTCTTCAGGTGTTGCAAAGTTGGATAGAGAAGTTGTAGTTTGAAAGGTAGGAAGTTAGAACTTGGTTTTGTAAAATTATAAAATGCTAGGGAGAAGACATTGCACGGTGACTTTAAAAAATGGTACTTTATCGATGCTTACAGATTTAAAATGGATGGCTGTGAGAAGCAGCTTAAAAGTTTGCAGATACATAGACAGCCTGAACTAAAACATTGTATTGAAAGGCCACTCAGCTATCAGTTGAAAATGTGTTGCTGGTTAAAGCACAGCAGGTTAGGCAGCATCCAAGGAATAGGATCCTATTCCTTGGATGCTGCCTAACCTGCTGTGCTTTAACCAGCAACACATTTTCAACTGTGATCTCCAGCATCTGCAGACCTCACTTTTTACCCACACAGCTATCAGGGCAAGCAGCAGTTTTTACCAAGACAAAAGGCTTTGAATTTAGCCAATCAATTTGAACTAGGCACTTAGGTATCAAAAATCTACTAAATTTGATTCTGATGGCTTTGACAACATAGGATGATTGTTGGAAAAACCCATCTAGATTACTAATGTCCTTCAGGAAAGGAAGCTGCCATCCTTATTTGGTCTAGCCTACATGTGACTCCAGACCTACAGCAATGTGGTTGACTCTTAACTGCTCTCTGAGCAATTAGGGATAGGCAATAAAATGCTGCCTAGCCAGCAACACCCGCACCCCATGAATGAATAATGTATAATAAATCTTAATGTAAGAAATATTGATATGTCATCACTGGTATAAAAGAAGAGGGCAGTAAGACCTTTGTAACCCAGAGCAAGCTGCCGTCCACCAGAACGAAAGGCCCTTGGTTCTCAAGGAGGCTCATCAATGTTTAAGAGAAAGCGCCATTTACCAACGACGGAAGAATCGATGGAAACAGAACATTTTGGAAGACATGAAACCTGACAGTAATTTCGAGACA
The DNA here is from genome assembly GCF_020745735.1 of Hemiscyllium ocellatum. Taxonomy (NCBI): domain Eukaryota; kingdom Metazoa; phylum Chordata; class Chondrichthyes; order Orectolobiformes; family Hemiscylliidae; genus Hemiscyllium; species Hemiscyllium ocellatum. Next base: position 72,390,792 of record NC_083404.1, read on the forward strand.
CTAAGTTCTATTTTTGTTATATGAGTGGGACTTGTGATTATTGGAACAGCATGCCATTAGAATCTTGTTTCATTTGGGAATAGTTATTAGTTACAAGGGATTTATTTGGTTTGTTAATCGTTTAGTTAATTTGTTCACTGTTAGATAAATAAACTGCTACTTGTTGATTTTAAAGTGAATGTCAGGAGTTTGTTTTCATTTAAACACTAAAAGTTCCTGAAAGACAGGTTACACCACTTTTCATAGATTAAAGAGCAAGGCAAGGGCAACACTTTGGGTGTTTTACTTCCGGGGTGCTCAACTTCCGCTTTTTAAGAGATTGGGAGCTCTTGTCAGCATTTGGACAGATTCAGTGCATGAAATATTTATTTAATAAGAAAGCTGAAATTGTAACAGTGTCCAGAAACAGTCAAGTACTGTGGAGTTAGAAAAAATGAAATTGCAAATAAGGTAATTGGAGTTTGAAAGGAACTGAACATTCTTATTATCCTAGTTAAACTATTTTACCTGTTTGCTAATTCTACAAGTGTATTTCGCTTTATAATACATTGTATACCACTGTGCCACCACCTCTGGTGGGTCTGTCCTGCTGTTGGGACAACAAATATCCAGATGACAGTTATGTGGTGTTTGGGACATTGTAAGGTATGATTCTGACTAGTTGCTTGGCTAGTCTGCATGAAGCTGTCACAACTTTGGCACAAGCTCCGGACTTTGATAAGGTGGTCTTTGCAGGGCTGACAGGTCATATTGCCATTGTTGTTTATAATGCCTAGATTAATTCCAAGTGGTCCATCCACTGCTATTCCTTTGGTTTGGCAATTTACCAGTTGATCCAATTAAGCGGCTTGCTAAGACATTCAGAGGGCAGTTAAGACTCAACCACATTGCTGGGGCTTGGGGTCACAAGTATTCCAGACCCAATACAAATAGCAGATTTCCTTCCCTGAAGGACATTAATGAACTAGAACTGCTTTAAATCAATTGACTGTGATAACCTGGTTGCTTTAAATTGCAGATTTTGTTGAATTCAAATGTTTCCAAATGCCATAATGGAATTTGAATCCATGTCTGGTAAACATTAGTTACTAGTACAGTCACATTATTGCTCCTACTGAAAAATGTAGAACCCTTCGGTTAACATATATTATAAGGCAGAAAAGAGCTCATTTCAAAGCCTTTATTTGACATATATATGCCTCAAACAACTGTTCCAGCAGCGTATTTATGTATTTAAAGTTTGAAGTAATTCCTGAAATATAGTCAAAAACATTTTCGCTTCATATTTTATATTAAAAAGTAGCAATTCTACAATAAGAATAAAATTAGTACACATTCTTAACAGTCAGCACTAAAAATGGTTAGTAAGCCAACAACAATTTTAAAAGATAATATAAATAAAGACAAATTATGTTGAGAATCTAAAAGATCTTATCCAACCTGGAACTGGCATGCAAGTTGAATAAGGCAATACATTTATGTTCAATTCCTACCTGTTCGGCATATCTTAGAACGTATTACATAACATCTGTGAACTTCAGAATCTGTCAAATGGATCACAATGAATCACTATATCCTATAGTGTGCTTTCTTTTACAAATTGTTTACACAGCAGGACCAGTCATTGTCATATTTAAAAGTGCTTCATTCAATATCAAAAGTATTCAGAAGAACTCGAAATGTTGAATATATATTTTGAAATTGCTAAGAATATTAACAGTGAACCTTGCTCGATGTTTAAACAGTTTGGCAATGTTCGTGTTTATTTTTTTATGGCAGCGAATTGAGTCAGAGATACAATTGTGGATAATCGTAAGGATTGAAGTCCATGCTAGATCAAAGATGTTGCATGCAATTAAAAAAATTCATTGGTTTATAGGTCAATTTCCATATGTCCATGCTCATACTCATACTTAGATTAACTTAATCGTGTTTTGCTTGGTGCCATTACTTATCTTGAAGTTCCGTAAGCTCCAGTTGCAAATCATTAATATATTTTATAACAGTTACTTGCACGGATATGTTGATAGCTTTCTTTCAAAAGTAGTGGCATTTATTTAACTTTGTAAGGTCATTTGCAACTAACCAACAGATACATTTCAACTTAAAACACAATTTCACCATCTAAGTCTTCATATCATTTCATAAACCACATCACCAGACACACTAAATTTAGACAGTAAGATTAATCCTAGTCCATCTATCCATAAAGATCTTACAGTTTCACTATTACAGCAACCACTATTATACTAAATTATTCCAGAGATTTTTCTCATACACATTTATTTTTAAATTCATCCCATCTGTTCAATACGCTTTATGTGAGTCTAACATTTTTCTTGCTTAACCTTGTTGCCTTGACCCTGAGCTTACAAACACATATCTATACATATCTATATCCTACTTTTGTTACAGCACCTGACTTTAACCGTGCTTCAGCTCATCTGCTGTCAAAATAATCATCAATGCTTTTGTTACATCTACACTTGACTACTCCAGTGTTCTCATACCAGGTCATTCATTGTTCAACCTTCATAAAATGATTCATTTCATATATGGTGATGCATCCTGTTTACCCTTACTGCTCAGCTTACCGACTTACATTGTGCCTCAGATTTACATTTTTCATTCTAACTTTCAAATCCATCTATGGCTTCACCCATCATAAAGCTGTAACATTCTCCAGTCCTACTGCTCTCTGTACTCTTCCAATTTTGATTTTAGATTAGATTCCCAAAATTAATTTGGGCCCTTTGGCCCAACCAGTCACACTGACCCTCCTAGGAATAACCCACCCAGACCCATTTCCCTCTGACTAATGCACCTAACACTATGGGAGATTTAGCATGGCCAATTCAACTGACCTGCACATCTTCAGACTATGGGAGGAAACCAGAGCACCTGGAGAAAACCCATGCAGACACAAGGAGAATGTGCAAACTCCACACAGACAGTCACCCGAGGCCGGAATCAAACTTGGAGAACCTGATGCTGTGAGGCAGCAGTGCTAACCACTGAGCCACTGTATCACTCCACAACATCATTGATGGCCAGACCTCTGTGCTAGGCTCTGTAATTAGGTTCCTAACTATCTCTTTCTGCTGCTTTAATATGCTTCATATAGCCAATCTCTTTGTGCCAGATTTTCTTCTTCAAGGGCTTATGCCCGAAACGTCAATTCTCCTGCTCCTTGGATGCTGCCTGACCTGTTGCACTTATCCAGCAACACATTTTTCAGCCCAGTTCTTCTTCTGCCTCCTAATATGCTCTTTAATATCTGGGTGTCAATTTGTTTTCTTATGGTAACACTTCTATGAGTGTTTTACTTTGGTGCAGATATCATGCCAATGCAAGTGTTATTAGTTTTTCTACATCTAACATTCATGTAAGCTTACTGATCTACCTTTCTAGCTAATTTACTATTTTACATGTTTCTATTAAATCATCACTCAATCACTTACCTTCCAAGATGAGAAGACCAAAACCCAGGTTCTCTGTCTTTTCTCATTTGCTTAATCACAGGAATTAACATCCTGGCAGTCTATCAATTGCCATCACGTGTTTCATTATGCATTCTGCATTACTTTCTAAGGTTAGGGGTATCCTAGGGTACAATAGTAGTGTCCCTACCTCTAAGCCAGGAGACCTGGGTTCAAGTCCCACTTGTTTGAGAGATAATAAAATGTTCTCTGGTTTCTCTTCAGATCACATAAAGCTTTTCCTGGAGAAATTCTAAGATGAGAGCTCATGTGCAGCAGAGGTAGAGTTCCTATCCATGGTCTGAGAGGCCCAGGTTTAAGTCCCACATGCTCCAGTGCAGTGTAATAACATCTCTGAACAGGTACAAACAAAACAGAAGGATCAAGCAAAGGGCTTTTGTGGCACAGTGATACTGTCCTTTCTCCTGGACTGCGACACCTGGATTCAAGTCCCATGAACTCCACGTCATTCTTGAAACATTGACTCTCCTGCTCCTTGGATGTTGCCTGACTGACTGTGCTTTACCCGCACCATGCTGTTTGACTCTGATCTCCAGCATCTGCAGTCCTCACTTTCTCCCTGTGTAACAGAAGGCCTGGGTTCAGGCGTCATCTGATCCAGAGATGTGTCAAAACATCTAAAAAGTTGATTAGAAAATATCAATATGAACCTGATGTCTGAGCCACATGGGAGAGCCCTAGCAGACAGCAAGCCACGGCAGGCTGCTGGTGATCAAAATGAAATAGCTTCTCAAGATGACAGGCCATTGTGGTGCATTAGTGGTATCCTTAACTCTGGGCCTGGAGATGTGAGCTCAAATTCCACCTACTGGAATAACATCTCTGAATGGGTTTTCTTCATAATATACATTATAAGATTTGGCTCTTCTGGTAAATGATACCAATCCTATCTCTGAGGCAGGAGGGCTGGGTTCAAGTCCCACTTGCTACAGAAGCATGTAATTATGTCTCTGAACACACTGATAAGAAAAACATCTACAAGATGGAGGGCACTGGTAGCATGAAGCTAATTCAACAGGTGTTATCAGATCTTAATGTCCAGCTCTATGCAAAATTTGGACACAATATTAATCTTGAAGCTAATGACAACTGAGCTGTTTATTCTCACCAGTCACATTTCACCCAAGTTGGACAGCTATTGCAGATTGTGTTAGAAAACAGTGACTTTCTTTGCACAGAAATCCAGTCATTACTATGGTCATGAGTACTGGATTGAATTTTAAGATTTTTGTTCTACAGTCCCACTTATTTGATGGAAATTTTCCAGCTTTTTGGGAAAATACATATTTTCAAGATAATGGCTGTTCTGTGCAGAGGTAGTGACCCATCTCTGAGGCAGGAGACCTGAGTTCAAGCTCCACCTTAACAGTCCTTAACCAGGTGTATCTATGTGGGATTTGATCTGTAGAGTTGCTAATGACGGCTATGAACATAGTGTCTTTCTTTAATTGGGAGTGAGGACATTGGCACACAGTTTTCTGACAGTACTTCAGAATCACACAGCTGTATAATACAGATGTTGAAGTCACTGCACAGAATATTCAATTTTATATAAATAGGGAATAAAACCCAAATCGAAAAGAAACACCAACAGATCAAGTTTGACACCATCATGTGAAAGACCAAAGCTACTGCTGCAAAAATCCCCAAAAATAAATGTTTAAAACACAAACTGACAGCAAACCTTGAAGAACCTATGTCGTTATCATGGTTTCTCTACTGCAGTCATTGAAGCTTAAAGTGATTGGGAAAAGAAAATGCAGGTCATAGAATTCTCCTGATATGGTGCCCAACATGTTGATGTAAGTCTGTGCCTCTTGTGTCAATGAAGCAAAATCAGAACTACAACTGTCCCTGTTAAAAGATTGCTTCTAAAATTTACCTACTTCACTCCAAGCAAATTAAAAGAAAAATAAGACGACCCAGGTCTAAATTTGATTATTCCAATGTTTTCCTGGCCAGTGTCTCATCTTGCACCATCCAGAAACATGAGCACATCCAAAACTTAACTCACCCCAAGTCTTGTTTATCTATTATCATCCCTGTACTTGCTAACACACATTGGTTCCCAGTCCAACAACAACTGTAAAACCCTCAATCATGTGTTTAAGTTCACCCATGGCTTTGCCTCCTCCTTATTTCAATAAGCTTCATTGGCCCTATATTCTCCAAAACCTGCATTCCATCAACATAACCTCCTGTGCATCTCCATTTCTGTGGTAGACTACTCTTGCTCCTTGATGACATGCCAGCATACAATCAAAAGACAAATCTTTAACTATCTATGACCTAAGATCTGGAATTCACAACTGTAACTTTTCTGACTCTTCAACTCACTCTCATATTTCACTGAACAATGCAGTACAGGAACATGCCCATCAGCCTACTGTGACTGTGCTGACCATGATGTCATTCTAAAGTAATCCCGTCTGCCTGCATATGGACCATATCCTTCTTTTCACTGCCCGTTGATGTGTCTGCCTAAATCTAAAACTTTGCTCTTGAATCTGCTTCTGTCACCTCCCCCTGGCAACGTGTTCCAGGCACTTACATCCCTCTGCATTGAAAAAACATGCCTTGCACATCTCCTTCAAACTTTCCCCCTTCTCAGCTTAAACCTATGTTCCCTATTATTTGATTAGCAACCCCGTGAAAAAAGACTCTGACTACTCACCTATCCATGCTTCTCATGATTTTATGTACTTCCATCACAATGTCCCCAACCTCTGAGGCTGCTGCTGCAACATGACTTGCTAACTTTTATACTCTCCTCCTTCAAAATGCTTTTTAAATTTTATTTTATTGATTAATGCTTTAGTCATTATTTCTATCTTTGACTTGGCACTTTTTGTCTGATTATGCTGCTATGAAGCAACTTGGAATGTGTTATGGTGATAGACCACCATTGAAATGCAAATAGTGCAATTCATTATTTAATTATTTTGATGGACTATGCAATTAATTCGTTTGAGGCAACTTACATTGGAATGTAGTGGTTCCTGTGTGAAGTTTGAGGCTTGCATAAATGAGAAACTAGTCCGAGATCTGAAATGATCAGTCATACGCATGAACTTCCTCAACACAACTGGTTGGGGTAACTACTAACATTTTGGTGGCAGGCTAAATATGGCAGATCAGGTAGGAAAGATCAGAGGGAATATCCAGTGATTTGCTCTTATTTTGTTGATGCATGCCAATTCTTCATATGTTGGATTAGTGGTGCTGGAAGAGCACAGCAGTTCAGGCAGCATTCAAAGTGCAGCGAAATCGACGTTTCGGGCAAAAGCCCTAAAAGCTTTATTCCTGATGAAGGGCTTTTGCCCGAAACGTCGATTTCGCTGCACTTTGGATGCTGCCTGAACTGCTGTGCTCTTCCAGCACCACTAATCCAGAATCTGGTTTCCAGCATCTGCTGTTGTTTTTACCTAATTCTTCATATGTGTTGACTTTTTGTAGCTTTTGTAGATCGGACTCAAATCAAATTGCTGAAAAAAACATCAGCAGCTCTGAGTAAACCAAGCAGACTTAAGCTGGACCCGAAGTATTAACTCTGCTTGGTATTCACAGAATCTGGCAGAGCTGATGAGTTTTTCCAACATTTCTATTTTCTGTACTTGTTTTTGATTTCAAGCATCCACAGTTCAAAAAATTGATACAAAACAATTTTTATCCCGATATTTTAGTTTTCGATCACACCATATATTAAGCAACCATATCAGCAAAATATTTTTATGAAATGGTTAACTTATTACACTTCACACCACAAGAACACCACAATGTGAGGTTTCAGTCCACATAAACCTGTAGATGGCAGTATTGGGGCGCCGATAATGAAATTTATCATCAAAACAGGAACGTGACCTTAATCCGCCCAATTGCGAAGTCAGTTTTGGGTGGTGTCGGGCAAAGGTCGTTGGGCTTTCTGTTGCAACAGGTTGCGAGCAAACGAGAACACAAAGATGAATTTCTTTCTGGAATCGCTTGTCACGTTGTTTTTGTCGCTGTACTACATTTTGGAAGCACTGGTGCTGTTAGTGGTGCCGGTGCGCAGGAAGAATGTGAGCGGGGAGATTGTGCTTGTGAGCGGAGCTGGCAGTGGCATCGGGCGGCACCTGGCTCTCGAATTCGCCCGCCTGCACGCCACACTTGTACTCTGGGATATCAGTGAGGAAGGCAACAGGGAGACTGCCCGACAGGCCCGAGAGAAAGGAGCCTCCAGGGTGTACACCTACATTTGTGACTGCAGCAAAAAAACATCGGTGTATGAAGTAGCTGACAAGGTAACGACCAAGCATTCCTTCTCTAGCGGTGAAAACTTATATTGTTTGCTGAAGGGTTGGCAGGAAGAGGAATTAAATACAAAACATGGGGTCTGATTTTTTTGTCAAGAGGCGGACGCGAGATTGGCCCCTCTCATTAAAGGTGATGAATTTAACCAGACCGCAGGAGAATGGTGCAGTTGAAAAAGGCAAACACAAATATTGACCTCAAATTATCTCACTGCATTAGAAAACTGCTGTAAAACAGGGTAAAAACAAGGACTAGATTAGAGTGGTGATGGAAAAGCACAGCTGGTCAGGAAGCATCCCAGGAGCAGGAAAATCGATGTTTTGGGCAAAAGCCTTTCATTAGGAACAGAGGCAGGGTGCCTGCACAGAGGGAGAGATAAATGAGAGGGGGTGGGGAGAAAGTAGAAAAGAGTACAATAGGTGAATGGGGTGGGGATAGAGGTGATAGATCAGAGAGGAGGGTGGGAGAAAGTAGCAAAGAGTACAATGGTTGAATAGGGGTGGGGATGAAGATGATATGTCAGAGAGGAGGGTGGATTGGATAGGTGGGAAAGGAAGATAGACAGGTAGGACAAGTCCATGGGGGCGGTGCTGAACTGGAAGGTTGGACCTGGGGTGAGGTGGGGGAAGGGGAAATGAGGAAACTGGTGAAGTCCACATTGATGCCCTGCGGTTGAAGCGTTCCGAGGCGGAAGATGAGGTGTTCTTCCTCCAGGCATCAGGTGGTGAGGGAGCGGTGGTGGAGGAGGCCCAGAACCTGCATATACTCAGCAGAATGGGAAGGGGAGTTGAAATGTTGGACCACAGGGCGATGTGGTTGATTGGTGCATGTGTCCCGGAGATGTTCCCTAAAGCGCTCTGCTAGGAGGCATCCAGTGTCCCCAATGTAGAGGTGACCGCAATGGATACAATAAATGATATTGGTGGATGTGCAGGTAAACTTTGGATGTGGAAGGCTCCTTTGGGGCCTTGGATGGAGGTGAGGGAGGAGGTGTGGGCGCAGGTTTTGCAATTCCTGCGGTGGCAGGGGAGGGTGCCAGGAGGGGAGGGTGGGTTGTTGGGGGGGGCGTGGACCTGACCAGGTAGTCACGGAGGGAATGGTCTTTGCCGAAAGCAGAAATGGGTAGGGAGGGAAATATATCCCTGGTGGTGGGGTCTGTTTGGAGGTGGCGGAAATGTCGTCGGATAATGTGGTTTATGCGAGGATTGGTAGGGTCGAAGGTGAGCACCTGGGAGTATCTGTCCTTGTTACGGTTGGAGGGGTGGGGTTTGAGGGCAGAGGTGCAGGATGTGGACGAGATGCGTTGGAGGGCATCTTAAACTACGTGGGAAGGGAAATTGCGATCTCTAAAGAAGAAGGCCATCTGGTGTATTCTGTGCTGGAACAGGTCGGCCTGGGAGCAGATACAGCGGAGGCGGAAGAATTGGGAATATGGGATGACATTTTTGCAAGAGGTAGGATGGGAAGAGGTGTAATCCAGGTAGCTGTGGGAGTCGGTGGGTTGATGAATTCCTCAGCCTCCTTGTGGGAGCACGAGGTGGCGCCAATGCAGTCATCAATGTAGTGGTGGAAGAGGTGGGGAGTGGTGCCGGTGTAACTACAGAAGATGGACTGTTCTATGTAGCTAGCAAAGAGACAGGCATAGCTGGGGCCCATACGGGTGCCCATGGCTACCCCTTTGGTCTGAAGGAAATGGGAGGATTCGAAGGAGGAATTGTTAAGGGTGAGGACCAGTTCAGCCAAACGAATGTGTGTGTCGGTGGAAGGGGACATTGGGAGAGGAAGAAATGAAGATTTGGAGGCCCTGGTCATGGCAGATGGAGGTGTAGAGGGATTGGATATCCGTGATGAAGATGAGGCATCGGAGCCCGGGGAAACGGAAGTCTTGGAGGAGGTGGAGGGCATGGGTGATGTCTCGAACGTATGTGGGGAGTTCCTGGACTGGCGGGTATAGGACAGTGTCAAGGTAGGTAGAGTAAAAAGTGAGGTCTGCAGATGCTGGAGATCAGAGCTGAAAATGTGTTGCTGGTTAAAGCACAGCAGGTCAGGCAGCATCCAAGGAACAGGAAATTCGACGTTTCGGGCAAAAGCCCTTCATCAGCAATGAGGAAAATGTGTCCAGCAGGCTAAGATAAAAGGTAGGGAGGAGGGACTTGCGGGAGGGGCGATGGAGATGTGATAGGTGGAAGGAGGTCAAGGTGAGAGTGATAGGCTGGAGTGGGGTGGGGGCGGAGAGGTCAGGAAGAAAATTGCAGGTTAGGAGGGCGGTGCTGAGTTCAAAGAAATCGGCTGAGACAAGGTGGGGGGAGGGGAAATGAGGAAACTGGAGAAATCTGCGTTAAGGTAGGTAGAGATGAGTTTGGTGGAGCATGACCATGCTAAGACAATGGGTTGGCCAGGATGGTCAGGCTCATGGATCTTGGGAAGGAGGTAGAATTGGGTGATGCAGGGTTCCTGGCGTATGAGTTTGGAAACTGTGGGTGGGAGATCTCCTGAGGTTCTGTATGGTCTGGGAGATGATGGTTTGGTGATGGGGGGTGGGGTCATGGTCGAGGGGGCGGTAGGAAGAGGTGTCTTTGAGTTGATGTCTGGCTTCAGCGGTGTAGAGGTCAGTGCGCCAAACTACCACTACACCCCCTTTATCTGAGGGAGAGGGAGTGGCGGGCTGCGCATTGAGGGTGAGAGGTTGGAGTGGGGGAGGAGGGGTTGAGACGGTTAACATCTTGACGACAGTTGGAAATGAAGAGATCGAGGGTGGGTAATAGGCCAGCACGGGGTATCAAGGTGGATGGTGGGCAAAGGGGTCCTCGGAAGGTGGGCGGGAGTCATGATTGTAAAAGTAAACTCAGAGGTGGAGGCAGCGGAAGAAGTGTCCGACGTCACGGCATTTATTAAATTCATTGATGTGTGGGCGGAGAGGGATAAAGGTGAGGCCTTTGCTGAGGACTAATCGTTCCTCCTCAGTGAGGGGGAGGTCAGGGGGAATGGGGAAAACTCGGCAGGGCTGGGAGCTAGGACCTGGTGTAGGTGTGGAGCTGGGAGTGAGGGTGGAGCCTGTAATGAGTGGGTGTGGTGGTAGGGGGAATGGGGATGGAGTCATGAGAAGGGGTGGTGCCCCCCTCAGTTTGGGGGGTCGGGGATGGTGACAGCAAAATGCAGGTGATTGGCGTTGGTGGGGACGGACGTGGTGGCGAACACAGCAGTGGGGGGCGCGGAAGTCACTGAGCGATGATGTGAGGGGCGGAAGTGATGTCCTATGTGGTACATGAGGCATTGTGAGGGGCGGAAGTGGCTGTGGAAGCGGCCATGATGAGGGCGGAAGTGGCGTCATCCATCACCGTTGGGGATGGTAGCTGCAGCAGCCGCATGGCTAATGGCAGCCGAGCAGTTCCAGAGGCCGAGGGAATTTTCTGGAATGTTTGAGGAGTGCTGGTTATGGAGGTGGGTATATGAAAGTTTGTTGTACTTGCGGGTTTTGATGTTTGAGATGGTGTTGAAATACTGTTTGTTGAGAGTATGAAATCTTCTTGGAATAAAGTAAAGTGGGCGGCACGGTGGCACAGTGGTTAGCACTGCTGCCTCACAGCGCCTGAGACCCGGGTTCAATTCCCGACTCAGGCGACTGACTGTGTGGAGTTTGCACGTTCTCCCCGTGTCTGCGTGGGTTTCCTCCGGGTGCTCCGGTTTCCTCCCACAGTCCAAAGATGTGCGGGTCAGGTGAATTGGCCATGCTAAATTGCCCGTAGTGTTAGGTAAGGGGTAAATGTAGGGGTATGGGTGGGTTTCGCTTCGGCGGGTCGGTGTGGACTTGTTGGGCCGAAGGGCCTGTTTCCACACTGTAAGTCTAATCTAAAGGAGTGGTCCTTTGCAATTCTGAGTGTGTGTGGCCCTCAGCTGAGGCAGGGCTGATTTGTAGATAGGTTAGGTGCTGGCGCATGGTTGCAAGTGTGGAGCGGAGGATCTGGAAGGAGAACCGTTGCTGGTGTTTTTGAATCTGTAGTCTGTACTATTTATCCTGTTCGGTTCTGAACTCTGCTGGTTTAAAGGTAGTCCGGAGTCCGTGTGGGATGAGTTCGTTACGGAGGCAGGCACTGAAGAGCAAATGTGGCTGTGGTAGTGAGTCTGTTTCAGGACATGGTTGAAGAGCTTCAGGGCAGAGGAGATGACCTGGGAGCTGCAGTGAGAGAGAGAGAGAGAGACTCACTGAGATTCTTGTAGAGAGAGGAGGGAAACTTCTTCAATGCAGGCATCCTTGCAGGAGGATTTGCAGTAGGGTGAAAATCAACTAGGTGAAAACAAGGGCTGCAGATTTTGGAAACCAGAGTCCAGATTATAGTGGTGCAGGAAAAGCACAGCAGGTAAGGATCTGAAGAGCAGGAAAATCAATGTTTCGGGCAAAAGTCCTTCATCAGGAGTAGAGGCAGTATGCCTGCAGAGTGGAGAGATAAATGAGAAGGGGGTGGGGGTGGAAAAAACGTAGCAAAGAGTACAATAGATAAATGGGGGGTGGGGATGGATGTGATAGGTCAGAGAGGAGAGGGGGCAAGGTAGCAGAGAGTACAATGGGTGAATGGGGATGGGGATGAAGGTGATAGGAGGGTGGAGTGGATAGGTGGAAAGGAAGATAGGCAGGTAGGAAAGGTCATGGGGATGGTGCTGAGCCGGAAAGTTGGAACTGAAATGAGGTGGGGGAAGGGGAAATGAGGAAACTGGTGAAGTTCACATTGCTGCCTTGATGTTGAAGTGTTCCGAGGCAGAAGATGAGACGTTCTTCCTCCAGGCATCAGGTGGTAAGGGAGCAGCAGTGGAGGAGGCACAGGACCTGCATGTCCTCAGCAGAATGGGAGGGGGAGTTGAAATGTTGGGCCACAGGGCGGTGGGGTTGATGTTCCCTAAAGCGCTCTGCTCGGAGGCGTCCAGTCTCCCCAGTGCAGAGGAGACCGCGTCAGGAGCATCGAATACAGTAAATGATATTGCTGGATGTGCAGGTAAAACTTTGGATGTGGAAGGCTCCTTTGGGGCCTTGAATGGAGATGAAGGAGGAGGTGTGGGCGTGGGTTTTGCAATTCCTGCCGTGGCAGGGGAGGGTGCCAGGAAGGGAGGGTGGGTTGTTGGGGGGGGCGTGGACCTGACCAGGTAGTCACGGAAGGAACGGTCTTTGCCGAAAGCAGAAATGGGTGGGGAGGGAAATCATTCCCTCGTGTTGGGGTCTGTTTGGAGGTGGTAGAAATGTCATCGGATGATGTGGTTTATGTGGTGGGGTGGAAGGTGAACACGAGGGGAGTTCTGTCCTTGTTACGGTTGGAGGGGTGGGGTTTGAGGGCGGAGGTGCGGGATGTGGACGAGATGCGTTGGAGGGCACCTTTAACCACGTGAGAAGGGAAATTGCGGTCTCTAAAGAAAGAGGCCATCTGGTGTGTTCTGTGGTGGAACTGGTCGTCCTGGGAACAGATACGGCAGAGGCGGAGGAATTGAGAATACAGGATGGCATTTTTGCAGGAGATAGGGTGGGAAGAGGTGTAATCCAGGTAAGTGTGGGAGTTGGTGGGTTTGTAAAAAATGCCAGTGCCAAGTTGGGCGTTATTAATGGAGATGAAGAGGTCCAGGAAGTGGAGGGAGGTGTCAGAGATGGTCCAGGTGAACTTAAAGTCGGGGTGGAATGTGTTGGTGAAGTTGATGAATTGCTCAACCTCCTCGCGGGAGCACGAGGTGGCGCCAATGACAACTGAGTTAACCAAACCACCTGTCTCTCTGCGTATGTGTCATAGTTTGGATAGGTTGCACTATTTAGGTAAATAGGCCTGGAGGGAAAAGTGGAGTGCTATTATGAACTCATTGGCTGCATGATGGTATGGTGGTTAGAACTTATACCTCACAGTGTCAGGTACTGGGTTCTGTTCTCGCCTTGACTGATTTCCTGTGTGGAGTTTGCATGTTCTCCCTGTGCCTGTGTGGGTTTACTCCATGTCCTCTGGTTTCTTCTCATAGTCCAAAGATTAGGTGCATTTGCCATGCTAGATTGCTGTGTCGTGTCCAGCAATATATAGGCTAGGTTGATTAGTCAAGGTAAATAAGGGATTACGGGGACAGTGTGGGATGTTGTTTGGAGGGTTGGTGCAGATATGATGGGCCAAATGGCTTCTATCTGGAATGTAAGCATTCTGTGATTGTCGAGTGAGGAGGTGAAAGGTCAGTTAAGGTGATTTTTGAATAGTTCTGAAATCTAAGTTTCACCTTTTTGTATTTAAAATTTCGATTAAGAAATACTTTAGGTCCTTTTTATACATAATTATCAATTCTAATTTATGTAAAAATTCAAATCCTTCAAAGAGCATTGTCCGAAGCACTGTCCTCCAGAACTTACTATATCCCTAGCCAAGCTGTTAAAGTACACCTAGAACAACTGACATCTGCCTGATCATCTGAAAAATTGCTCAGCTATGTCTTGTTCACATAAAACTGTGACAAATTCAACCTAGGCAAATGTGAGGACTGCAGCTGCTGGAGATCAGAGTCTAGATTATAGTGGTGCTGGAAAAGCACAGCAGGTCAGGCAGCAGCCAAGGAATAGGAAAATTGATATTTCGGGCAAAATTGCAATTGGTATAACGGAATAGCTCACTAGGCCATTTCAGGGCAATTGAGAGCCAACCACTTTGCTGTGAATTTGCAATCATATGTAGGCCAGACAGGTGAGGATGACACTACTGCCTCACAGCGCCAGAGACGCGGGTTAAATTCCCGCCTCGGGCAACTGTCTGTGTGGAGTTTGCACATTCTCCCCGTGTCTACGTGGGTTTCCTCTGGGTGCTCCGGTTTCCTCCCACAGGCCAAAGATGTGCAGGTTAGGTGAATTGGCCATGCTAAATTACCTGTAAATTAACTCTGCCCCCACGCCTAACCCCGCCCCCACTCCCAGCTCCAGCTCCAGCCCCACACCAGATCCTAGCTCCCAGCCCTGTCGTATTTTCACCATCCCTCCAGACCTCCCCTTCTCTGAGGATGAAAGATCAGTCCTAAGCAGAGGCCTCATCTTCAACCCCTACGCTCCCGGATTAATGAATGCAACACGTGCTGAGACATTGAACAGTTCTTCTGCCGCCTTCGCCTCTGCGCCTACTTCTTCAACCAGGATTCTCGCCCACCCTCTGATGACCCCTTCTCCCGCCTCCAACACATCCCATCCACCTGAACACCTCGTGCTGGCCTCTTATCCACCCTAAATCTCTTCATAGCCAACTGCCGCCGCGACATTAACTGCCTCAACCTGTCCATCCCTCTTACCTACTCCAACCTCTCACCCTCGCAACATGCAGCCCTCCACTCCCTCTGCTCCAACCCCAACCTCACTGTCAAACCGGCAGACAAGGGAGGTGCGGTGGTAGTTTGGCGCTCCGATCTTTACATTGCTGAGGCTAAACACCATCTCGCGGACACCTCCAACTGCTCCCTTGCCCACCACCAAACCATCATCTCCCAGACCATCCATAACCTCGTCACCTCAGGGGATCTCCCATCCACCGCCTCCAACCTCATTGTCCCACAACCCACACCTCCTGTTTCTACTTCCTGCCCAAAATCCACAAACCTGACTGCCCCAGCCGATCAATTGTCTCAGCCTGTTCATTCCCCACCGAACTCATCTCTGCATACCTTGACACAGTCCTGTCTCACTTAGTCCAAGAACTTCCCACCTACGTTCGGGATACCACCCACGCCCTCCACCTCTTCCATGATTTTTGTTTCCCTGGCCCCCAAGCCTTATCTTCACCATGGACATCCAGTCCCTGTACACCTCCATCCCCCATCACGAAGGCCTCAAAGCCCTCCGCTTCTTCCTTTCCCACCGACCCAACCAGTACTCTTCCACTGACACCCTCCTTCGACTGACTGAACTGGTCCTCACTCTGAACAACTTCTCTTTCCAATCCTCCCACTTCCTCCAAACCAAAGGAGTAGCCGTGGGCATCCGCATGGGCCCTAGCTATGCCTGCCTCTTCGTCAGATATATGGAATAGTCCATCTTCCGCAGCTACATTGGCATCACCCCCCACCTTTTCCTCCCCTACATCGATGACTGTATCGGTGCTACCTCGTGCTCCCATGAGGAGGTTGAACAGTTCATCCACTTTACCAATACCTTCCACCCGACCTCAAATTTACCTGGACTGTCTCAGACTCTTCCCTCCCCTTCCTAGACACCTCCATTTCTATCTCGGGCGACCGACTCAACACGGACATTTACTATAAACCGACCGACTCCCACAGCTACCTAGATTACACCTCCTCCCACCCTGCCCCTTTAAAAACGCCATCCCAGATTCCCAATTCCTTCACCTCTGCCGCATCTGCTCCCAGGAGGACCAGTTCCAATACCGAGCAACCCAGATGGCCCCCTTCTTCAAAGACCACAATTTCCCCTCATACGTGGTTGATGATGCTCTCCGCTGCATTTCCTCCACTTCCCGCTCCTCCGGCCTTGAACCCCATTCCTCCAATCGCCACCAGGACAGAACCCCACTGGTCCTCACCTACCACCGCAGCAACCTCCAGATACATCGTATCATCCTTCATCATTTCCACCACCTCCAAACAGACCCCACCACCAAAGATATATTTCCCTCCCTCCCCTATCAGCGTTGCGGAAAGGCGATTCCCTCGTCAGGCCCACACCTCCCGTCAATCCAATCTCCACTCCCGGCACCTTCCCCTGCAACTGTAAGAAATGCAAAATTTGAGCCCACACCTCCCCCCTCACCTCCCTCCAAGGACCCAAGGGATCCTTCCATATCCGTCACAAATTCATCTGCACCTCCACACACACTTACTGCATCTGCTGCACCCGATGTGGCCTCCTCTACATGGGGGAGACAGGCCGCCAACTTGCGGAATGTTTCAGAGAACACCTCTGGGACACCCGCACCAACCAATCCAACCGCCCCGTGGATGAACACTTTAACTCCCTCTCCCACTCCGCCAAGGACATGCAGGTCCTTGGCCCCCTCCATCGCCAGGCCATGGCAACACGATGCCTGGAGGAAGAGCGCCTCATCTTCTGTCTAGGAACCCTCCAACCACAAGGGATGAATGCAGGTTTTTCCAGCTTTCTCATTTCCCCTCTCCCCACCTTATCTCTGTCCCAACCCTCGGACTCAGCACCGCCTTCTTGACCTGCAATCTTCTCCCCGATCTCCCCGACCTCGCCGCCCCACCCCCTCTCCGGCTTATCACCCTCACCTTAACCTCCTTCCACCTATCGCATTCCCAATGCCCCTCCTCCAAGTCCCCCCTCCCTACCTTTTATCTTAGCCTGCTTGGCGCACCTTCCTCATTCCTAAAGAAGGGCTTATGCCCAAAACGTCGATTCTCCTGCTCTTTGGATGCTGCCTGACCTGCTGCACTTTTCCAGCAACACATTTTTCAGCTCTGATCTCCAGTCCTCACTTTCTCCTAAATTGCCCGTAGTGTTAGGTGAAGGTGTAGGGAAATGGGTATGGGTGGGTTGCTCTTCGGAGGGTCGGTGTGGACTTGTTGGGCCGAAGGGCCTGTTCCCACACTGTAAGTAAGTAATCTAAAAAGGTCCTCAAAATTGCCCGAAACGTCGATTTTTCTGTTCCTCGGATGCTGTCTGACCTGCTGTGCTTTTCCAGCACCACTCTTATCTAGACAAGTTTAACCCAGGCAATTACTACTCATCAATCTACTCTTTCATCAAGAAACTATATGGGTAGATGAAGGCCTAGTGGTATTATAACTATATTTTTAAGCCAGTAACCCCCAGCTAATGTCCTGGGGACCAGGGTTTTAATCCCACCATGACAGATGGTGGGAATTTAATTCAATTTTAAAAGAAAATTATGAATCTACTGATCACCTTGAAATAACTGTCAATTGTTGGAAAAACTCATCTGGTTCACTGATGTCCTTCGAGGGAAGGAAATCTGCCATCCTCACCTGTCTGGCCTACGTGTGATTGCACATCCATAGCAAAGTGGTTGGCTCTCAATTGCCCTCTGAAATGGCCTAGCAAGCTGTTCAGTTGTACCAATCGCTACAAAGTCTCAAAGAAGTTAACCCAAACCGATCACCTCCTATCGACCTAGGCACCGGAAAAGACGATGGCAGAAGCAGTCCTGTTGACCCTGTAAAGTCCTCCTCACTGACGTCTGGAGGTCACTGCCACAATAGGAAAAGCTGTCTCACAAACTAGTCAAACTACAGCCTGACATATTCATACTTAAGGAATCATACCTTACAATGTCCCAGACACCCCCACCCCCATCCCTATCCCTGTATATATCTGGCCTCACTGGATTCAGCCCTCCAAATCAGCTCTGCCCTACCTGTCCATCTTCCTTCCTACTTATCCCCTCCACCCTCCTAACTGACCTATCATAGGTGGATGCAAGTGGGAGATAACTATCATCTTCCCACCCCCACTTATCTATCAGTGCCCTTCCTCCTCCACATTCCTGATGAAGAGCTTATGCCAAAAACATCGACTGCCCTGCTCCTTGGATGCTGCCTGATCTGCTGAGCTTTTCCAGTGCCACACGTTTTGACTCTGACATCTCCTATCTCACCAGCAGAGGTGTTGGCAGAGTGGTATAGAGTCAGGAGGGAGTTGCTCTGGGAACATTGACTCTGGGTCCAGGTTAAATATGGGCAAGGAAATCTGTTGATTACCATGTACTTTCCTCCCTCAGCTGATGAATTGCTGCTACTTCATGTTGAACAACACTTGGAGGAAGCACGGAGGATGGAAAGGGCACAAAATGTATTCTGGGTGGGTTATTTCAATGCAAGAGGATTCCTGGGGGGTGTAGTGAGAGAGGGACTCACTGAAATCCTTGTAGAGGGAGGAGGAGAGCTTCTTCAAGAAAGTATTTCAAGATGTGTTTCAATGTCCCCCACCAAGAGTGGCTCGGCAGAAGTGCTACAGATTGAGCTGTTCGGGTCCTAAAACACATAGCTGCGAGACACCCTGGGTCTGCGGCAGGTGGCGAAGGAACCAATAGAGGGAAAAACATACTTGACCTCATTCTTACTGATCTGCCAGCTGCAGATGCATATGCTTGTGGCAGATTCGGGGAAGAGTCACCATTGCACAGTTCTTGTGGAGATGAAGTCCCATTTTCACATTGAGAATAACGTCCATCATGTTGAGTGGCATCTCCACTGTGCTAAATGGGACGGATCTCTAAGTGGTAGCGTTGATCAGATCTAGCAACTCAAAACTGGGCATCCTTGAGGTGCTGTGGATCATCAACAGCAGCAGAATTGCACTCGGCCCAGCCTATCCCCCACTATGATTATCATCAAGCCAGGGGATCAACTCTGGTTCAAAGGAGAGTGCAAGATTGGACCAGGCACACCTGAAGATTAGGTGTCAACCTGGTGAAGCCACCAAACAGAATGCCTTGCATGCCAAACAGCATAAGCAGCAAGTAATAGGCAGAGCTAAGTGATCCCATAACCAACGAATCAGATCTAAAAACTGTAATCGTGCTACATATAGTCGCGAATGGTGATGGATGATTAAACAACTCACTGGAGGAGGCGGCTCCATAAATATTCCCATCTTCAATGATGGAAGAGCCCAGCACATCAGTGCACAAGATATGGCTGAGCACAGCAAATTTCAGCCAGAAGTACCAATTTGGATGATCCATCTGTCTTCTGCAGCAGTTGCCAGCATTACAGATACCAGTCTTCAGCCTTTTTGATTCACTGCGTGATAACATGAAACACTTGGAGACACTGGATCCTGCAAAGGCTATGGGTCATTCTGACAATAGTACTGAAGACTTGTGCTCCAGAATCTGCCATTCCCCTAGCCAAGTTGTTCCAGTACAGTTGCAACACTGGCATCTACCTGGCAATTGAAAATTGTTCAAGTATTGCCTGTATACAAAAAGCAGGACAAATCTAACCTGGTCAATTACTGCCCCATCAGTCTACTCTCGATCGTCAGTAAAGCGATCAAAGGTGTCATCGACAGAGCTATCATGCAGCACCTGCTCAGCAATAACCTGCTCAGTGATGCCCAGTTTGGATTCCGCCAGGGCTACTCAGGTCAGTACAGGTTTGGTCCAAACACCGACAAAAGAGCTGAATTCCAGGGGTGAGATGAGAATGATAGCCCTTGACATCAAGGCTGCATTCGATCGGTATGGCATCAGGAAGCCCTAGCAAAACTGGAATCACTTGATAATTTGATGCAAAGTTTCAGGTGGTCGGAGTCATATCTGACACATAGGCAGATAGTCATGGTTGTTGGAGGTCAGTCCAACAGATGTTACAGAACATCTTTGGAAAAGTTCCTCAGATTTGTGTCCTTGGCCCAACCATCTTCAGCTGTTTCATCAATGACCTCTGCTCTATCATAAGGTCAGAACTAAGGATGTTCGCTGATTGGTGCTGAACATTGCACACTCTGAACTCCTCAGATACTGAAGTAGTCCATGTTTAAATGCAACAAGACTAGGACAATACCCAGGCTTGGGCTGACAAGTGACAAGTAACATTTGCGCCACACTAGTACCAGGCTATGACTATCATGAATAAAAGACAATCTAACCACCATTCCTTGGCATTTAACAGTGTTACCATCACTGAATCCCCCATTATCAACACTCTGGGTGTTATCATTGACAAGAAAACTCAACTGTACTCACTGCATGAACACATTGGCTACAAGGGTATGTCAGAAGTTAGGAATATTGTGGCAAGTAACTCACCGCCTGACTCCTCAAAGCGTGTTCACTATCTTCAAGGCACAAGTCAGGGGTGTGATGAATTTCTCCCCACTTGTCTGAATGAGTGCAGTCCCAACAACAGTCAAGAAGCTCAATGTCATCCAGGACAAAGCAATTTATTGATTAGCATCACCTCCACAAGCATCCACTCCCTCCACCACCGATGCTCAGTTGCAGCAGTGTGTATTTGCAAAAACGTTCTTGATAAGGAAATGGAGACAGTCAGATGTTCAGATGGATAAGATTGCACAAGGATTAACAAATTAGGATATAATCAAATCAAAAATTCGAATTAACTTAGGCTCCTGTAATGCCCATTATTTTTTGCATAAAGTCACTGAAACTGGCTAAATAAGTTGACTAAACCACTTTCCCATGTTTGTCTTTGCTGGTACAACTTATCACTCATTAGGTTTACAGCAGGGAAACTGAACCTTTGGCCCAATTTACCCATATTGCCCAGTTTTCACAAATTTTAACTAGTCTCATTTGCCTGTTTTTGGTCCATGTCCCTCCATATCTATCCCATCCACAACCTCTAAATGTTTAAATAATAAAATTGTACTTGCCTCCACCACCACCTCTGGCAGCCTGTTCCAGACACTCCGACTTGGTGTGAAAAAATTGCCCTTTATATTTGTATTTGTCCCCTCCCTACCTTAAACCTATGGGCTATGCCCATTTGTTTTGAGACTCCCCTACATCTGCAACACGAATGTCCTCCTCGAACCTGGCCTTTGGAGTGAAAAGCTGTCAGCTATCTACTTTTATGTATGCCTCTTGTGTCTATAAGATCACCTCTTAGTCTCCTACCCACCAGGAAAAAAGTGCCTAGCCTATCTAACTTGTAACTTGTAACTCAAACCTTCCAGTCTAGCTAGCATCATAGTAAATCTTTTCTGTGCTTTTTCTAGTTTAGTAATATCCTTTCTATAGTGGGGTGCACGCAGTATTCCAAATGTGGCCTCACCAGCATCTTGTACAGCTGCATTAAGATGTCCCAACTCTTATACTCCATGCTCTGACCGATGAAAGCAAGCATGCTGACAGCTGCCTTCACCACCCAGTCTACTTAATTTTCAAGCAGATATGAATCTGCACCTTGACCTCTTTGTTCTAAAACACTACCCAGGGCCCTACCATTGATTGTGGAAGTCTGATTTTCTGCCCTGCTTTGCCTGACCAAAATGTAAACCCTTGCATTGATCTAAATTATTCTCCACCGGCCATTCTTCAGCCCACTGACCCAATTGCTCAAGATCTTGCTGCACTCCCAGATAATCTTCTTCACTCTCCGTTATACCATCAATCTTGATGTAATCCACAAACTTACCTTCTAAATTCTCATTCAAATAATTTATATAAATGATGAATAGCACCGATCCCATGGCACATTGTTGGTCACAGGCCTCCAGTCTGAAAAACAACCCTCTACCGTCAAGCCAATTTTGTGTCCAATTGGTTAGTCCTCCTTGGAATCCTGTGAGATTTAACCTTATTCAACCAACCTACCAAATGGTACCTTGAGAAAGGTCTTGCTAAATTCTTTGGAGACAATGTCTACCACACTGCTCTCTACTTCTTTGTTGGTCACTCCTTCGGCATGGATGTGATCTGCCCTAACCATATGGATCCAAATTTATTTTGATTTGAAATCTGTTCTTTGGTATTAAACAAGTTGCTTCTGTCACTCCACTTTTTTTAAACAATAGGGTAACAGATTTAAATCAGTCAATTATTGAGCAATTATCCTTGTTGGTGGGAAAGTGCCTGTCATTAAGATTGGAGTGACAGATCAACTATGAAGTTTTTGTTTTAACAATGTTTCATTCAAAGAGGTATTTCATACTTTCATAATTTTTTTTTGAAGAGCTGACTGAAGTATGGAGCTGAGAATAAAATGGGCCACTTATAGTTGCAATGTTGGTGGTTTGGAAAAAACATTGGGAAGATAGATGTGGGAAAACAAGATAGGTCAGTTAGGTTTGTTGAAGTAGTAAAGGAAAGCACAGTGGAAACTAAAAATTCATTTGCAACCTGGTCAGTGGTTGGTTGAGAGGGAGTGCTAGATCTCTTTAAAGAATGTACTTGTGTGGCTAAGGTTTACTTATGTATGCCAGGAGGAGCAGGTAACGAAATTAAGATTTTGAAACATATGGGAACAAATCATTCTTTGGTGAGAGATGAGGTGATGTGTAGTTCAAAAGGAGTTTTGCCAGAAAGAGTGGGAATAGAGAATTCCTAGGAAAAAGAGCAGTGTTCCATTATATAATAAGGTTGAACAATCCAGTGAAAGTGTTGACGGGCTGGTAGGGATAATAGAGAAATTTTTGTTTCTGGAAATATAGTTTATCCATGGTAATAACATAGGTGGGTCATACTTGGGATGATGCTGACTGTGGTTGAAACGCAAGTGGAAAATCGGGCAACCGAGATATTGAAGGAATATCTCCAGAAATTTGTACATACTGTGGACTTGGTGGGCCGAATGGCCTGTTTCCACACTGTAAGTAATCTAATCTAATCAAAAAAAGTATATCCTGGGATTTTTCTGCACTGTGTAGTAACAAGGTCACAAAGCCACTTTGGAAACAGGGGGAAAATCAAAAAACAAAAGTAAAGAATTGAAGTTCAATTGTCAGAGATTATGTTTGATCAAATAGTTGAGGAAAAAAGAACAACAAGTGGAGAATAAAGTGGATATTTTTAGTTCAGAGGAATCAGCTGAATTATAACAAAGATAAAAAAATTACAGCAGTTATATCCAAAATCATACAGAAGAAGAATCTGAATATATCCCAGTATATTACTCTCCTAAAGTGAAGTCTTGATAAGGAAATGGAGACCGTCAGATGTTCAGGTGGATGAAAAATGGGCAGATGTTCATTCATGGATTGATTCTGGAAATATAGTTTATCCATGGTAATAACAAAGGTGGTGTTGCGGATAATGTGTGAATTATCAATAGGAGGTCACTTGGGAGTAAAGCAATCTCAAGCCAAAATGCGAAAATATTTTTATTGGTTTGGACTACAAAAAGATGTGGTTGAGTTTTGCTGGACATAATTTCCAGCTAACTGATATGTAAGTTCCCGGTAGCAATAAAACCAATACCCTTATTATCCATTTCAGCTTTAAAGAACCGTTTACAAGAGTTTTAATTTATTGCAGGATGCCTACCTAAAACAAAAAGTAGGAATCAGTATTTGTTGAGCATAATGGATGTGTCTACTTGGTTTTCACATTACTCAGGATCATAGCTAAAAGGATTGTGGAAGAGTTACACAAATTATTTTATTCGATACAGACTACCCTCAGAAATAATCAGATTACGGATCAGATTTTACATCAGTTATTCAAGGATGTTATAAATAGCTTAGAAACAAAACAATTCAAATCCACTGCATACCATCCAGAATCACAGGGAGCATTAGAATAGTGGTGTCAAACTTGAAAGACCATGTCCATTTGTACTTTTGCTATTAAGGATGTACCTAATAACTAAGAACAAAGAAAATTTGCAGTCCAGGAACAGGCCCTTCGGCCTTCCAAGCCTGAGTTGATCCAAATGTACTGTTTAAACCTGTCAGTCAATTCCTAAGCATCTGTATCCCTCTGCTCCCCACCTACTCATGCATCTGTCCAGACGCATCTTAAATGAATCTACCGTGCCTGCCTCTACCACCTCTGCTGGCAACGCGTTCCAAATGCCCACCACCCTCTAAGCTACATTCAGTCCATTTGAATTAGTTTTTGTATATGAAGTGAGAGGACCACTGAAATTAAGAAGAAATTGATGAGTCGGAGTTCAAACAGTGTCACATTTTTGGGAAAGATTTAATAGAGCAAATGAGTTAGGCAAGTAACTCATTTGAAAGTAGCACAGCATGCGATGCAACAGGAAGCAGACAAAAGATCAAAAATTCATAGTTTCACAAGCGGGAATAAAGTGTTAGTATTACTACCAATGGTGGGTGAACCTGTTAAAAACAAGGTTTAATGGGTCTTATCAAATTTAAGGGAAATTGAGTGAAGTGTACCATTTGTTAAAAATAGGCAAAAGTGAGGACTGCAGATGCTGGAGATCAGAGTGGTGCTGGGAAAGCACAGCAGGTCAGGCAGCATCTGAGGAGCAGGAAAATCGACATTTCAGGCAAAAGCCCTTCATCAGGAATAGAGGCAGGGAGCCTCCAGGGTGGAGAGATAAATGGAGATGGGACAGGGGAGAAAGTAGCAAAGAGTACAATAGGTGAATGCGGGTGGGGATGGAGGTGATAGGTCAGAGGGGAGGGTGGAGCGGAAAGGTGGGAAGGGAGGTTGGCAGGTAGGACAGGTTATGAGGACAGTGCTGAGCTGGAAGGTTGGAACTGGGGTAAAGGTGGGGGAAGGGGAAATGAGGAAACTGCTGAAGTCCACATTGATGCCCAGGGCATCAAGTTTTCTGAGGCGGAAGATGAGGCGTTCTTCCTCCAGGCACCAGGTGGTGAGGGATCGGTGGTGGAGGAGGCCCAGGACCTGCATGTCCTCAGCAGAGTGGGAGGGGGAGTTGAAATGTTGGGCCACAGGGCGGTGGGGTTGATTAGTGCGGGTGTCTCGGAGATGTTCCCTGAAGTGCTCAATGAGGAGGTGTCCAGTCTCCCCAGTGTAGGGGAGATCATATTGGGAGCAACGGATACAATAAATGACATCGGTGGATGTGCAGGTGAAACTTTGGAAGTGGAAGGCTCCTTTTGAGGCCTTGGATGGTGGTGAGGGAGGAGGTATGAGTGCAGGTTTTGCAATTCCTGTGGTGGCAGGGTACCAGGACAGGAGGGTGGGTTGTTGGTGGGGGCATGGAACTGACCAGGTAGTCATCCCATCCACATCCCGCACCTCTGCACTCAAACCCCACTCCTCCAACTGTAACAAGGACAGAACCCTCCCCTGGTCCTCACTATCCAACCTATCAACCTTCACAACGCCGACATTTTCTCCACCTCCAAACTGACCCCACCACCAGGGATATATTTCCCTCCCCATCACTTTCCGCAAAGACCGATCCCTCCCTCACTACCTGGTCAGGTCCACACACCCCAACAACCCACCCTCCCCTGCCACCGCAGGAATTGCAAAACCTGCGTCCACAACTCCTCCCTCACCACCATCCAAGACCCCAAAGGAGCCTTCCACATCCATCAAACTTTTACATGCACATCAAACAATGTCATTTATTGTATCCATTGCTCCCAATGCGGTCCCCTCTACATTGGGGAGACTGTACGTCTCCTTGCAGAGCGCTTTAGGGAACATCTCCGGGACACCCGCACCAATCAATCCCACCGCCCCATGACCTAACATTTCAACTCCCCCTCCCACTCTGCTGAGGACATGCAGGTCCTGGGTCTCCTCCACCGCTGCTCCCTCACCACCTGGCGCCTGGAGGAAGAACGCCTCATCTTTCTGCCTTGGAACACTTCAACCCCAGGGCATCAATGTGTACTTCATCAGTTTTCTCATTTTCCCCACCCCCCACCTTAACCCAGTTCCAATCTTCCAGCTCAGCACTGTCCTCATGACCTGTCCTACCTGCCAATCTCCCTTCCCACCTATCCGCTCCACCCTCCCCTCTGACCTATCATCTCCATCCCCATCCCCATTTACCTATTGTACTCTTTGCTACCTTCCCCTACCCTCCTCTCTGACTTATCACCTCCATCCCCACCCCCCAGTCTCCTATTGTACTGACTGCTACCTTCTCCCCAGTCCCACATCACCCCCACCCCGCCATTTATCTCTCCACCCTGGAGGCTCCCTGCCTCTATTCCTGATGAAGGGCTTTTGCCCAAAATACGATTTTCCTGCTCCTCAGATGCTGCCTGACCTGCTGTGTTTTTGCAGCACCACTCTGATCTAAACGCTATTTATTAAGAATGCCAGATAGAACCAAAATCTCTCAGGGTGTGTTATGTGAATATGCTCAAAAAGGTGTTTTGATAGGAAAGGAAAGCAAAGCAAAAGGAGAATGTGGGACTCGTTACGACACAGTGTGAAGAACTAAGTTCAGATGATTCTGCATTGGATTTCTATTTAAATTGTCCAATGAAAAGGTTATCAAAAATTGGGATACATTCCTGAGTTATCTTGTAGAGGAAAATTGAAATGACCGGAAAGAGTTATGAAAATCACATGGGGACATATGTGAGAAATATCTGAAAAGTATTAATGTGATAATGCATGATGCAGATATACAGAATGCTGTTCCAATTAAGCAACATCCTTATAGACTTAACTCTTAAAGTTGACACGGGTTCAAAAAGAGGTTGATCGCATGTTCAAAGATCATATAATTGTAGTGACTTGCAGTGAATGGAGCTCATCCATAATAATGGTGCCGAAACCAGATAGTATCCAAGAATTATGTGTGGATTATCGCAAAGTCAATGCAATTACAAAATCTGATTCATATCCTGTTCCACGTTTGGAAGGCTATTTTGAGAAGGTGTTTGAACCAGATCGTATGTTCCTTATGAGTTGAACTTACTTGGATGATACTGGCAGGTAGTTTTATCCAGAAGAGGGAAGGAAATTTTGTGACACCAAGTGGACTATATAAGTAAGAACTCCTGCATTTTGGTATGCAAAATGTGCCAGTCACATTTCCAATAAAATCATTTTGGGATTTCCTAATTGGCTGGTGTACATCAATCTAGTGATTTTTACTCCCACATTGAAGGAACAGTTGGAGAATCTATAGGAATTGTTTGACTGACTTTGGGACATGAGCTGAGTAATAAGGTAGATAAAGCAGAAAGCTGGGAGAACATAGTAAACCAGTCAGCAAGAGGAGGTGGAGAAGTCAACGCTTCTGTTGTAACCTTTCTTCAAGTCCTGAAGAGTATGGGGAATTTCCTATACCATCTCCAAAGAGAGAAATACTACAATTCAACATTTAAAAAGAACAAGGAGGGGAGAGAAAGAGGGAAGGGTATAGCATTGCTAATCAGACATTAAGATTGATATGTCCCCAAAGCCAGATAGATTTATTTTAGGTTGCTCCAGGAAGTGAGAAAGGAGGTCGCTAAGCTGCTGGTGAAGATCTTTGCTTCCTCACTCTGCACAGGAGCCATACCGGAGGATTAGAGGGAGGCGAATGTTGTCCCTCTTTTCAAAAAGGGGAATAGGGAAATCCCTGGCAATGACAGACCAGTCTTACGTCAGTGGTCAGCAAGATTTTGGAAAGAACTGAGGGATAGGTTTATGACTATTTGCAAAAGCATAGTGTGATTAAAGGCAGTCAGCATGCCTTTGTGAGGGGCAGGTCATGCCTCACAAATCTTACTGAGTTCTTTGAGGAGGTGATGAAACACAAAATGACAATGATAGATAAGTGAATAGACAAGAGTATGGCAAGTGAATTTCAAAATAGTTGAATGTAAAGTCATCCACTTTGAACTTAAAGAAATGTAGAGGAGGATCCTTTCTAAATGATAATCTAGAAACCATAGTATTCCAAAGGGACTTGGGGTCACAGGTGATTAATGTGCCGTGAATAGGTACAGAAAATATTAAGAAAATAATCACTGGCATACTGGTCTGTTAGATTAGATGACCTACAGTGTGGAAACAGGCCCTTTGGCCCAACAAATCCACACCGATCCTCTGAAGAGCAACCCACCCAGACCGATTTTTCCCTCTGACTAAAGCACCTAACACTACAGGCAATTTAGCATGGCCAATTCACCTGACCTGCACATCTTTGTGACTGTGGGAGGAAACCGGAGCACCTGGAGGAAACCTACACAGACACAGGGACAATGTGCAAACTCCACACAGACAGTCACCCCAGACTGGAATCAAACCTGGGACCCTGGTGTTCTGAGGCAGCAATGCTAACCACTGTGCCGCCCTAGAGGACTAGAATATGAGAGGGTGGAACCTGTCCATTAGTTATACAAAACTTTAGTTAAATGTCATCTTTAATTCTGAGCACAGTTCTGGGCACCACACTTTAAAAGTATATTAGTCTTCAAGATGGTGCACCTTAAGTTTAACAGATATTTAAATTTCAAGGGTAAATGATGAAGAATGATTGCATAAACTGGGATTTTGTTCCATGCAGTTCAGACGATGGAGGTGATTTGATCAATGTTTTCAAGGTATTAATAGGAATGGATTATTCATTGCTCATCAGTTTTTTTTATTCATGTGATGTGTGTATGTTATTGACTAAACAGCGTTCATTGCTCATTCCAAATTGCATGGGAGGCTGTTAATATTGCTGTGGGTCTGGTTTAATTAGATGGAAGTGAAAGGTTTTATGGAATTTTAACAAATCCAGTTATTAAGATTAGTGTAGAAAATAAAGCTAGGAGTAGGGTTTCAAGGCTAGGTAAATCTGGAATAATTTTGAATCCACAATACTACTAAGTGATACTACTGTTCTGGAGAATTGTGCTAGGTCTTCCCCAAAAGATGATGTTTCAAGATGAAACAGCAGTTATGAAGCTCAATCAATCAGTTCAAGTTGGTGTGCATTCAGATTACACCAATGCTAGAATAACTCAGGTTATTTTCTCTGGAGTGGCAGAGGCTGAGAGGAGACTGTAAAGAAGTCTCTAAGATTATGAGATGCATAGATAGAGTTGACAGTCAGAAACTTTTTCCCAGAGTTGTAATGTCTAAAACTAGAGAGCATGCATTACGCTGAGAGGGTGTAGGTTTTATTAACACAGTGGGAGGAGTGTGGAATGCCAAGGGTGTGGTGATGGAACTTTTTTAAGAGACTTTTAGATAAGCGCATTGAATATGCAAGGAAAGGAGGGATATGGACTGAAGGGATTAATTTAATTTGATGTCTTTTCGGCACAATATCGTGGGTGGAAGGGCCGTTCCTATGCTGTTTTGTTCTATGTTACATGCATCCAAGATGATAGGCTGTTGAGGAAAGGTTTTATATCCTATTTTATATTTCTGATTTAGAGTATATAAAGTAATGTATTTAGAGCTAAGTAGTCTACTTACAGCTTAATAAATTAGAATATAAATGGACAGTGGAATAATTCTAATACGTACAAGACAATGCTCATTTATGTAATACCAATGAAGGTGAAGAGTTGGTGTATGTGTTCTTATTTAATGTATTTGTCTTTTGTCAGGTGAAAAAAGAGGTTGGAGATGTCAGCATCTTGATAAACAATGCAGGTATTGTTACTGGAAAAAAATTTATGGAATCACCAGATGCCTTGCTGGAGAAGACTATGGAAGTGAACAGTCTTGCACATTTTTGGGTAAGCATTTCAGTACTGTTAACTTATTAATCGACGATTTGAATCAGAACTCAGCAAGCTTGTAAACCCTAATACTACAGGTAGCTCTCCTATGATAGTTGCGGATCCATGTGGTGCAGTGTTTAGAAAATTGCGCAATGAAAGTAAAGAGATCTGTGGGAAAAACAGGATTGTGGCAAACCACTATCAGTAAAAGTCTAGATTAAAATAGTAGTTAGCCTAACATAAATGATAGCATAGTCTAAGTAAATCTTTTAAATCATATATTTTAATGAAATAAAACGGTAAATTTAACATTTTAACACCAAAATCACTGACTGCAGCACTGTACCTTTCATGAAGCTTGTCACCAGAAAGTGCGTGAGCCGACTGACCAGTGTTCCAATGCGGAAGTCCAGTCTTCCTCAAGATTCTCCCTGGGTTTGAAATAAAGTTCTTTCTAAGTGTACATTACAACTCCCATTTTCACACTAAGTTTTAAGGCTTGCAGGGCTGACTACATTCCTGTTTTGGCTGAACATACTGAATTTGCATTTTGCAGACAGGATCCTGAGGCTAGGTTTTGCTGTTCAGGTAGTGCCAGGCATGGAATCAGTATGGAATCACGTAACAGGGTGTTTGCTTTGCAAAAAAAAGGCTGCAATTCGCATATCATGTTACAGCTAAATCACATTTAATAAATGTGTGTTATAAGAGAACTACTGATAGTGGATTTCAATAAAGTGAGATGAAAAAATACATCCCTGGCATTTCATTTCATTCTTTGGCCAGATTAGTAAAGAAAGGAGTGGAGCAAGGACATAGCAGACATTACTGAAAATGGAATAGATCCCCAAACTTGCAACAGTGATTTTCACATCTGTCCCCTCAGTTGAGGCTCTGTTATGTTGTTTGCAAGCATATGTTGCCAGTTGTTTGCAGATACAAAGCAGTTTCCACTGCCATCACACTCCTAAGCATTTTTAATATTTTGGCTTGATACCACATTGGAACAAAAAGATCTTTGTTTGGATCTAAGTCATCTCTCCTGTTTCTGATATCTTTGTTGAAACTCCCAGAAACTTCTCTTTATTTTCTTTACATATTCAGCTCTCTAACCTCCTTTGAAAATCCTTGAATTTGTTTGAGCTATTTCTGACATTAAAATTTTTCATGTTATTAGAAAATCCCTCTTCACGTGATGTGACCAAAGTGAAATGTTTTAAAACCGAAGGAAAATGCTGGAGAAACTCAGCGGGTCTAGCAGCATCTGTGGAGAGAAACAAAATTATCATTTTGAGTCTAGTATGACTCTTTAGAACGGTTTCTGTCTCCCCAAATCCTGCCAGAGTTCTCGATTTCTAGCATCTGCTGTGCTTCAACTATTGTTATTAGAAATTTGTTTAGCAATAATGATTTCAAATATGTCAATTAAACAAAAATAGTTTAGTATGTATTCTTGATAAAGCCATTGTTTCTTTCTGAACACTCACTTACAAATTGGCATTTCTCCCAATGTAATAATTCCCAAAGAGGGTTGCAGCACAGACAATATTTTCTGAAGATTTTGTATCATTTTTGTCAGACCATGAGCCATGGTACCCTTCTCTCTCTCTTTTTACCCTGGTATTATTAATAAACCCATTCTGGTACTAGCATAGTAAGAGGCAATAACAGATACCTGATTGAACATGTATGTCTCCTTCAAAAGGAAGGATGCATTCTTGCACACCTTTAGTTTCTCTCAGTGGGGCACAGTAAAAGCCATATTTCTTGTTATGAGTTGTGGTCCTTTGTAATTTAATTTGCCCCTGCATACTGCCATCAGTACCCTTTAGAGTGCTGTTCCCTTTCATTTCCAGTAGACAACCACAAGTGACCAAAATGAATGTAGATAGCCTTCAGTTCAAAGCAAAATCTATCAATTAAAACAGTTTGTCTGCTGAAAAACCAATAAAACAGCAGATGTAAGTCAATAGTTTGTGTTTCAAACAGTCATGTCTCAGCGGTGATGAGCACCTCTGTACTCAAGATAACTGACAATGATCTCCTTTCAGACTACTTTTAAAGTGTGTTGCATTACAGGGTCTTAGCCCCCCCAAAGTCACCTTCAAGACCACACTCAAGAAGCAACAATATGAAGGCTCGTGTCATATGTTAACATCTGTTACTTTTTTTGAAGACACAAATTCAGTAGCCCTGCACTACATATTACAATATCCACTTCATAATGTTCATGTCTGCAGCTTGTAGATGTCAGTAAACACCATAGCCCTTTGAATCTGCAAAATCAGTGCCATCGCAGAACCAAGGAAATCTACAATACACTGGCTTCTTTATAGTTATATAAATATCTAGCAAATTATACTTAAATTATCAGTAACAAGTAACCAATGATTGTTGACGATGTTTAGCTGTGATTTCTCTCATTTTCAACCTTGATTATAAACGGCCAATGATTCTTTTTTAGATTTTTCGCTAGAATTGAATTACATATAGAATAATAAAGCAAAACGTGACTTGGTAAATGTAGATGTCACCAAATATGTATCCAATCTACTTGAATGTTTGGCAAGATTTTTCAAATGGTTTTCTCCCTCTCTCTCTTTTTCTTTCTTTCTCTCTCTCTCTCTCGCTCGCTCTCTGTCTGCAGACCCATAAAGTATTTCCAGCATATTCTGTTTTTTTGAATTTGAAATTTCCTCTATCTTCAGTATTTTACTTCTGTTATTACTTCCTGTTTTATAGGTTATGTTCTGAACTTAAAGAACATACAGAAAACTGTTAAGTCTTTTGTAAAGGTTCTGCTCGATGTCCATTCCATACTTTAACTTACGAAAATTATGAAAACACTGCTTCGGAAGAGAAAGCATTTTACAATATTAAAGTATAATTATTACTGAGATTACGTTTCGCAAATGTGAATAATTTGGATTATTTTAGTGTCAAATAACTTTTAATGTATTCCTTTTGTTTAAATATATTTTCTTTAAATGTATAATCCTAAAATAAATCAACAAAAAGTCCTGTTTAATTTTCTCCTCATTTCTCATTTTGTTGGAGGTTTATGACTTTTCATTTTGTCCTTTGCACTGAATACCTGAATAGGAGCTCAGCAGTTTAAGTGTATCTGCAAACCTGCATTGGTTCCTGTTTCTAATCCTAAATAAGAAAGATGGGACGTGTCATATTTAAGGAAATGCTTTAGCAGAATTAGAACAACTAATAACTTAGCAATTTCAACACCAAATATTGAAAACAATCTAGAAAGTTATTTTTAATTCAGCTAGTTTTTTAAACTGCATTTTTATTGAAAAGTAGATTTTTTTAATATTACAACAAATACAAAACAATCAAAACAATGCAAAGAAAGAACACCAAAAAAAATTAAAACCCAAACTGCCCTCATGTACAAATGTATAAATATATAAAAAATGTTAAAAAAACCCAACTAACTACTTAACTAAATAAGTAATAACTAACAACAAACTAATAAATAATATTAGCTCAGCAAACAAAACACTAACTCCTGAATGTTGAGAACATCAATTTTCTCACACGTTTGCAGTTCCCCCTCTCTGGATATTGGACTCGTAAAATATATTTATTACAGTTGTATAAAAGCCCTTATTGTTGTGGCAGACAAATCTGTGTCCAGGTATTCCAAAAAGGGCCACCATGTCTTATAGAAATTCTCGGTTTTGTGGTGTACCATACTTGTAAAACAAATCCATGGGGAATGTGCTCCATAGCAATCTTATGCCAACCCGACAGGCCCGGGGGATTTTTGGGCATCCAACCTAACGATATTTTTTCTTGGTCAGAAAGTGAGGATGTTGAAAAGCTTTTCTTACGCCCATCTACAGACAATACACTGGGTAAAAACAATGACTGCAGATGCTGGAAACCAGATTCTGGATTAGTGGTGCTGGAAAAGCACAGCATTTCAGGCAGCATCCAAGGAGCAGTGAAATTGACGTTTTGGGCAAAAGCCCTTCATCAGGAATAGTTGATTTTACTGCTCCTCGGATGCTGCCTGAACTGCTGTGTTTTTCCAGCACCACTAATCCAGACAATACACTGGGCAGGCCAAGGAGAAGAGCGAGACAGTCCTTCTCCACCCTTGCACCCAACATCCCCTCCTTTGCACCTGTCACAGCACTACAGTATGTTTGAAGCCTAACACAGGACCAGAGACAATGGGTAAGCGTGCCCGTACTAACTTTACACTTGGGGCATGTTGAAGATACCCCTTGTTTAAATTTTGACAAATGATCCGTAGCCAAGTGGACCTTGTGGAGAATCTTCAACTGTAAAGCATGGGTCCTATTGCAAATTTATATCTATCTTGCATTTTCCCAAAGACCTTCCCATGCCTAGCTCACTCTTCCACACCCTGCAAAGTCGATGGAGCTCATCTGACGGGCTGCCCCCCCCCCCCAACTGATGATATAAACTGCTGACAGAAAGTGTATACTTAGCACTGAGCACCCTCCTCTCTATGTCAGATTTGTAGGGATCAGTCAAAACTGTAGTCTCTTTTTGAATAAAATCCCTAACTTGAAAAAAAACTAAGAGGTCCCTGCTAGATAGCTCGTATTTCCACACTAACTGATCAAAAGGCATCATTGTGTCTCCCTCGATAAATCACCCATGCACGACACAGCCCTAGCTGCCCAATGTTTGAATCCTGAATCCCGTTTGAAAACCCGGCATACCTACTATAGGAGTAAGAAAAGGTGTTTTGCCAATATTGCACCCTCTACCAAACTTCCCTCTATGCTTTAACAGTACTGATAACTATTGGGCTATGGCAATTTTCCTTAACTGTACTCATTTTGTCCAAAAACAGAAAACTAGTAAGGGGACACTTTACCTGAGAGGTTTTGATACCTCGCCAGATTGGAAAAGAGTCCCCACAAGCCCAATCACCCACGTAAGATAAAAGCAAGCCTGGTTGGTAGTTTTTAATGTCTGGGGGATCCATGCCCCCCCACCCCCATCTGTGAGGCAATTGCAGTTTAACTAATGTAATAAGAGCCCACTTATGATGCTAAATAAAAGAACTGAACCAGCCGGTGAGTCTCCTGAACATTCGCTTAACGAAAACTGGGGAAGCATCCATATAGGTAAACAAACAGGGGAAAATGTTCATCTTAATAAGAGGTATCTGACCTAACCATGAGACTGGAAGCTCCTCCCATCTTTGAAGGTCTTGTTTGATTTTGTTGAATAATTGAATAAAAGTAGCTTTAAGCAACTGATCAAGAACTGGAGTGATCACTATGCCCAAATATATAACCCCGCCCCACCGTGACCACTTAAGACCTAGCATCTTCGTATGCACCCATAGGCATAGCCTCGGTTTTGCAAAATTAATCTTGTATCTTGAAAAGGTGCCAAATGAGTTGATGCATTGTATCAGGTGAGGCAGAGAAACTGCTGTATTAGACAAAAAAAAGGACATCGTCCACATACAATGAAATCTTATATAATTTGTCCCCATCTCTGGAGCTGATACATTGGAATTCCCACGAATGGCCTCCACCAACAGTTCAATCACCAATGTAAAAAGCAATGGCGAAAGGGGACAGCCCTGTCAGCTGCTCGTTAAAATACTAAATGCTAAAATTGCTTGATCGTACCCAATTGGTGATGACTGCAACGAGAGGGTCGCTGTAGAGAACCTTTACCCATGTTATAAAGGCTTCGCACAAACCAAACCACTCTAGAGTATAACAAAGTTACAGCCACTCCACTCAGTCAAATGCCTTGTCTACATCTAGAGAAATCCTCAATCCCTGTATTGACTGTTGTTAAACAGCCTTCTAATGTTATTGGAGGATCTGTGGCTCTTTATGAAGCCTGTCTGGTCCTCTTTAACAATAGAAGGTAACTTAGTCTCCAGCCTTAACGCAAGAGTCTTAGAGAGGATTTTAAAATCAACATTTAAGAGTGAAATAGGCCTGTAAGAAGCACAGTTCTCCGGGACCTTCCCTTATCTAAGAATAAGTGAAATATTGGGCACTCTTACAGATGGTGAGAGATATGTGTCGTTGAACGTGTTGCGCATCAGGCCTAACAAAATGCATATGAATTCCTTATAGAATATGCTGGGAAGTCCATCAGGACCGGGCACCTTTCCACTCTGAAGCTGTTTCACAGCCTCTTGCACCTCTTATAGGCCCACTATAGTGTCCTTAATGTTAACTAACAGGTACACTGGAGCATGATCGGAGATGGTAATATTAATATTACAAATCATACAGAATGCCACCAATTCCAGGGTTGCCATTGGAATCAGAAAAAAAATCAATCCTGGTGTGACGTCTGTGTGGCATTAGAAAAAAAACGTAAAATCCCTGCCTGTAGGGTGGAGCTGCCTCTACACATCCACCAACACTAACTCCACACGCAGATCCACTAATTGTTTAGTTTGCAGATGTTACCGCGGGGCCTTTGGGCAACCTGTCTCCGTGGGATCCATAAGACAATTAAAATCTATCCCTATAATGATGTGCTGGGACTCAAAATTGATCTCTTGCTTTCTCCGATGTGTCAAAGAGATGGACAAATCCACCGAAGGTGATCCAAAACACAGACAGAGAGTAGTGGATCCCGAACTCCCTCAGTCTTTTCTTGATGCCATCACAGGATTTTCTTTTCCGGATCACTGCTGCTGAGAAGTCCTGGAGGAACATGATCTTAGAGCCCTTGTAAACTAGATCCTTTGGATCCTTCCCCTGGATTCTGGAAGCTTCCATAATTCTTATCTTTATAGTGATTAAACTGCACCAAGATAGGAAGAGCATGTTGGTCCAGACCTGACCTCTGCACCATGACCCGGTGAGCCCTCTCAATTTTCAAACTTCTCATTCCAGTCTCCAAATTAAGGAGTTTCAGCAAACAGTCCTCAATAAATTCCACCAGTGGTTCAGCTTCATTACCTTCCGGCAGACCGACAATCCGAATATTTTTTCTTCTGCCACTGTTCTCGAGGTCATCAACCTGGTCGAGCAAATTAAAGACCTGCGTCTCCAGGATCTAGATCCTATCCTTGGACGAGTCGGTATCAGCTTCTACCACTGCGACCCTGTGGTAGATCTCATCCGTCCTTTTCTCCAGGTCTCCCAGCTGCTGTTCATGCTTCTGCAACATGATAGAGGAGAAGCTGGCCCCGATCTCTATCTGCTTGCCCAACATCTCGCGAGATTTCGCGAACTCCTTTACCAGGACCTGGTAGGAAATAAAGTCCGAGGATCCTGCAGGTTGGGCCGCGGACCCGGCCTCTGATGTACCTCCTCTCTTCGGCATTGCCGGAGAAGGTAAGTTGCTCTCTGACAGTTTCCTGGGACTCCACAACCTTTCCAGAGTCCCAGGATATCACACTGGTCTGGGTAGAGCGAGTTAAAATTTTGTCCCACTGACACTGTGGTGCAGAGCTCTGCAACGTGATCTTCCTAGATCACCGCCATGTTGGATTCCAAATCACCTAGCTTTTAACCAGTCATTTTAATTTGCCTATGCATTTCCTAACTGTGAGTAACAATTTTGGAATTGACATTGCAGGTGTGGAATTGTAATTTACACTGTCAAAAATAATTTGTCTAAATAGAATCTAGCCTCTTGATGAAGGGATTTTTTTTCATGAGGACCTGAGCCTCACCAACAGGATCAGCATTCGTTCCTGTCTTATTTACCCTTGAACGGAGTAGACCATTTCAGAAGGCACTTAAATGTCAACCACATTGCTGGGGGTCTGAGTCACATGTTGTCCAGACTGGGTAAGGATTGCAGATTTTCTTTCCTGAAGTGCATTCCAATGGATGTCTATCCAATCGATAAGAATTTCATGGTCACCATTAATTTTGATTTTAGAATTGTTTTTATTTGGATTTAAATTCCATCAGCTGTGATGGGATTTGAATCCATGACACCAGAATACTAGAATGGGCCTCCGTATTACTGTTCAGCGATATTAAAAATACATTCCATCTCCCTCAAAATGAGGGACATAAGAAAAATGAATGAGTTTTGTTTTTCCTTATATTTATAAGTATAAATGTTCTTAGTTAAATGGAAGCAATTTCAGACAGAAGATATTCAGTCCATCAATCCCACAGCGGCTCCTTATTACATTTTCAATCACTCTGAATTATAATCATTGACAATCTTATTAACTGCTTTTTTAAAGTCTATTAAGAATTTTTATTCCGCCAAGCCCAATTATATTCAAAATGCTTAGATTCTACACACTGGACAAAAGCATATTTGTGCCTAAGAATCCAGATCTTTCTTAACTTTGAGTTAATTAATCAATGTTAAATTCTGCAGTTAACATGTGTATAATTTGATAGCTGATTTTCTTTTTCACATGTGCTTAACGGAAGGATTAAATTCAAGGTTGCTATTTCCAGCTCTAATTCATGTATCCTATGCACATTTCAAGGTTCAACCTGGCAGTTTGTATTAATTTTTAGAAGCTGTTTGTCATGTTGAATGTATGGCTAATTATTAATGTCTTTGGTTATATTAACCTTACTTCTTTCTCCCCCATCAACAATGATGATGGTGATACTAGCCTAAGAATATAATGTGAAGACACTATGGTTTTAAAAGGTACACAATAAAATAAACAGCTTGTGAGGCCTTGAGGTTTTGTTTTCAAAGTTGGAGCCAAAGAAGCAGCTTGAAAGGGTGAGGGCAAGTTCCCACCAGTCAAAGATTTTAGTTTAACTTTCAGTAGCTGTTTTGGTTTGGAAGTGCTATACATGCCTCCCTGCTACAGCAAAACACTTGAGTTCTGCTTCAGTTAATTCAATTAGTTGAAATAGGGTGTGCCTTGTGTAGAAGTGGCTCTTTCAATCACTAAGAGTTTCCTTGGAGTTGAAGTCACATTGGTAGTTTTACAGAAACAAGACATAGCTTTAGGAATTGACATTAGCCAGAGTTGGGGTTGCCTTTGAGTGCAAATTTAGCTCGACGTGATTGCCAGAAATGCCATTGGAATCTTTGGTAATGGCTAAAATTCAATTGCAAATGAAGCAGCTTGAATTAGAGGCAAAAGAAAAAGAGAAACTGAGATGAGAAAGTTTGAATTGCGATTGATAGCAGAAGAAAAGTAGAAAGACAGAATAGCACCAGCAGGTGGGGAAAAAAAAGAAAACGAAGGCGCTTGCAAAAGAAAGGGAGAAAGAGAATTTTTGAACTTGGGAGGCTAGAACTGAAAACTCAAAGTTCCCTTAAAATTGTGGAGAGAGAGATGAAAGTTAGGAGTACTGATAATCACACTGAGGGAGAACAATCCCATTGTAGCCAAAGGCCTCGTGGGAATCTGTTTAAATATGTCCAAGTGTTACCTAAGTTCAAAAAGGACGAAGAAACCTTTTTCATTTGATTTGAGAAGGTGGCTAAACAAATAAAATGCCCACTGACCATGTGGGTATTGTTGATCCAGTGAGGTTTTTGCATCACTATCAGAAGAGTATGATGAGATGAAAAAAGCCATCATGCATGCACATTGTGTCATAGAGATATACAGAACAGAAAGAGACCTTTTGGTCCAACTCATCCATGCTGACTAGATATCCTAGATGAATCTAGTCCCATTTGCAAGCCCACATCCTTCTAAATCCTTCCTATTCATAGACCCATTCAGATGCCTTTTAAATGTTGCGATTGCACTAGCCTCCACTATTTCCTCTGGCAGCTCATTCCATACATGCACCACCCTCTGTGTGAAAACGTTGCCCCTAAGGCCCCTTTTATATCTTCCCCCTCTCAGCCTAAACCAATGACCACTAGTTCTGGACTTCCCCATTCCAGGGAAAAGACCATGTCTATTTACTCAATCCATAGCCCTCATGATTTTATAAACCTCTAAGGTCTCACCTCTGCCTGCAATGCTCCAGGGAAAACAACCCCAGCATATTCAGCCCCTCCCTACAGCTCAAACTCTCCAACCCTGGCAACATCCTTGTAAGTCTTTACTGAGCCCTTTCGAGTTTCGCAACATCCTTCCTATAGGAGGGAGAGCAGAATTGCACACAATATTCCAACAGTGGTCTAATCAATGTCCAGTACAGCCGCAACATGACCTCCCAACTCCTACACTCAATGCTCTGACCAATAAATGAAAGCATACCAAATGCTGCCTTTACTAGAATATCTACCAACGACTCCACTTTCAAGAAATTATGAACCTGCACTCCAAGTTCTCCTTTCAGCAACTGCCCCCAGGATCTTACCATTAATTGCATAAGTCCTGCCCTGAATTACCTTTCCAAAATGCAACACCTCACATATGATCTAATGCCAGAAGCCTACAGACGACACTTTCAAAATCTAAGGAGGGGACCTGGTCAGATGTACATGGAATTGGAAAGAATCAAACAAAGTAACTTTGACAGTTGGATAAAAGCATTTAACATGGATCAAACATATGATGCTCTGAGAGAGGCTACTACTTTGAAGGAGTTCAAAAAATTCACTTCCTGAAGTAGTGAGTGTGGAAGAGCAGAGAATTTAGATTGCAAGATTTTAAGCGGAGATGGAGGATGATTGAGTTGGTTCATAAATCAAAGTTTGGTTTTCAATAGCAGTTTCAATCTGTGAGGGATAGGAATCGTGGAAAAGAGAAATCTTCAGGTGGTAAGGGAAAAGGAGATCTCAGTGACGATAGTAAAGATGGTTTACCCCAAGTTAAAAAGGAAATGCGTGAGGGAAAAACAGAAGTAAAAAAGCTCAGGTGTTTTCACTGTAATAAAGTAAGCCGTTTGAATCGCAGTGTTGGTAGTTTAGAAAAAAAGCCCTGGGAAGATGGATTGGGATAACAGGATAAGCCGGTAAATTTTGTTGGTGGTAAAGGAAAGCACAGTGGAAGCTAAACAGCTGTAAAACAATGTACAGCTTGGTCAGGGGTTGGTGAAGAAGGAAGTGCCAGATCTCTTGTAAAGAACTTATGTGGTTATGGTTTACTCGTGTATGCCAGGAGGAAAAGTTGAAAAAGTTAAAATTTAAGAAATTCGGGAACAAGTCAGCCTTTGGTGAGAAATGAAGGGATGTGTGATTCAGAAGGCTAATTACCAGAAACAGTGGTAATAAGTGGTGAGAAGAGAAGATTAGATTAGATTAGATTACTTACAGTGTGGAAACAGGCCCATCGGCCCAACTAGTCCACACCGACCCGCCGAAGCGCAACCCACCCATACCCCTACATATACCCCTTACCTAACACTACGGGCAACTTAGCATGGCCAATTCACCTGACCCGCACATCTTTGGACTGTGGGAGGAAACTGGAGCACCCGGAGGAAACCCACGCAGACATGGGGAGAACGTGCAAACTCCACACAGTCAGTCGCCTGAGGCGGGAATTGAATCCAGGTCCCTGGCGCTGTGAGACAGCACTGCTAACCACTGTGCCACCGTGCCGCCAAGAAGTGTTCCATTATATTAAGTTTCCTAACTCAGTACGTTGACAGGCCAACGAGGGGAGAGGCCATTCTAGACTTGGTGCTCGGAAACGAGTCGGGGCAGGTATCAGATCTTCTGGGAGCACATTTTGGTGATAGTGACGACAACTGCCTCACATTCTACATAGCTATGGAGAAGAAGAGTAAGATTAGGCAAAATGGGAGGATATTTAATTGGGGAAGAGGAAACTAAGATGCGATTAGACAGGAGTTAGGAAACATGGATTGGGAGCAATTGTTCCATGGTAAAGGCACTATAGACATGTGGAGACTGTTTAAGGAACAGTTGTTGCAAGTGATGAATAAATATGTCCCTCCTGAGACAGGCAAGAAGTGGTAAGATAAAGGAACCTTGGATGACAAGTGCGGTGGAGCTTCTCATCAAAAGGTAAAAGGTAGCTAATATAAGGTGGAGGAAGCTAGGGTCAAGCTCAGCTCTAGCGGATTACAGGCAGGTGAGGAAGGAGCTCAAGAATGATCTGAGGAGAGCCAGGAGGGGGCACGAGAAAGGCTTGCCAGAACGGATTAGGGAGAACACAAAGGCATTTTACACCTATGTGAGGAATAAGAGAATGGTCAAAGAAAGAGTAGGGCCGATCAGGGATAGCATAGGGAATTTGTGGAGTTTGAGGAGGTAGAGGAAGCCCTAAATGAGTTTTTTGTTTCTGTCTTTATAAAAGAAATGAACTTTGTAGTGAATGAAACCTTTGAAGAGCAGGTGTGCATGCTGAAATGGATAGAGATAGAGGAAGCTGATGTGCTGAAAATTTTGTCAAACATTAAGATTGACAAGTCGCCAGGCCCGGACCAGATTGTCCTTGGCTGCTTTGGGAAATGAGAAATGCAAATGCTTCGCCACTTGCGAAGATCTTTGCATCCTCGCTCTCTGCTGAAGTCGTACCTGAGGACTGGAGAGAGGCAAATGTAATTCCTTTATTCAAGGAAGGAAATAGGGAAATCCTCAGCAATTACAGACCAGTAAGACTCATGTCTGTCATCTGCAAGATGTTAGAAAGGATTCTGAGGGATAGGATTTATGACCATCTGGAAGAGCATGGCTTGATTAAATGCAGTCAACACGGCTTTCTGAGGGCAGGCCATGCCTCACAAACCTTATCAAGTTCCTTGAGGATGTGACTAGAGAAGTTGATGAGGGTCGAGTGGTGGATGTGGTTTTTATGGACTTCAACAAGGCATTTGATAAGGTTCCCCATGGTAGGCTTGTTCAGAAGGTCAGGAGGAATGGGATACAGGGGAACTTAGCTGTCTGGATACAGAATTGGCTGGCCAACAGAAGACAGTGAGTGGTAGTAGAAAGAAAATATTATGTCTGGAAGTCTGTGGTGGGTGGTGTTCCACACAGCTCTGTTCTTGGGCCTCTACTGTTTGTAATTTTTATTAATGACTTGGATGAGGGAATTGAAGGATGGGTCAGCAAGTTTGCAGGCGACACAAAGATTAGAAGTGTCATTGACAGTATAGAGGGCTGTTGTAAGCTGTAGCGGGACAATGACAGGATGCAGAGATGGGCTGAGAGGTGGCAGATGGAGTTCAACGTGGATAAATGCGAGGTGATGCATTTTGGAAGGTCGAATTTGAAAGCTTGAGTACAGGATTAAGGATAGGATTCTTGGCAGTGTGGAGGAACAGAGGGATCTTGGTGTGCAGGTACATAGATCCCTTAAAATGGCCACCCAAGTGGGCAGAGTTGTTAAGAAAGCATATGCTGTTTGGTTTTCATTAACAGGGGTATTGAGTTTAAGAGTCATGAGATCTTGTTGCAGCTCTATAAAACTTTGGTTAGACTGCACTTGGAATACTGCGTCCAGTTCTGGTCGCCCTATTATAGGAAAGATGTGGATGCTTTGGAGAGGGTTCAGAGGAGGTTTACCAGGATGCTGTCTGGACTGGAAGGCTTATCTTATGAAGCGAGGTTGTCTGAGCTCAGACTTTTATCATTGGAGAAAAGGAGGAGGAGAGGGGACCTAATTGAGGTATACAAGATAATGAGAGGCATAGATAGAGTCGATATCCAGAGACTATTTCCCAGGGCAGAAATGACTAACACGAAGGGTCATAGTTTTAAGCTACTTGGAGGAAAGTATAGAGGGGATGTCAGAGGCAGGGGCTTTACACAGAGTTGAGAGCATGGAATGCGTTGCCAGCAGCAGTTGTGAAAGCAAGGTCATTGGGGACATTTAAGAGACCACTGGACATGCATATGGTCATAGAAATTTGAGGGTACATACATGAGGATCAGTGGTTGGCATAACATCGTGGGCTGAAGGGCCTGTTCTGTGCTGTACTGTTCTATGTTCTAAGTGAGATTGGAGAGTCCAGTGAAAAGTTG
Organism: Hemiscyllium ocellatum; assembly: GCF_020745735.1. Taxonomy (NCBI): domain Eukaryota; kingdom Metazoa; phylum Chordata; class Chondrichthyes; order Orectolobiformes; family Hemiscylliidae; genus Hemiscyllium; species Hemiscyllium ocellatum. Next base: position 72,434,409 of record NC_083404.1, read on the forward strand.
TGAAGTGTTGGTCGGAGTAATAGAGAAATTCTCATTTCTGGTAATACAGTTTTTCCTTGGTAACAATATCACAAGTAGATCACAGGTGAGAGTGATGCCTACTGTGGTTGAAAAGCTAATGGAAAATTGGGTAATTAATGTGTTACAGGAAGTATATCCCGGAGGTTTTTGGGACTATGTGGTAATAAGGTCACAAAGCCACGGGTTGAAGCAGGAAGAAAAATTAAGGAGCAAAGATAAGGAAATTGATGTTCAATTGTCAGAGACTACGTTTGATCAAATGTTTGGAGGAAAACTAGAACAGGTGGAGGACAAAGTGAATATTTTTAGTTCAGAGAAGCTGGCTGAACTGTAAAAGAAGGATGAAAACTGAAGCAGTTTTATCAAACAACTTACACAGAATAAGCATCTGAGTGCAACCCAGAATATTAAATTAAGTCTTGACGAGGAAATGAAGGCCATCACATAAGCAAATGAAAATAGGGCAGAAGTTCATCAAGTTATATGAATGGTGAGTAATAGAAAGGAGGTATTGTGAGTAGCATATGAAGTACCAGTAGGAGTTATTTGGGAATAGGGAAAACTCAAGCCCAATTACAGAAAAATACTTTTTAGGCTTGGACTGCATGTGGTTGAATTTTGCCAGACATGTCATATATGTCAGATAATTTAAAAACCTGAGACAGTGATAAAACCAGCACCCTTAATACCTATTCCCGCATTTGAAGAAGCTTTTACAAGATTCTTAAATTATTGTGTAGGACCCCTACCTAGGACAAAAAGTGGAAATCAGTATCTATTGATCATACTGAATATGTCTACTAGATTTTCAGAGGCCATACCATTGCGCAGTGTCATGGCTAAAAGGATTGTGGAAGAGTTAACCAACATTTCTTTTACCAGATTCTAGTAAATGGACTACTAACAGCAATACAATTGACTCAAGAATCAAATCTTACATCAAATCCATTCAAGGAATTTATGGATAGCTTGGGAATAAAATCATTCAAGTTCATTCAGAATCAGAGAGAGTGATAGAACAATGACATCAAACTTTAAAGACAATGTTGAGGGTGTATAGTCAAGACTATCCAGAGGATTGGGATAAAGAAATTCCATTTGTACTTTTTGCAATTAGGGATGCACTAAATGAATCAGCTACATTCAGTCCATTTGAATTAGTTTCTGGGCGTGTGGCGAGAATCAAAGTGTTGTACTGGAAAAGCACAGCTGGTCAGGCAACATCCGAGGAACAAGATGCTACCTGACCTGCATAAGCTTTCATCAGGAATGTGTGTTGAGAAGATCACTGAAATTAAGGAGAACTTGGTGAGTCAGAGTTGAGAGACCACATGTTTGGACTATGTGTCAAATTTGAGGGAAAGTTTAAATAGAGTGGGTGAGTTGTCTAGATCATATTTGAAGGGAGCACAGCATGTGATGTAACAGGAAGCAGACAAGAAATCAAAATGTCATGATTTTGTGTGTGGAGATAAAGTATTAGTATTACTTCCTGTAGTAGGTGAATTAGATTAGATTAGATTCCCTACAATGAGAAAACAGGCCCTTCCGCCCAACAAGTCCACACCAACCCTCTGAAGAGTAACCCACCCAGACCCATTTCTGTCTGACTAATACACCTAACACTATGGACAATTTAGTATGGATAATTCACCTGATCGGCACATCTTTGGACTGTGGGAGGAAACCGGAGCACTGGGAGGAAACCCACGCAGACGCTGGGAGAATGTGCAAACACCACACAGACGGTCACCTGAGGCTGGAATCGAATCTGGATCCCTGGCACTGTGAGGCAGCAGTGCTAACCACTGTGCCACCATGCCGCCCCTTTAAAAGGAAGGTTTAGTGGGCCTTATTAAATCAAAAGGAAATTAAGCAAGCTGAATTATTTACTGGAATATCAGATAGAAATAAATTCTGTTGTGTAATGTGAGTATGCTTAAAAAGTATTTTGATAGGGAAAGAAAGCAAAAGGAGACTTGTTTCTGGTTACAACACAGTGAAAAATCAAGTTCAGATGATCCTAAATGGGACATTCCTCAAATTAAATTGTCCAATGAGGAACTTCTCAAAAATTGGGATAAATTATTGAGTTACATTCCAGAAGAAAATCAAGGATCTGAAAGAGTTAATATAATCACATGAGGTTATGTGGGAAATATCTAGGAAGTACTAATTTGATTATGCATGATGTACATTTAGGAAATGCTGTTCCAATTAAGCAATCTTCTTTTGGATTTCATCTTTTAAAATCAGCACAGGTTCAAAAAAAATTGAAAGCATATTCCAAGATGTAATTATTGAAGTGAATTGCAGCGAATGGTGCTAAAACTAGATGGTACCCAGTGATTGTGTGTGGGCAACACAAAGTCAATGCAGTTTTAAAAACTGATTTATATCCTATGCCACATTGGAAGACTATGTTGAGATAGTGGCACAAACAACTTATATTTCCATGTTGAACTTACTCAGAGAATCATGGCAGAAAGAGCAAAGGAAATTTTCATCTTTGTAACACCAAATGGACTGTACCAGTTTAAAGTCATGCCATTTGAAAAATGCACCAGACACATTTCAAAATAAGGTCATGTCAGGATTCCAAATTATGTGGTGTACTTAGATGATCTGGTGGTTTTTAGTCAAATGTGGAAGGGTCATTTGGTGCATGTAGCTAAATTATTCAGTTCACTTCAGGAGGCAGGCTTGGTGATAGACCTGGCTAAAAGTGAGTTCACAAAAACCCACGTCACATTTCTGGGCCATGTCTTTGGACGTGAACTAATGGCTTGATGGGATGTGAAAGCAGGTTATTGGGGAATTTCCCATGCCATTGGTGAAGAGGGAAGTACCATGGTTCCTGGGACTGAGTGTATTTATTGAAAATTTGTACCAAAGTTTAGCAGTATAAGTGCTGCACTGACTGACCTGTTGAAATGCAGAGATTTCAGGGGACAGAAAAGTGTCAGAAGGCATTTACCAATCTAAAAGCTGTGTTAACCACAGTGCCAGTGTTGCCATTCAAAGCAGCATGGTGTCTCAGTGGTTAGCACTGCTACCCCACAGTACCAGGGACCTGTGTTTGATTCCACCCTCTGGCAGCTGTGTGTGGAGTTTGCACATTTCCCCATGTCTGCATGGGTTTCCTCCATATGCTTCGGTTTACTTCCACAGTCCAAAGATATAAAGCTATTCTAATCCCATTTTTCAGCACATGGCCCATAACCTTATGCCTTGATGTAAGTCAGAATTGTAGAGTATTAATTATAGGTGTACATTGTACATGTACAACATTCTTTCTATCAAGGTGTCTCCACATTATATTCCATCTGCTACCACTTGACCTATCTGTAATATAGAAAAAGCCCTTTGGCCTGTTGTCTGTATCAGTCAAAAGTAACCACCTATCTATTCTAGATCACCGTCTGTTCCTCACTACACGTCAGATGTTCTGATGAACTCGAAATTTTAACTGATTTCTCTCTACAGATGCTGTCAGACTTGCTGAGTTTAATTCACTTGCTTCCCGAATCTTTTGCAGCTGAAGGCCAAGTACTAGTTCTTCCGGCACCCTGAAATGCAATGTAAACCTATGTTTACAACCTGGCATCCCATAAGTGACCCAATTATTTCTATTCCATTTTCTATTCATTACCCGATCTCCAAACCATGCTAAATGTTAAAATTGCATTTAATAGCCTCTTGTCATCTTATTGAATGCCTTCTGAAATTCAGATTTTTGACCTGAATAACATTGAACATTGTCAGTGCAAAAATGGCAATAAAATTAGCATTGGATTTGTTGCATTGTTTTTCCTTCGATGTATTATGAGTACGGTATGCTTAAAAACTGATACAAAATGTCTGAGATGTAATTGCTGGCTTTCAATTTTATTCATGTTTTGAGTGGATTCTTGCATTTGGTACCTGTCAACAATTTTTATTTCTTTATTTTCATTAATGATCTTTGGTTTATTTCATTTACAAGCAATGAATGTGAGTAATCAGGGAAAATTTGCGATACAGGGAGGGAGTGGTGAGGGAGAGAATTGAATTGCCAGTGAAATTGTCAAAAATGTTGTCTTTTTTTTAGTAGTAGTACTTGCGGTTTCAAGTGAAAAACAACATGCCATCAGTTATAGTCAAATTGGTAATTCTGTGGATTAACTGTTTTTAGACCTATAAAGCTTTCCTGCCTGCCATGATAGCCAGCAACCACGGCCATCTGGTTAGCATTGCCAGCACAGCAGGACTGTTCCCAGTCAATGGATTGGCGGGTAAGAATAGCTTCTGTGGTTTCTAGAAATTTTCAATGCTCATAATATTTAGATGAAGTATGGTGTACAATGCTTCAGGCTATACTTAGAAAACAACAGCAATTTGTAGCTATGTTAGTTATATATTAAGTTTAAAAAAATGCACAAAAACTCTTTCCTTGAATGTAAATGGAATTTATACATGCATTATGCAATATACACAGGGCTAGGTTTTGCTATCAACAGTAAGGAATTAGCATTCACTGTTTACCTCATGGGGATCACGGCTCAGTGGTTAGCACTGCTGCCTCACAGCGCCGGGGACCCAGGTTCGATTCCCACCTTGGGCTACTGTGTGGAGTTTGCACATTCTCCCCGTATCTGTATGGGGTGCCTCCGGGTGCTCCAGTTTCCTCCCACAGTCACAAAGATGTGCAGGTCAGGTGAATTGGCTAAATTGCCCATAGTGTTAGGTGCATTAGTCAGGGATAAATATGGGGAATGGGTCTGGGTGGATTACTCTTCGGAGGGTCAGTGTGGACTTGTTGGGCCGAAGTGCCTGTTTCCATACTGTAGGGAATCTAATCTAATCCAATCATAACTGCCTAGACATTAGTGGAGATTTTCTTTAGATAGCATCTAACAATTCTAATTGCTCTACAAAAACTACTGCATATGTTAATAATGAGAAACATTTTTAAATCCAAAAACATGCACTGTGTACAGGTATTTTTCACAAATGCTTGATGCAAGTCAGAGTCTTTAGAGATCTGTATCACAGAAAGTTGCCCTTTGATCCATTACATCAATATTGGCCCAAACTAACTGCCAAATTATTCTGATCCCATTTGCCAGCATTTTGCCCGTAGCCTTGTATACCTTGCCATTGCAAGCGCACATCTAAATATTGAATGTTATGAGTGTTTCTTCCTCTACGACCTTTACAGGCAATGAGTTCCAGATTCCTACCATCCTCTAGCTAAAAGGTTTTCCTCACATCACCTCTAAATCTTCTATCTCTTACCTTTAAATCTATTTCCTTGGCTATTGATCCTTCCATGAAGGGGAGAATCTCTTCCTGTCTAGCCTATCTATACACAATCATAATTTTACACATCCCAATCATGTACCTTCTCAAATCTCCTCTGTTCTAAGGAAAACAGCCTTGGTCTATCCAATCTCTCTTCGTAACTGAAACTCTCTAACCCAGACAGCATAATGGTAAATCTCCTCTGCACACTCTCTCCAGTGCTCTCACATCCTTCTATAATATGGATTCTAGAAGTCACACAATACCCTAGCTGTGGCTGAACCAATGTTTTACACAGGAGGTGATGGTCTAGTTATTCTATATCTGGACTATTAATTCAGAAACTCAACAATTGTCTTGGGTTCAAATCATATCATGGCAGATGGTAGAATTTGAACTTTATTTTAAAATATCTGGAATTAAGAGTCTCCTGGTGACCACAAAACCATTGTCAATTGTCGGAAAAACCCATCAGCTTACTGATATCCTTCAGGAAAGGAAATCTGCCATCCTCACCTAGTCTCCAGACTAACAGCAATGCAGTTGACTTTCAGCTGCCCTCTGAAATGGCCTAGCAAACCATTCACTTTAAATCTCAAAAAAGAATGAAACTAGACAATTCACCTGGGGTCGACTAAGGTACCAGTAAAGGCATTGGCAGAAACAGCCCTGTTGACCCTGCAAAGTTCTATTTCCTAATATCTGGGTGCTAGTGCCAAAATTGGCAGAGCTGACTCATAGACTAGATAGGTTACAGCCAGCCATACTCTCGGAACCATAGCTTACAGACGAATGTCCCAGAGACCACAATCACCATCCCTCAACATGTCTTGTCCCAATGGCAGGACAGAACAGTCAGGAGGAAGTTGAACCAAGATGCCTTAGTATTGACTTTGGAACCCATGACCTTTTATGGCTTCAGGTTAAACATGAGCAAAAAAACCTCCTGGTTACCATGAACTATCCTTCCTCCCCTGGTGAATCAATACTCCTCCAGGAGTGGCTTGGCAGCAGCACTACTAATCAAGTTAATCAGGTTCCAAAGGAGATAGCTGCTCGGATGGATCTGTGACAGCTGGTGAGGGAAACAACAAAAGGGAAAAACATAGCTGACCTCATCCTTGCCAGTCTGCCAACTGCAGATGCATCTGTCCATGATCATGTCGGTAAGAGTGACCTCCACACAGTGGAGATGAAATTCAACCTTCATATTCATTTTGTGTGACACTGTCACTATGCTAAATGGGATGGATTTTGAACAGATATAGCAACTCAAGACTGTACTCCAGCTCAATCTTCAACTTCATAGCACAGCGTATTCTCCATTTAACCATTACCATCCAGCATGGTTCAATGGAAAGTGCAGGAGCAGATCTCAGGAGCAATACCTGGCATATTTAAAAATGAGGTGTCAACCTGATAAAGTTACTGAACAGAACTACTTGCATGCTACACTTTATAAGCAGCAAATGACTGAGTCAAATGAGCCCACGATCAAAAAATTAGATCTAAACTCTGCAGTACTGTAGCATCCATTCGTGAATGGTGGTGGACATTTAAACAACTCACTGGAGGAGGCGGCTTCACAAATATCTCCATTTTCAGTGATGGAAGAGCTCAACACGACAGTGCAAAAGATAAAGCTGAAGCATTCGCAGCGGTCTTCAGCCAGAAATGCGAATGTACCAGTTGTCAGCCAATTTGTTTCACTCTAAAGAACAACAAGAAACAATTGGAAGTACTGCATTCTGCAAAGGCCATGGGCCCAGACAACATGGTGGCAATAGTACTGAAGACTTGTGCTACAGAAATTGCTGCTCCACTAGCCAAGCTCTTCCTGTACAGTTAGAACATTGGCATTTATCTAACAATGTGGAAAATTGCCCAGGTATGTTTGATACATAAAAAGCAGAACAAATCCAACCTAGCCAGTATCACCCCTCAGTCTTCTCTTCATCATTAATTAAGTGATGGAAGGTGTCATCAATAGTGGTATTAGGCAGCACCTACTCAGTAATAACGTTCTCAGTGATGCCCAATTTGAATTCAGCCAGGGCCACTCAGCTCCTGACCTCATTACAGCCTTCGTTCAAACATGGATGAAACAACTGAATTCCAGAAGAGAGATAAGAGTGGTAGTCCTTGACATCAAGGCTGCATTCGAATGAGTGTGACATCGAGGAGCCCAAGCAGAACTGGAATCATTCGTTATTCGGGAGCAAACTCTGCCCTAGTTGAAGTCATATCTGGCACAGAGGAAGATGATCATGGTTGTTAGAGATTAGGTTATCTCAGCTCCAGGTCATTTCTGCAGGTATCTAAGGCCTAATAACCTGCTGCTGCTTCATAAGTAACCTTCCATCCATCATGGTCAGAAGTGGAGATGTTCACTGTGCAATGCACAAAACCATTTCTGGCTCCTCATACTGAAGCAATTTATGTTCATAACACTTTCTGGACAATATCTAAACTTGGGTTAAGTGTCACACTAAAGCCAGGTGATGAACATCAACAATAAGAGTCTAACTACTGCCCTTTGACATTCAATAGTGTTCCCGTTATGAGCTCCCTCACTGTCAACATCCTTGGGATTGCCATTGACCAGAAATTCAACTGGATTTGCCATATAAATACAGCAGCTACAAGAGTAGGTCAGAGGCCAGAAATTCAACATGGAGTAATTTAACTCCCTGACTCCCCAAACCTTGTCCACCATCTACAGGGCACAAGTCTGGAGTGTGATGGATTGCTCCCCATTTGCCTGGATGGTGCAGTACAGAAACTTGATACCATTCAGGACAAAGCAGCCAGTTTGATCCTTTCACCACTGATGCTGAGTAGTAGCAATGTGTACAATCTACAAGATGCATAGTAGAAATTCACCAAAGATCCTCAGATCTTCTAAACCCAAGACTACTTCCATCTAGTAGGACAACAGTAGCAGATACATGGGAGGAGCACCACCACCTGCAAGTTCCCCTCCAAGATGGTCACCATCCTGACTTCGAAATATATCCCCTTTCCATCATGTTGCTAGGCCAGAATCCTGAAATTCCTACCCTTATGGCCTTGTGAATGAACCCACAGCGGGTGGGTTATAGCAACTCAAGAAAACTTGTCACCACCTTATCAAGGCAACTAGGGACAGGCAATAAATCCTAGCCAATTAACAACGTCTACATCTCACAAACAAATAAAAAGTCCCAGCATAACCTCTCTGCTCTTAAATTCTCTGCCTCAGCTAATCAAGGCTAATAAATCATATACCACCTTAACCATTTTATCCACTTATCTCTATTACCTTGAGGGACTGGTGTTCTACAAACAGTTAAGCGATCCCACAACTAACATATCAGATATGTAAGCTTTGCAGTCCAGTCACTCAGCTCCTCATCTCATCACAGTCTAGTGAATACTTGGACAAAAGAGTTGAACACTAGAACTGAGGTAAGAATGACTGCCGTTTTCATCAAGACAGTATTTGACCTGGTGTGACATCCAAGAGTTCTAACAAAACTGGATTTAAAGGGAATTAGAGGACAACTCTCCACTAGTTTGAGTCATATCCAACAGAGAGGAAGTCATTTATGATTATTGGGACATCATTGTTCCCCAGTAGTGTCCTAGGCTCAACCATCTTGAGTTGCTTCATCAATAATCTTCCATCGTAAAGTCATAAATGGGGACGCTTGATGATTATTGCAAAATGTCCAGAACTATTCATGACTCCCCAGATACTGACGCTGTCGTTGTCCCTGTGCAGCAAGACCTGAACAACAGGTCTTGGGTTGATAAGTGACAAATGGCATTTATGATGAACAAGTGCTTGGAAATAACAATTTCCAATAAGAGAGAATATAACCACAGTCATCTTGACATTCAGTACCATTCCCATTCGCGGAAACATCACTATCATCATTTGGAATAGTTACCATTGACCAGAAGCTGATCTGGACCAACCATCTTAAAAACTGTGGCTCAAGAGGATGTCACAGACTGGAAATTATGTGGTAGCAACTCTCCAAATCCTGTCCACAGTTTACAATGACAAGTCATGAATGTGATGGAATAATCTGCTGGCTGAATGAGCGCAGTTCCATCAACACTCCAAGCAAAGCAATCCAATTGACTGGCATCCATCCATTGGCTCCTTTCATCATCAGTGCACAGGGTGGCTGCAGTATGTGCTCTCTACTAAGAAGCACTGCAGCGACTCTCCTTTGATACCTCATTCTGGACCCATTTTCTCTATCATGGCAGTAGATATATGTAGGAAACACCAAGGCAGTCACTCTTACCTCCGTTCTGGTGTTCAAATCTTTTGTCCAAGTTTTCACTAGGCTGTAATGAGATGAGGAGCTGAGTAACAGGATTGCAGAATTTTGGTGTCTAATATGTTAGTTATGGGATCACTTAACTCTTTGTTGCATGCATGCTATGTCCACTATTCAAAATGTTTCATATTACTTCACCACATTGAAACCTCATTTTGTAGGGATTTGAAGGGATGTCTAGTGTTGTTCCTGGATGGTGTACCTAGTGTAGGTATGCCCTATGCCTCATGGATGTCCAGTTTTGAAGATGCCGTCTGGCAACTCAGTATAAGACAGGGCTTTATAGAACATAGAACAGTACATCACAGTACGGGCCCTTCAGCCCTCGATGTTGTGCCGACCTTTTATCCTACACTAACATTAAATTAACCTACATACCCCACATTTTACTATTATCCATGCGCCTATCCAAGAATCGCTTAAAGGTTCCTAATGTACCTGACTCCACTACCACTGCTGACCGTGCATTCCAGCAGGTGTAAAGAACCCACCTCTGACACTTCCCTAAATCTTCCTCCAGTCACCTTAAAATCATTCCTGCTTGTAATAACCCTGGGAAAACATCTCTAGCCATCTACTCTATCTCTGCCTTTCATCATCTTGTCTACCTCTATCAAGTCACCTCTCATCCTTCTTCATTCCAATGAGAAAAGCCTAGCTCCCTCAACCTTTCTTCATAAGACAAGCCCTCCAGTCCACGCATCCTTGTAAATCTCTTCTGACCCCCACTAAAGCTTCCACATCCTTCCTATAATGAGGCGATCAGAACTGAACACAACATTCCAAGTGTAGTCTAACCAGGGCTTTATAGAGCTGCAGCATAACCTCGCAGCTCTTACACTTAATTCCCCCTGCCGATGAAAACCAACACATTATATGCATTCTTAACCCATCAATCTGTATGGCAATTTTGACGGATCTAATGATATGGACCCCACGATCCCTCTGTTCTTTCACACTGCCAAGAATCCTGCCTTTAACTCTGTAATTTGCACTCAAATTCGACCTTCCAAAGTGAATCACTTCACACATCTCCAGGTTGAACTCGATCTGTCACTTCTCAACCCAGCTCTGCATCTGGTCAGTGTCCTGTTGCAACCTACAACAGCCAACCCCACGAACCCCCACTCCTCCAACCTTTGTCATCGGCAAAATTACTCACCCACTCTTCCACTTCCTCTTCCAAGTTATTTATAAAAATCACAAAGAGCAGAGGTCCCAGAACAGATTGCTATGAAACACCACTGGTCACCAAGCTCCAGGCTGAATACTTTCCATCAAATACCACCCTCTGTCTTCCATGTGCCAGACAATTCTGTATCCAGACAGCCAACGTTCCCTATAACCCATGCATTGTTACTTTATCAACCTTATCAAACACTTGCTAAAATCCATGTAAACCATATCCACTGCTCAATGTATTTTGTCACAACCTCAAAGAATTCAACAAGACTATGGAATTCATTGCCGCAGAGTGCAGTGGAGGCCGGGAAGCTAAATGTCTCCGAGGCAGAGATTGATAAATTCTTGATGTCACAAGGAATTAAGGGCTATGGGGAGAATGTGGGTAAGTGGAGTTGAAATGCCCATCAGCCATGATTGAATGGCGGAGTGGACGTGATGGGCCGAATGGCCTTACTTCCACTCCTGTGTCTTATGGTCTTAAGATTGTGAGATCTTCATAATTGTGCAGCAGTCACTCCTGTGCGTACTATCACAGACAGATCTGTAGTAGATGATTTGGTGGGAACGAAGTCAAATAGAATTTACCTCTTACGGGATCCCTCGCCAACTGCTGCAGAAGCATGCAAGCAGCTATTTTTGTTAAGATTCAGCCAATTTAGTCACTGGTGCTGCAACTGAGTCACTCCTGGTGATGGACTTGTAAGTCTCCCCCAAGAGAACATTCTGTGTCCTTGCCGCCGTTGATACATCCTCGGATTTCTGTTCACTGTGGAGGAATACTGATTCATCACTTTGGGGAGGGGAAATAAAACATAGAACATTACAGTGCAGTACAGGCCCTTCGGCCCATGATGTTGCGCTGACTTGTCATACCAATCTAAAGCCCATCTAACCTATACTATTCCATGTATGCTCACATGCTTGTCCAATGACGACTTAAATGTACTTAAAGTTGGCGAATCTACTACAGTTGCAGGCAAAGCATTCCATATCCTTACTACTCTCTGAGTAAAGAAACTACCTCTGACATCTGTCCTATATCTATCACCCCTCAATTTAAAGCTATGCCCCCTCATGCTTGCCATCACCATACTTGGAAAAAGGGTCTCCCTGTCCACCCTATCTAACCCTCTGATTATCTTTTATGTCTCTATTAAGTCACCTTTCAACTCCTCCTCTCCATCGAAAACAGCCTCAAGTCCCTCAGCCTTTCCTCATAAGTGCGAGAGAGAGATGACAGCTAACAGAAGGTTAGCTGATCCATGTTTGACCTGATGGCATGAAATATCATTGGGTTCAGAGTCAACATTGAGGACTTAGAAGGCAATTCCCTCCCAAATGTATATCACTGTGCCACTACTTCTGGTGAGTTTGTTCTGCCAGTGGGACAATGATGGTAATGATGGTATTTGGAAAATTATTATTTACAGAATCATACTTTATAGGCAATATCATGATGTTAGTTAATGAGCTTGTGGGATGGTTCTGTCAGTTTTGACAGCTCACCACATGTGAGGAATATGTTTTCAGGGTTAGCAGTTGAAATTTGTAGTGTCTAGGTCAGTGCCTGGTTTTATTCCTCCTTTTTCGATGTTGTATTGGTTTGACACAGCTGAGTGCCTTGCTTGATCATATCAGTGAAGAGTCGAAGAGTCTTAGAGATGTACAACATGGAAACAGACCCTTCGGTCCAACTCATCCATGCTGACCAGATATCCTAACTTAATCTAGTCCCATTTGCCAGCATTTGGCCCATATCCCTCTAAACCCTTCCGATTTATATCCCCATCCAGATGCCTTTTGGATGTTGGAATTGTATCAGCCTCCACCACTTACTCTGGTAATTCATTCTATATAAACACACCACTCCCTGCATGATAAAGTTGCCCCTTAGGTCCTTTCCCCTCTCACTTTAAACCTATGCCCTCTAGTTTTGGGCTCCCTTACCCTGGGGAAAAGACCGTGACTATTCATCCTATCCATGCCCCTCATGATTTTATAAAATTCTATCAGGTCATCCCTAAGCCTCCAGGGAAAACAGCCCCAACCCAGGCAACATTTTTGCAAAGCTTTTCTGGACCCTTTCGAGTTTCACAACATCTTTCATATAACAGAGAGACCAGAATTGAATGCAATATTCCAAAAGTGGGATAATCAATGTCCCATAAAGCCACAACATGACCTCCCAACTCCTATACTCAATGCACTGACCAATAAAGGCAAACATACCACATGCCGACTTCATGACCCTATCTACCTGTGACTCTACTTCCAAGGAGCTATGAACTTGCACTCCAAAGTCTCTTTGTTCAGCTTCACTTGCCACGACCTTACCATAAAGTGCATATGATCTGTCTTAATTTGCCCTACCAAAATGTGTATCACCCCTACTTTATCTAGATTAAACTCCTCAGCCCATCTGATGAAGGTCCCTTGTATTCTGAGGTAACCTTCTTCGCTGTCCACTATACCACTAATTTTGGTGTCATCTGCAAAATTACTAACCATACCTCCTATATTTGCATCCAAATAATTTATATAAATGACCAAAAGAAGATGACCTAATATTGATTTTTGCGGCAGACTACTGGTCACAGACCCACAATCCAGAAAACAACCCTTCACCACCACCCTCTATCTCCCACCTTAGAGTCACTTGGATAGAAAATTACATAGTTTTCCCTGTATTCCATGTGATCTAACCTGGCTAAAGAGTCTACTAGGCAGAACCTTGTCGAATGCCTTACTGAAGTCCATATAGACAATATCCACCACTCTTTTTTTCATCAATCCTATTCGTCACCTCTTCCAAAAACTCAAATCAAGTATGCGCATAGTCATGTTGACTATGCCTAATCAGCCCTTGCCTTTCCAAATACATGTAAATCCTGTCCCTTAGAATCCCCTCCAATTAGGCTCCCTAGTCTATAGTTCTCTGACTACTTCTTATCGTCTTTCTAAAGTAATGGCACCATGTTACCTAACATCCAGTCTTCCTTCACATCACCCGTGCCTATCGATGATACAAATATCTCAGCAAGGGATTTGGCAATCACTTGCCTAGGTTTCCACAAAGTGTTAGGTACACATAGACAGTCAAAATCATTGAGAATCTGGAGTCTCAGCTTCTTCCTTTCAAAGATATTAGTGAACCAACTTCTCCCCTTTAAAGAATATTAGTGTACCTGACAATCAACAATGGTTGGGTCCAGATTTATGCACTGAATTTAAATTCCTTACACCATCATAATGGGAATTGAGTCCATGCACCCCCAGGTCTTAACCCAAGTTTCTGGGTTAGTTGTCCAGTAACACTTCCACCAGGCCACTACCTCCCTTCAAGCATCTTTTAATCTTTGTTTTGCTGAGATAACAGAAAAGTCTGATGAGGGTAATTTTCATTGCATATTATGCATATTGACTTGCAAGCAAAGTTAGTTACTATAACTGTCATCTGCTTTGTCTGAGATATTAAACCTGAGGGAACAAAGGGAAGAGCATAAGTTTTGTTTATTTACAAGAAATACATGTATTTTGCTTATAAAAAGTATTTTTGCACTCTATGTTCAACCAATTCAGTCAGGGAAACTAAATGCTCAGCTATTTACAGCAAATTTCATAAAATTGTCCCCCTGTTCTAACACTGTTGATTTCTGTCAAACCAGCTCCCACGTATATTTGGTGAATGGACGTTGTTCTTCTTTTACAGATTATTGTGCAAGCAAATTTGCAGCGGTTGGTTTTGCAGAGTCTGTTGCACTAGAATTGCTAGTTTCAGGGAAAAACGGTGTAAGGACTACGATGGTTTGCCCATACTTCATAAACACTGGAATGTTTGATGGCTGTAAAACGAAGTATGTACACATTAATTCACTAAATTTACTATGGTATATGTGCAAATTTATTTATTCAAGCTTGAACAGTATGTCATGATTTCAAATAGGTATTGTTGTAGCATTCTAATAAATATTCTTTACAAGATAATTTAATATTAGTTGGCTTAACAAATGATTCTGAATTCTGCCAAGTAAAAGTACACTGACTACTGGTGCATGTGACGATTCGAAATGCTCAAGCCAAGAATCATTTCCAGGAGATTGCAAACTGAAGATATTCGTAGCAAGTATGGCAAAAAAGCTAAGAAACCAATGTCATCAATAAAGTCAATAATGTGTCACAGTGCTGGACTTGTACAAGGTTACTTTGTCCTTGAGGTTTTTTTAGAGAGGTGGGGCAATTGGCCAGGCTCCACCATATCTGAAATTTGAATGGTTCATTGGGGTCTTGTTGTTTATGCTAAGAGATAATGCTTCAAACCAAAAGCTTGAAAGGTCTTGTGAAAAACTGGCATAGGAGAAAGTGAGGACTGCAGATGCTGGAGATTAGAGCTGAAAATGTGTTGCTGGAAAAGCGCAGCAGGTCAGGCAGCATCCAAGGAACAGGAGAATCGATGTTTCGGGCATGAACCCTTCTTCAGGAATGAGGAAAGTGTGCCAAGCAGGCTAAGATAAAAGGTAGGGAGGAGGGACTTGGGGGAGGGCTGTTGGAAATGCGATAGGTGGAAGGAGGTTAAGGTGAGGGTGATAGGCCGGGGTGGGGGCGGAGAGGTCAGGAAGAAGATTGCAGGTTAGGAAGGTGGTGCTGAGTTTGAGGGTTGGGACTGAGACAAGGTGGAGGGGAAATGAGGAAACTGGAGAAATCTGAGTTCATCCCTTGTGGTTGGAGGGTTCCTAGGCGGAAGGTGAGGCACTCTTTCTCCAGCCGTCGTGTTGCTATGGTCAGGCGATGAAGGAGTCCAAGGACCTGCATGTCCTTGGTGGAGTGGGAGGGGGAGTTGAAGTGTTGAGCAATGGGGTGGTTGGGTTGGTTGGTCCAGGTGTGCCAGAGGTGTTCTCTGAAATGTTCTGCAAGTAGGCAGCCTGTCTCCCCAATATAGAGGAGGCTGCAGCGGATGCAGTAAATGATGTGTGTGGAGGTGCAGGTAAATTTGTGGCGGATATGGAAGGATCCCTTGGGGCCTTGAAGGGAAGTAAGGGGGGAGGTGTGGGCGCAAGTTTTGCATTTCTTGCGGTTGCAGGGGAAGGTGCCGGGAGTGGAGGTTGGGTTGATGGGGGGTGTGGACCTAACGAGGGAGTCACGGAGAGAGTGGTCGTTTCGGAACGCTGATAGGGGAGGGGAGGGAAATATATCCCTGGTGGTGGGGTCCGTTTGGAGGTGGGCACGGTCCCCACCACCAGGGATGTATTTCCCTTCCCTCCCCATCAGCGTTCCAAAAAGACCACTCCCTCGTCAGGACCACACCCCCCACCAACCCAACCTCCACTCCCGGCACCTTCCCCTGCAACCGCAAGAAATGCAAAACTTGCGCCCACACCTCCCCCCTTACTTCCCTCCAAGGCCCCAAGGGATCCTTCCATATCCACCTCAAATTAACCACCTGCACCCTACACACATCATTTACTGCATCCGCTGCACCCGATGTGGCCTCCTCTATATTGGGGAGACAGAACACCTCTGGGATACCCAGACCAACCAACCCAACCACCCCGTGGCTCAACACTTCAACTCTCCCTCCCACTCCACCAAGGACATGCAGGTCCTTGGACTCCTCCATCGCCAGACCGTAGCAACAGGACGGCTGGAGGAAGAGCGCCTCACCTTCCGCCTAGGAACCCTCCAACCACAAGGGATGAACTCAGATATCTCCAGTTTCCTCATTTCCCCTCCCCCCACCTTGTCTCAGTCCCGACCCTCGAACTCAGCACTGCCTTCCTAACCTGCAATCTTCTTCCTGACCTCTCTGCCCCCACCTCCACTCTGGCCTATCACCCTCACCTTAACCTCCTTCCACCTATCGCATTTCCAACGCCCCTCCCCTCTACCTTTTATCTTAACCTGCTTGGCATACTTTCTTCATTCCTGAAGAAGGGTTCATGCCCGAAACATCGATTCTCCTGCTCCTTGGATGCTGCCTGACCTGCTGTGCTTTTCCAAAAACTGGTATAGTCAAGGGAACGTGGCCAGCTCGCGAGCTGTGCAATTCAATTCAGTGTGGGAGTGTGTTAAGTCAGAGTCACAGAGGAAACTGGAAGCTTTTCTCTCTCCTAACTTCAAGCCTGTAAGCTTTAGTTTGTTCCTATTGTTTTACTATTTGTGCTCAGGGATATGTGTATTGGGATTGTTGCACATATTTCCAGAACAGCATCATTAAGTTGGGTTTGAAGAAGATGAGTTATCTGGTATTCTGTTTTCTGTTCTTGGTGTTTCATTACATAATTTTGTAAATAAATTTTGTTTGTGTGAAACTTGGCAGTTGACTCAGCTAATTTAATCTGTGGTTATCCACTATACACTGAGCTAAACAAATAGGAGAAAGTAAGTACTTCAGATGCTGGAGATCAGAGTTGAGAGTGTGGTGTTAGAAAAGCACAGTGGGTTAGGCAGCATCTGAGGAGCAGGAGAATTGACGTTTTGGGCATAAGCCCTTCATCAGGAATACTGAACAAACAACAAAACTGCGACCTAGGCTATCTGCTTAAATATGTTTTGAGGGGTCTGGCTTAGTCTATAACAAATGCCGTAGAAGAAGGACTTTAAAAGTTGCATTGATTAAAATTATACATGAAAGAAAGAGAAATTAGCATGTCAAAATAATGATAATAAATAGAGATGTACAGAATGGAAACAGAACCTTCAATCCAACTCATCCATGCTGGCCAGATGTTCTAAATTAATCGAGCCCTATTTCCCAACACATGGCCCATTTCCCTCTAAATCCTTCCTATTCGTATACCCATCCAGATGTCTTTTAAATGTTACAATTATAACAGCCTCCACCACTTCCTCTGGCAACTCATTTCATACACACACCACCCTTTGAATGAAAAAGCTGCCTCTCAGGTCCCTTTTAAATATTCCTCTCTCACCCTAAACCTATACCCTCTAGTTCTGGACTTCCTCAACCCAGGGAAAAGACCTTGTTTACTTACCCTATCCATTCCCCTCATGATTTTCGCTTTCATGTTCCAGCGAAAAAACTGCCCCAGTCTTCCCCGCTAGCTCAAATCCTCCTGGCAATTTCTTTGTAAATCTTTTCTGAACCCTTTCAAGTATCGCAACATCCTTCCTATAGCAGGAAGTCCAGAATTGCACACAATATTCCAAAAGTGGTCTAGCCAATGTCCTGTACAGCCCCAACATGACCACACCAACTCATACATTCAGTGCTCTGACCAATAAAGGAAAGCCCTCTTCACAATTCTATCTACTTGCGACTCCATTTTCAAGGAACTATGAAGCTGCACTCCAAGGTACCTTTGTTTGGCAATACTCCCAAGGACCTTACTATTAAGTGTATAAGGTCTGCCCTGATTTGGCTTTCCAAAATGCAGTACCTCAATTTATCTATATTCAACTCCATCAGCTGCTCCTTGGCCCATTGGCTCATCTGACCACGATCCTGTTGTGAGGTGATTTTCTTTGCTGTCCACTACACCGCCAATGTTGGTGTCTTATGCAAACTTACTAACTATACCTCCTTCTTTCATGTTATATTTGTATAAATAATGAAAAGCAGTGGACCCAGCACTGATCCTTGTAGCACACCACTGGTCACAGGTCTCCAGTCTGAAAAGCGATCCTCCATCACCAACACCCTCTTTTCTACCTTTGAGCCAGTTCTGCATGCAAATGGCTAGTTTCTTTGTATCCATGTTATCTAACCTTGCTAACTAGTCTACCCTGAGGAACCTTGTTGAACACTTATATAGATCACTTGCACTGCTCTATCCAATTCGTTACTACTTCAAAAAACTTAATCAAGTTAGTGAGACATGATTTCCCATGAAGAAAGTCATGTTGATTATCCCTAATCATTTCATGTCTATCCAAATAGATGTAAATTTTGTCCCTCAGGATCCCCTCCAACAACTTGCCCATCACTGATGGGAGGCTTACCAGTCCTTAGCACCTTTCTTAAATAGTGGCGCCATGTTACCCAACCTCCAGTCTTCAGGCATCTCACCTGTGACTATCGATGATCCAAATATCTCAGCAAAGGGCCTACCAATCACTTCCCTAGCTTCCCACAGAATTCTAGGGTACACCTGATCAGATCCTGGGAATTTATGCATCTTTGTGTTTTAAGACATCCAGCACCACTGCCTGTGTAATATGGTGTAATGTTTCAAGATGTCACTATTTATTTCCTCACATTCTATATCTTCCATGTCCTTCTCCACAGTAAGCACTGGTGCAAAATATTCGTTTGTATATCCTCCTTCTCCTGCTGTTCCACACATAGGCTGCCTTGCTGATCTGAGGGGTCGAATTTTCTCCCTAATTACCTTTTTGTCCTAAATGTATTTATAAAATCCATTTGGATTCTTCTTAAAACCCTATTGACCAAAGCTGTGTCATGTCCCCTTTTTGCCCTGCTGACCTCCCTCTTAAGTATACTCCTACTGCCTTTATACTCTTCTGAGGATTCACTTCTGCTGTCTATACCTGACATATGCTTCCTTCTTTCTCTTAACCAAAACCTGAATTTTTTTAGTCATCCAGCGTTCTCTATTCCTACTAAGCTTGCCTTTCACCCTAACAGGAACAAACTGTTCCTGGGCTTTCATTATCTCATTTTTGAAGGCTTCCTATTTTCCAGTCGTCCCTTTCCCATCAGCCTCAAATCAACTTTTGAAAGTTCTTGCCTAATACCATCAAAATTGACCTTCCTCCAATTTACAACTTTAACTTTTAGAACCGATCTATCCTTTTCCATCACTATTTTAAAACCAGCAGAATTATGGTTGCTGGCTCCAAAGTGTTCCCCTACTGTTACCTCAGTCACTTGCCCTACCTTATTTCCCAAAAGCAGGTCAAGTTTTGCATCTTCCCTAGTAGGTACATCCATACATTGAATCAGAAAATTTCTCGTATAGACTTAACAAATTCCTCTCCATCTAATGGGCACATTGGTTAGCACTGCTGCCTCACGGTGCCAGAGACCTGGGTTCAATTCCCGCCTCAGGCAACTGTCTGTGTGGAGTTTGCACATTCTCCCCGTGTCTGCGTGAGGTTTCCTCCAGATGCTCCAGTTTCCTCCCACAGTCCAAACATGTGCAGGTTAGGTGAATTGGCTAAATTGCCCGTAGTGTCAGGTGAAGGGGTAAATGTAGGGGAATGGGTCTGGGTGGGTTGCTCTTCGGACGGTCGGTGTGGACTTGTTGGGCCGAAGGGCTTGTTTCCACACTGTAAGTAATCTAAAAGTAAACCCTTAACACTATATTTGACAAGTTAAAATCCCCTACATTAACAACCCTATTATTCTTACAGATAACTCAGATCTTCTTACAAGTTTGTTTCTCAATTCCCTGCTGACTATTGCGGGGGTGGGTCTATTATCCAATTTAAATAAGGTGATCGTCCCTTTCTTATTTTTCAGTTCCACCCAAATTACTTGCCTGGACATATTCCTAAGAATATCCTCCTTTGGTGCAGCCGTAATGCTTTCCCTTATCAGAAACGCCATTCCCCATCCACTCTTGCACCTTTCTATCCTTCGTGTAACATTTGTATCCTGGAACCTTCAGCTGCCAGTCAATATCCCTGTCCCATGTTCCACACCATGCCCTGAGTTCATCTGCTTTCCTTATTGGGGTTCTTGCGTTGAAATAAATGCTGTTTAACTTATCAGTCCAGCCTTGTTCTCTGCTTTGTTCCTGCCTCCCCTGGCTGACTGATTTACTCCTTTTCCCAATTTCACCAGTTTCAGACTGATCTCTTTCCTCACTATCTCACTGGTACCCCTGCCTCACCTTATTAGTTTAAATCATCCCAAACAGCTCAACAAATCCCCCTGCCAGTACTTTAGTCCCCTTCCAATTTGGTGCAATCTGTCCTTTTTGTACAAATCACTTCTACCCCAGAAGAGATTCCAATGATCCAAAAATGTGAACCCTTCTCCCCTGCACCAGCTCCTCAGCCACGCATTCATCTGCTGTATCCTCTTATTCCTACCCTCACTAGCACATGGCACCGCGAATAATCCAGTTATTACAACCCTCAAGGACCTAATTTTAAATTCCTGCCTAACTTCCTGTATTCTCCCTTGAGAATCTCCTCCTTTTTCCTTCAACATTGTTAGTTCCAATGTGTAAAATGAACTCCTGCTGGTCCCACTACCCTTTGAGAATATTCTGCACCCTTTCCGAGATATCCTTGTTCCTGGCACCAGGGAGCCAACACACCATTCTGATTTTTCGCTGTGGGCCTAAGAAACGTCCGTCTGTGCCTCTGACTAGAAAATCCCCTATCACAATCGATCGCTTGGAACTTGACATACCTCTTTTTACATTAGAGCTAGTCTCGGTGCCAAAAACTTGACTGTTCGTGCTCCATTTCCATGAAAGTCCAACACACCGTAGATTTTCCAAAACAGCATACAGAGGAACCTTGATTATTGGGAATTTGATTATCTGATTATCGAATTATCCAGTAAGATCGCAATATCCCAATGCTCCGCTAAACTATGTTGTCCGGAATGCGATTAACCAAGCAAAATACTCCACGCCTGTGTCCTTTGGATAATTGAGGTTCCTCTGTACTTGAGGTGGAGATAGCCACGGGAGACTTCTGCATGACTTGCCTGCCTCTCCTACCTTTTCTGGAGGCAACCCATCTACCTGAGGTTTCCCCCCTTCCTTTAACTGCCATCCATCATACTTCCTATAAATTCCTCATTGCTTTGCTCCAACTGATCCATGCAATCTGATAGAATTTGCAACCAAGCACACTTAACTGCAGACATAATCGTTAATAACATGAAAACTCTCCCTAATGTCCCATATCCGAGTGGAAGAATACGTCACTGTACTAAAGGCCATATTTGCACCTTAACAATCTACAGACCCTGAAATTTTTAAAAAAACACTGTTCAAGGTTAACTTAGTACCTGTGTTTTCCATTTTTAAATTTTAATCCAGAGACTGATCTCAATAAAATCAAAAATAACCCACTCTAATCACGATTGTCGACATACAACAAAAAAGCCAAGTTACACTTAAAAACCATGCAATTATATGTTCCTGTACTGTGAGCTCTCCCACAAAGGTTTCTTCAAGGTCAGCTGTGATTTTCGCTGTTTGTTAATTTTTCTTAGAGATGCTCCAATGTCCAGAAATACTTGGAACTCAAACAGCAAAGGTAGTAGCTGTGCAGATTCACTCACTTTGCGCAGTCAGACAGCAATGCAAGTTTCTTTGTCTCTCTCCTACACTGACCATGTGGCTCTGCCTTGGTCTCTCTTCCTCCTTTTAAAGATGCTCTTGTTTTGATTTTTTTTCTCCCCAAAGTTCCAAAACAATTTAACAGCTGATAAAGTAGGAATTATTGCTCCTGGAATTCCAGGAAATTAGCTCCAACAACTAAGAGCCAAAGTCATAAGATTAAGATTGCAGTACCTTTTTTCTGTTTAAATGAGTGTTCTACAGATCCATGGAGAAAGGGCTGCTCTAATAGTATTTGAACTTCATATTCAAATTAATATTTACATCCCAGTTGCAGGAACAGGAGTATGCCAATAAATCAGATAATAGCTGAACTTTCAGAGGCTTTGGTTGGGTATATGAATAGGAAGGGTTTGGAGGGATTTGGGCCAGGTGGTTAGCACTGCTGCCTCCCAGCGCCAGAGACCCGGATTCGAATCCTGCCTCGGGCAACTATCTGTGTGGAGTTTGCACATTCTCCCCGTGTCTGTGTGGGTTTCGTCCGGGTGCTCCGGTTTCCTCCCACAGCACTAAAGATGTGCAGGCTAGGTGAATTGGCCGTGCTAAATTGCCCGTAGTGTTAGTTGAAGGGGTAAATGTAGGGGAATGGGTCTGGGTGAGTTGCTCTTCGAAGGGTTGGTGTAGATTTGTTGGGCCGAAGGGCCTGTTTCCACACTGTACGTAATCTAATTTATGTCAAATGTATTTACAATTCTTCGTCTATTCTTTGATATCCTTATCAATAAAAACATTATTGTTTTTTTTTCCCCCCAGTCTTGAAAGGTTCAACCCAGTGCCTTCATAATAGGAGCATTACAACAGCTTGCATTTGATGTGTCAACCCTATCCATGTCCCTCATAATTTTATAAATCTCTATAAGGCCACCTTTCAGCCTCCGATGCTTTAGGGAAAACAGCCCCAGCCTGGTCAGCCTCTCCCTGTAGCTCAAATCCTCCAACCCTGGCAACATCCTTGTAAATCTTTTCTGAACCCTTTCAAGTTTCACAACATCTTTCCGATAGCAAGGAGGCCAGAACTGCACGCAATATTCCAACAGTGGCCTAACCAATGTCCTGTTCAGCCGCAACATGACCTCCCAACTCCTGTACTCAATACTCTGACCAATAAAGGAAAGCATATCAAACGCCGCCTTCATTATTGTACCTACCTGCGACTCCACTTTCAAGGAGCTATAAACCTGTACTCTAAGGTCTCTTTGTTCAGCAACACTCCCTAGGACCCATACCGTTAAGTGTCTTAGTCCTGCTAAGATTTGCTTTCCCAAAATGCAGCACCTCGCATTTATCTGAATTTAACTCCATCTGCCACTTCTCAGCCCATTGTCCCACCTGGTCAAGATCCTGTTGTAATCTGAGATAACCTGCTTCGCTGTCCACCTATAGGTCTTAGAGGAACTTTGGCCTTTTGAGGGAATGTGTGGAATACAGGGTGCTAGAATGATTTATTGTCCTTGAGTAAGGTGAAAGAAAAGGAGGTTTGGCATAAAGGTGAGCTTGAGGTTTTCAAGATTCTAAAGGCAGTCAACAAAATGTTCATTCTTATATGCAATTGAAAGTTTAAAAATGGTTATCAAATGAAAATTACAGTCAGAAAATAATCCAATCTTCCATCAACCCTGCTTCACACACTCCTGGTGCATTATGACTGTCCCCCAAACCCCTGTGTCCCTCTTGCCCACACAAGAGAGATGTCAAAACAGACAAAAACTGGACCAAGGATGGTAAAACATTCGGAAAATCCTTTTCTGACTTTGTATTCGAAACAGTCCAAAACAACATATAGACAAGTTATTTGTTTACTGTAAATCTGCTTGCCTCGTTGGTGCTCTTAGTGGTATTGTGGTTAACGCTGCTGCCTCAGTACCTGGGACCTGGATTTAATTCCAACCTTAGGTGACTATCTGTGTGGAGCTTGCACATTCAACTCATGTTTGCATGGGTTTCCACCAGGTGTCCCAATTGCTTCCCACCGTCAAAACGTGTGGTGCTGGAAAAATACAGCTGGTCAGCTCTTGATGAAGAGCTTATACTTGAAACATTGACTCTCCTGCTCCTTGAATGCTGCCAGACTGGCTGTGCTTTTTCAGCACCACACATTTTGACTGATCATCAGCATCTGTTGTCCTCACTTTCTCCCAATTGCTTCATGCAGTCCAAAGATGGATTGGCGTGATAAATATGGGGTTAGGAGGATTGAGTAGGATGTAATTTGGAAGGTCAGTGCAGAATCCGAGTCAAATGGCCTCTGTATGCACTGTAAGGATTCGATGATTCGATTGAAAATCTCGTCAAGAATTATTTCAGCTTCCTGTTCTAAGCTCTTTTTAATCATTGCTATAAAGTTGGCACAGAGCAAACTCCCATAAACAGTAAATGCTTATTATAAGAAAAATTTTTAAAATGTTGTTTGAGGGTTAAGTGTTAAGGACACTGAAGATAACTTCCCTGCTCCTCTTCAAAGTAGCACCATGGGGTTTTTTTTGTCAGATCCATCTGTGCAGGCAGATGGGCTTCAGTTTAATGTTTCATTAAAAGACTCTGACAGTCTGGTGCATGTTTAGTACTGCACATGGGGATCAGCCTTGTTTTATTTTTTAGTTTCAATTCTTGGATTGGTACTTGAAGCCAGAGCCTTGTCCTTTAGCGGTGAATGTGTCATCACCTAAGCCATGGCTGACACAATTCCAATGAAAGTGCTGAGAAGCCTTCATTGCATTGAATGAAAATTTATGATCTGGTACAATCAGATGTTTATTACAGATATTGCAAACAGCATACAGTTGCTATTATGATTATTTTTAAGTCTAACAGTTAACAGGGAGGACCTGAAGAAAAATGTTGGAGAAAACTTGTGTTAGTGATTTTAAGAGGGTGATAGCATTTCTTACTGTTCAAAACACATGTAATTTATTTTTGGACACATTGCAAGCAATCAAATTCAGGTTTTTACCTCAATTTATACTTAATTTCTATACAGGTGGCCACACCTCCTTCCTATTTTGGATGTGAATTACGCTGCTAAAAAGATTACAGATGCTATTTTACGGGATCAAGTACTACTTGTGATGCCACGAAGCCTATATTTTATATTTGCTATTAAGAAGTAAGTATAATTTATCTCTTTATTGTAAAACTTTTTATATTGTCTTTTAAGCAGTCTTGTGTCTTGGATGTAATGAATCTCTATTAAACAACTGTGTTTTATACAACAAACCTACATGTAGAAGAAAAATCCCGCGTGACAAACAAATATGTAGGTCATTCTATTATAATGTGTGTTTTGTCAATACAAATTGGCTGTAATGTGATTGACGAATTTGGGATGCTGTTTCTACAGATCGAACTTTAAACGTGTGTTGGAGGTAACAAGACTATCACACCAACGCTTTAAGCACAGTTTGTAAAGTGCAATTTTTCTATAACACAGGGTTGCAGCCATCACGTTACAGAAGAAATTTCTGTAATAGTGAAACATTGTATTTTTGAACACTACCTTGACCAATTATAAGAAAAAGCATCACATTGTTATTAACATTGTCAACATTGCAGGTGGATTTTACAGTCGGGTGTGAATACATACAGAAATATAAAGAAGCTGTAAGGAAGTGGAAAGATAATTTATTATGAATGGAAATGCAAGTAATATGTTACAGTGAATGTTTTAGGGCTAATTTGACATTGTTAACTTATTCCAAAAAAAATTTATAGTGCTGAAAACAAAGTATGACTATTAGGCTACTTCATGCATTTTATAGACAAGGAATAAAAGTTCATTTTCTTTCTGTTATATACACTTCCATTCAGTAAAAATGTTCATTAGTACAAAGAAATAGTAGTATCTCTTAAAAATTTCAAACCTAATAATGAAATAAAAATAATTATTTTTTAATTTCCTCATGGAAAGGAAGACCAGCTTTCAATGTTATTATTAATTGCCAATGAAGATGATGTTAAGCCTCTTATTTAACTGCTACAGTTAGTGTTGTGTAGATACATACACAAGTAATAGAATTTTGACCAAGCAATATTCAAATTGTGGGAATGTATTTCCAAAGCAGGAAGTGTGAGACTTCCAGGTGGTGTAATTCCCATGCATCAGTGGCATCTAACCTTCTACAGTACAGATCACTAGCTTTGGAATTTACTGTCCCTTAGAGAATTGTTAGAGTCCTTGGTGGAATATAGAACAATGCAGCAGACTACAGGCCCTTCGGTCTTTGATGTTGCACTGACCTGAACTGATCTGTTTTTACCAAACTGATCTGAAGCCCATCTAACCTACACAATTCCATTATCATCCATATATTTATCCAACGACTATTTAAATGCCTTTAAAGTTTGTGAGTCTACTACTGTTGCAGACAGGGCATTCCGTGCCTTTACTACTGAGTAAAGAATCTACCTCTGACATCCGTCATATATCTATCGCCCCTCAATTTAACGCTGTGTCCCCTCATGCTAGCCATCACAACTCGAGGTAAAAGGCTCTCATGGTCCACCCTAACTAATCCTCTAACCATCTTGAATGTCTCTATGAAGTCACCTCTGAACCTATTCTCTAATGAAAACAGCCTCAAGTCCCTCAGCCTCTGAAGACCTTCCCTCCATACCAGGCAACATCCTAGTAAATCTCCTTTGCACCCTTTCAAAAGTTTTCACTTCCTTCCTCTAATGCGGAGGCCAGAACTGTATGCAAAAACAGCTGCAGCATGACCTCGTGGCTCCAAAACTCTGTCCCTCTACCAATAAAAGCCTTCTTAACAACCCTATCAACCTGGGAACAATTTTCAGGGATCTATGTACATCCATACTCCCAAGAATCCTACCATTAGCCTAGTTCACTATTCCTGTTACTCCTTCCAAAGTGAATCACCTCACACTTTTCTGCATTAACTCATTTGCCTCCTCTCAGACCAGCTCTGCGACTTATCTATGTCCCTCTGTAACCTGCAACATCCTACCACACTGTTCTCAACTCCACCAACTTTAATGTCATCCGCAAATTTACTAACCCATTCTTCTGCGCCCTCATCGAGGTTATTTATAAAAATGACAAACAGCAGTGAACCCAAAGCAGATCCTTGTGGTACACCACTAGTAACTGAACACCGGGATTAACATTTCTCATCAAGCACCCTTCTCCGTCGTCTTTCAGCTAGCTAGTTTCTGATCCAAACCGCTAAGCCACCCTCAATCCCACGCCTCCATATTTTCTGCAATAGCTTACCATGGGAAACCTTATCAAATGCTTTACTGAATTCTGTATATACCACATCAACCGCTTTACTCTCATCCACCTGTTTGGTCACCTACTCAAAGAACTCTAAGGTTTGTGGGGCATGATCTACCCTACACAAAACCTTGTTGACTATACGTAATCAAATTATTCCTTTCTAGATGATTATAAATCCTGTCTCTTATAATCCTTTCCAACATTTACCGACAACTGATGTAAGGCTCACCAAGGTTGTTGCTTGCCCCCCGCCCCACCAACTTTCCTGATGAAGAGCTCGTGCCCGAAACTGTTCATCTCTATGACTCTGTGATTCTAAGTCAGAGTCAAAAAGGGTGGCGCTGGCAAAGCATAGCAGATCTGACAGCATCTGAGGAGCAGGACAGTCAATGTTTTAGGCATAAGCTTTTCAACAGGATATACGCCCAAAACATCAACTGTCCTCCTCAGTTGCTGCCTGACCTGCTGCGCTTTTCCAGTGCCACCTTCTTTGACTCTGTAAAAACTTTTGCAAACTGAGATAATTGTGTTGTTTTGCAAACTGAGGCATTTGACAAGGTTGCCCACGGGAGACTGCTGAGCAAGGTTAGATCTCATGGAATACAGGGAGAACTCGCCATTTAGATACAGAACTGGCTCAAAGATAGAAAACAGAGGGTGGTGGTAGAGGTTGTTTTCAGACTGGAGGCCTGTGACCAGTGGAGTGCCACAAGGATCGGTGCTGGGTCCACTACTTTTCTTCATTTATATAAATCATTTGGATGTGAGCATAAGAGGTATAGTTAGTAAGTTCGCTGATGACACCAAAATTGGAGTTGTAGTGGACAATGAAGAGGGTTACCTCAGATTACAAAGGATCTTGATCAAATGGGCCAATGGGCTGAGAAGTGGGCAGAAGGACTTTAATTTAGATAAATGTGAGGTGCTACATTTTGGGAAAGCAAATCTTAGCAGGACTTATTCACTTAATGGTAAGGTCCTAGGGAGCATTTGCTGCACAAAGGGACCTTGGAGTACACTTTCATAGCACCTTGAAAGTAGAGTCACAGGTAGATAGGATAGTGAAGAAGGCATTTGGTATGCTTTCCTTTATTGATCAGAGTTTTGAGTACAGGAGTTGGGTGGTCATGTTGCGACTGTAGGGTAAATAGACAAAGTCTCTTCCCTAGGGTGGGGGAGTCCAGAACTAGAGAGCATAGGTTTAGGGTGAGAGGGGAAAGATATAAAAGAGTCCTGAGAGGCAACGTTTACACTCAGAGAGTAGTATGTGTATGGAATGAGCTGCCAGAGAGGCTAGTGCACTTGCAACATTTGAAAGGCATCTGGATGGGTATATGAATAGGAAGGGTTTGGAGGGATATGGGCCGGGTACTGGCAGGTGGGACTAGATTGGGTTGGGATATCTGGTCGGCATGGACAAGTTGGACTGAAGGGTCTGATTCATGCTGTACATCTCCATGACTCTAAAAATTGGCATTGATGTCATCTAGAATCCTTTTTAAAAGAACGAGGTCTCTGGCCAGGGCTGAAGGAACTAAATTTCTTTTGCCCTTAACTCCAATATGTTTATCAGACTAAAGTCAAGTTTAAAGAATTGGCTGCAATTGAAACAAGTGATTGTGCTGAAACGATCTAATCTAATCATTTTATGTACTGTTTTAATTCTTGTTTTGGTAAAATGTATGGCAAACTAATCATGGACTTTTTTTTTTACATCTCTTTTCTTTGTTAAATGTTGCCATAACAAAATCATATAATCATCAATCTATCTTTTTTCCTCTGAAATAGTTTGCTTCCTGTGAAACTGGGAATTCTACTTGGACACTACTTTGGTGTTTTCAATGTTATGGATCACTTCAAAGGTCGAGTTAAAAAGGATTGACATGATCTGCAGAATCAATAAAGTGACATTTGTGAAAGTACATGCGTTATAATATACAGTAATTGGTATAACTCTGTGATCAGGATGTCTGTATCAGATTGCAATATTTGCATTCCATGTTTACTTTCTCAAGATAAGTTCAAGCTTGCGGAAATGTGATAGAAATATAAAAACAGGTGCAGGAGTAGGCCATTTGGCCTTTTAGTCTGCACCATCATTCAATAATGATCATAACTGATTGTGCAATTTCAGTATCCCACTCCTACCTTCTTTTCATACACCTTGATGCCTTTATCCACAAGGGCTCTGTCTAACAATTGGTGCCAACAACCTTCTATGGTAAGGAATTCCACAGATTTC
Source organism: Hemiscyllium ocellatum (assembly GCF_020745735.1). NCBI lineage: Eukaryota > Metazoa > Chordata > Chondrichthyes > Orectolobiformes > Hemiscylliidae > Hemiscyllium > Hemiscyllium ocellatum. The sequence goes on from NC_083404.1 coordinate 72,463,989, forward strand.
TAACTCTCTCTAAGTGAAGAAATTCTTCATGATCTCAGTTCTGAATGGTTTACCCCTTATTCTTAGACTGTGATCCCTAGTCCTGGATTTCCCAACATTGGGAACTTCCTTCCAGCATCTAGCCTGTCCAGTCCCATGAGGATTTTATATGTTTCTATGAGATCCCCCTCATTCTTCTAAATTCCAGTGAGTATTATCCTGGTTGATTTGGTCTTTCTTCATATGCCAGTCCTGCCATTCCAGGAATCAGTCTTGTAAATATTTGCTGAACCCCCTCAATAATAAAAATGTCCTCCTTCAAACTAGGAGACCAAAACTGTACAATATACTAGGATGTGACCTGGTATAACTTCAGCACCGTCCCTACTCCGAAAGTCAAATCCCCTCGCTATGAAGGTCAGCATGGCATCAGCTTCCCTCGCTGTCAGCTACATCTGCATGCCAACCTTCAGCGACTGTTCCACCATGACACCTAGGTCTCATTGTAGCTCACCTTTTCCAAAACTGTTATCATTCACATAATGATCTGCCTTCCTGTGTTTGCCAACAAAGTGAATAACCTCAGAGTTATCCAAATTATATTACATTTGCCAAGTATTTGCCTACTCAACCAGCCTATTCAAGACAGGCTGCAGCCTCGGAGCATCCTCCTCATAAGACACATTGCTGGCCTAACTTAGTATCATATGCAAATTTGGGGATACTGCATTCAATTTCTTGGTGCAAATCATTAATGTATATTTTGAACAGCTGGGGATCCAATACTAAACCCTGCAGTACCCAACTTATCACTCCTTGCCACTCTGGAAAGGACTCAGTTATTGCAACTCTGTGCTTCCTATCTGCCAACAGTTCTCCATCATGTCAATACATTATCTCTGACACCATGAGCTTTAATTTTGCTTACTCATTTCTTATGTGGGAACTTGTCAAAAGCCTTTTGAAAGTCCAGATACACAATATCCACTGATTCACTTTTGTCCACTCTACTGATCACATTCTGAAAAATTCCAGATTTGTCAAACATGGTTTTCCTTTAGTGAATCCATGCTGACCTGGACAAATCCAGTCACTGCTTTCCAAATGCTCAGTTATTACATCTTTAATAATTTAATAATCTCCAGCATTTTTCCCAACACTGAACACTACTTCCTTCATACTTTGGGATGTAAAGCATCAGGCCCAGAGAACTTACTGTGTTTTAATCCTATTAATTTCTCTAATACTATTTCCTACCTAATAACGATTTCCTTCAGTTCTCCTTCATGCTTGACCCCCTGTCCCTTAGCATTTATGGAGGGTTATTTATTCAATTGGTCTGCCAACTCTTTGTTGTCCATTATGAATTCACTGATTATAACAGTAAGGGACCTACATTTGTCTTCACCAGTCTTTTTCTCTTCACGTATCGATTTGAAGCTTTTGCAGTCAGTTTTCATGTTTTCTGCAAGCTTATTCTATTTTCACCTTCCAAATTAAACCCTTTGTCCTCTGTTGAATTTCAAACTTCTCCCAGTTTGCTGCATTTTCTGACCAATTTATATACCTTCTCTTGGCTTTAACACTAGCCCTGACTTCCCTTGTTAGCCATGGATGAGCCACCTTTCCCTGTTTTACTGTTGCACCAGATAGGGATGTACAATTGTTGAAGTTCATCCATATGTTCTTTAAATGTCCGCCATTGCCTATTCAGCATCAACCTCCTAAGTATCTTTGGTCAGCTTATATTGGTCAATGCATGCGTCATACCGTCAAAGTTAGCATTCTTTAAGTTCATGACCCAAGTCTCAGATTTAACTTGCCACTCTCCAACTTAATGAAGAATTCAACCACATTATGGTGACTTCCCCAAAGGATCGCTCACAAGGTTGCTAATTAATCCTCTGACATTACACAGTACCCAGACGAGATGACCTGCTCTCTAGTTGGTTCCTTGACATAGTGGTCGAGAAAGGTATCTCTCATACAATCCAGAAAATCCTCCTCTGTCACATTGCTACCAGTTTGGTTAGTCCAATCAATATGCAGATTGAAGTCACCCCTAATAACTGTTGTACCCTTCCTGCACACATCTCTAATTTCTAGTCTGATGCCATCCCCAAAATCACAACTACTATTCGGTGGTCTATACAGAGCACCCATGATTTTTTTTTCCCTTTGTGTTCCACAGTTCCACCATATAGATTCCACATCATTCGGGCTAATGTGCTTCCCTACTGTTGTATTAATCTCCTCCTTAACCAGCAAAACTTCCCCACATCCCTTTCCTTTCAATCTATCTTTCCTGAAAATTGATTACCTCTGGATACTGAGTTCCCATCTTTGGTCACCCTGGAGCCAGATCTCCATGATCCCAATTACATCATATGCTTATAGGTACAAAAAATGGGATGAGATCCTACAAGCTGAATTTAAGGAGTTAGGCAGTAATCTCAGGATTGCTACCAGTGCTATGTGCTAGTCAGAGTAGGAATGGCAGGATAGCTAAGATGAATATGTGGGATGGGACAAGAGGGACATTGGAACCTGATTCTGGAGGAGGTGGTGCCAGTACAAACTGGATGGTCTGCATGAGGCAGGACTGGAACCAGTGTCCTGGGGAGTGTTTGCTAGTGCTGTTGTGTAGGGTTAACAGCAGCAATAGTTTGCTCCTGCTCCAACTACCTTACTTCATTGCTGATCGCTGTCCTCACTGAAGCTTGGTATTCACCAAAGCCCAAACCTAAACCTCCAGTAGCACTTCAACCACAAAGCAACCCTTCTCAAAATGACCACTCCACTATAGCTTACCTCACTTTTATTTGCTCCTGTGCATTCACTGGTGAGTCAGCTGACTCCTCCCAGAATCCTCCTCCGTTGCTTCGCAGCAGTGCCCACTATTCATGCTTTTATTCCAGGCAATAAAGGGTGTTATTATCTAGAGATAATATTGAAGTCAGGAGAAGGTGTGACATGTTAATTCTAATAACCTTCGAAACTTCCTAAATAAACCTTTCAATATTTTTTAAGTAATGACACGTTGATAAAATCAAATGTAAAATCTGCAATTGTAACTGTTTAGATTGTCAGATGGTAGACTAGTGTGAAGATAGTTCACCATTTTTAACAATGAAGATTGCAAGGATGCATGTTAAATTTAGGAGAATCTTTGCACATAGCAACAAAGATGTTCAGATGGTGAAAATTTTGTTTAAAATGATTAATGAGCTTGAAAATTTAAAAGGTTTCAGTGAAAAACTTTTAAAATTATGGGCAAGGTCAGCATTGGTAAATATATTGTGTGACTGCATTATTTTTGATCTAGGGTGAGTTACTGACCATATATTGGCACCACTATTATGGCTGCCTATTTCCATATGTGTAATCTCATCTGCATCTGCCTTTGCCTCAGCTGCTCTGCTGGTGAAATCCTCATTGGTACCTTGAAACTGCAGGACTTGACTAGAGCAACACAATCCAGATTGACCTCCCACATTCTACCCTTTGAAATTCTAACATCATTTAAAACTCTTTCTATGTCCTTATGCTCCCTACATTCTATTCATCTATTATCCATCTGCTTGTTGACATAGATGACTTACAGTTAAGCAACACCACAATTTACATGTTTTTACAAACCATATTTACAAATTAAGAATAAGCCATTTGGTCCCTGGAGCGTGCCCCACCATTTTATTAAGGTCGTAGCTGATCTGATTGTAGCCCAATTCTGTTATAACTTTGAGAATCCTTTATAGCTGTTGACTACCCTGTCAATGAAGAATCTAACTCTGCCTCAAAAATATTCAATGATCCTCACTCCTGCTCTCCGATGAGAGTTTAACAACCCTTGGACGTTAAAAATTGTACTTCTATCTTTGTCTTCAATGGATGATCGTTTACTTTAAATTGTGTCCCCTATTCTCTGGTCACTTCCACTGGAGAAAATATTATCAGCATCTACACTGTCAAGTCCCATCAGAATATCTTGATTCAGGCACAGCTTATTAAACTTATGTAAACTGCTTCTAGTATTGCCCGTCTCTGAGAGACCATGGTACATGCATAGACGAAGATATAGTGGAGACACTTAGAGCTTGATAAAACACAATTAATTTATTAAGTGGTTAAACAAATAACACTCGCTTTTTAAGATCTTTTGATGTCTCAATCACTGTCTTTCACTACCCTGATTTCTGTAACTAACCTGAAATATTTTTACTTGAGAGTTGGCAGCTGACCAAGATGAAACTCTGCTCAACATCTTCGCCATTTAGGGTACCTTCTTACAATGCAAATCTTCTAAGTGCTGCTGAACAAAGGAATTTCTTCAGACTCTTTATCCACAAGTTTCTATGCAAGTGTATACCTTACTTGGAATTATCCGTGCACATGACCAATCCTGAATGTTTTGGCCAAATGTATGTCTTACTTGGAAGAGACAGCAATTATGGATTCCCTGCAGTATTAAGTCTAGGCAGACCTGCATGACCCAGCATAATTCTATTCATATAATAGCCCATTGTAAAGCTGCCTATCAGCTTTTTGATCCAAGGATTAATTTGAGGATCATCCCGATTAGATTTGCTGCATCCTTCAGGGCAACTCCAGACAGTGGTGGGCATTACCTCCGTACAGTGATGTATTACTCAGCAAAGCATAACATTATTTATGTTATTTGAAATGCCATTTATATCATCATACTTGCCAAAACCAAAGTCACAAATGTAAACAAAGTTAAAATCTGTTTTATTCTGCGGCAAATACATTGTTAGATGTTTTCCACATCTTGCAAGATGTGTGTGATATCAATACAAATAATAAATGAACAATAGTAAAACATAGAATGGACTAACTGTGTTTACATTATTCCTACCATATAATAAGCAACAAGAGTGTCAGAGTTATGTAGTAACTAAATTGAAGAGCTAAATTACATTTATTTCAATGCAAGTGGTCTTGCAGGTAAGACTGATGAACTCGGGGCCTTTTAGGAAGATGGGATTGGGACATCATTGCTATTACAGAAATTTGGCTAAGAGATAGACAGGACTGGCCGCTCAATATTCTGGGTTTTACATTGGATAGAAAAGAAGGCAATAAAGGAGCGGAAATGGCATTTTAATTAAAGAATACATTACTGCTGTAACTGGAGAAAATATGTCTGAAAGTCACCCAGGGAAAATATATGGGTAGAAATAACAAAGGAAAGTTCATTAATGGTACAATTACAATCACCCCCTCCCCCGCCCCAGACAACAGCCAGAAGGAAATTGAGAGTAAATATGTAGGGGCTTGCATAGTATGAAATGTTTGGGTGGTGAAGAATTTGTCAAATATGTTTAAGAACATTTTCTTTATCAATATTTGAATGTTTGTACAAGAGAAGGAGGAAAACTTGATCCTCTTTTGGGGAATAAGGCAGGGCAAGTGACTGAAGTAAAAGTGTGGGAACACTTTGGGTCTAGTGATCATAATTCTATTAGTTTCAAAATGGTTATGGAAAGGAATAAGCTTTCCATTAAAAAAATGAAAGTTTTTAATTGGAGTAAGGCAAATTTTAATGATGAGACAAGAACTTCCAAAAGGTGATTGGAGTAGACTGTCCATAGGTAAAAGGATGTCTGACAAGTGGTACACTTGCAAGAGTGTGATGACAGGAGTTCAGAGGCATTACGTTCCTGGTAGAATGAAAGATAAGGCTGGTAAATTTAAGGAACAATATATTTCAAGATATTGAGTTCTAGTCAAGAATAAAAGAATCTTACTTAAGATATAGACAAAATGGCTCAGTTGAATCTCTTAATCAATATAAGGTTGGAATATAAAAGTACCGTTGTGCTACTGAGACTTTATAAAGCTCTGGTTAGGCCCCATTTGGAGTACTGTGTCCAGTTTTGGTCCCCACACCTCAGGAAGGACATACTGGCACTGGAGCGTGTCCAGCGGAGATTCACACGGATGATCCCTGGAATGGTTGGTCTAACATATGAGGAACGGCTGAGGATCCTGGGATTGTATTCATTGGAGTTTAGAAGATTAAGGGGAGATCTAATAGAAACTTACAAGATAATACATGGCTTGGAAAGGGTGATGCTAGGAAATTGTTTCCGTTAGGCGAGGAGACTAGGACCCGAGGACACAGCCTTAGAATTAGAGGGGGTCAATTCAGAACAGAAATGCAGAGACATTTCTTCAGCCAGAGGGTAGTGGGCCTGTGGAATTCATTGCCACAGAGTGCAGTGGAGGCCGGGACGCTAAATGTCTTCAAGGCAGATATTGATAAATTCTTGATGTCACAAGGAATTAAGGGCTACGGGGAGAATGCTGGTATGTGGAGTTGAAATGCCCATCAGCCATGATTGAATGGCGGAGTGGACTCGATGGGCCTAATAGCCTTACTTCCACTCCTATGTCTTATGGTCTTATAAAGAGTGTAGGAGCATTAAGAATGAAATTAAGGCAAAGAGAGGATATGCGTTAGCATTGACAGATAAGGTTAAAGATCATCCAAAGATTCTACAAGAGTAAAAGGGTAACTCGAGGGAGGGTAGATCCCCTTTGTGGGCGGCACGGTGGCACAGTGGTTAGCACTGCTGCCTCACAGCACCTGAGACCCGGGTTCAGTTCCCAACTCAGGTGACTGACTGTGTGGAGTTTGCACGTTCTCCCCGTGTCTGCGTGGGTTTCCTCCGGGTGCTCCGGTTTCCTCCCACAGTCCAAAGATGTGCGGGTCAGGTGAATTGGCCATGCTAAATTGCCCGTAGTGTTAGGTAAGGGGTAAATGTAGGGGTATGGGTGGGTTTCGCTTCGGCGGGTCGGTGTGGACTTGTTGGGCCGAAGGGCCTGTTTCCACACTGTAAGTCTAATCTAAGTCTAATCTAATCTAAAGATTAAGGAGATCGTCTTCATGTTGAACCCCAGGACATGGGAGACTTACTAACTGAATATTTCCAGTCAGTTTTTACTGTGGAGAAAGAAATAAGGTTAGAGAATACAAGGCAATAAATTTTGATGTTTTAAAAATGGTTCACATTACAGAAGAGGAAGTTCTGGAGGTCGTAGAGAATATAGAGGTGACTAAGTCTCTGAGAAACATTAACTCAGATCAGAGAATGTTGTAGGAAGTAAAAGAGGAAGTTGTGAGACCTCTTGCAGAATTATTTGCATCATCTATAATTATAGGTGAAGTGCCTGATGACTGGAAGGTAGATAATTCTTTTTACCTTTGTTTCAGAAGGGTTGTAAGGAGAAACCAGGAAACTACAGACCTGTGAGTCTGACTTTGTGGGTAAATTGTTGAAGGTGATTTTAAAAGATAGGACTTATTGACATTTAGACAGGCAAAAATTGATTATAGTCAGATGTGAGGAAAATCGTATCTTACAAACTTGGTTGAGTTTTCTGAGGAAGTTATCAAAAAAAGGTTGATGAGGGCATAGCAGTAGACGTTTATATGGATTTTAGTAAAGCCTTCGACAAGGTTGCACATGGTAGACTAATTAGTAAAGTTAGGTCACGTGGGATTCAGAGTGAGCTTGCCAATTGGATACATAATGGGATTAATGGCAGGAAACAGAGTGGTGGTGGTTGCTTTCCCTTTAGAGAACAGTGTATCAGGAGTCTGCACTCTGTTGTAATTGGAACTTTGAGACTGAAGTGACAACACCTGTTGCAACTGAAGGCAGCTGAAGCTAATTGAGGACGAGTGTCTGCAACCTTGGGTACTGTAGCCAACTTGCTTGCCTGGAGGCATTTGAACCGGGGATTCTTTGCTGCTGCCGCCTTTGAATACTGGTGGCTTGCATTTCTACGTGGTGAATTGAAAACTGCTGTTATGACACGAGTGGTTGCAAAGCTGCTGCAAATTGGGGCCTTGGGTTCTGCTGCCTGCCTGCTTGCCTGGAGAGACTTGCACCTGGGACTGGCTGCTGCTGCCACCCTGAGAAGAGTCATGGCCTGTATTTCTACTCAGCCAGTGCCTTGGAGCATCTGTTCCCGAAGCCTGGACTTCACTGTTGTGTCTTCTGCTAGGGAGGCTTGTTCCTTGAGCCTGGGCTATTACTTCAGTTGGGGGAGTCAGCCTGGACATTAATTGCTTGAGGCCCGAAGATTTATTTGTGAGTGATTGCATCCTGGAGTTTGGGACCCAGAACTGTTCACGAGCCTGGGCCCTCTCCCTGCTACTACTAGCTGACTGTGGCCTATATCCTCTGCAAGTAGCTTGCCTTTTGGCCTTTGGGCAAACTTATTTGGTATCTGTGGGTTAGAACATGACAGCCTAATGGACTCTGCTGGCTGGTGAAGCTGAAAAAGACTTTGTGATTTGTGTGAGGGGTGAGTGCTGGTGACCACGGGATCCACTAAAACAATTGTGGTGGGGCCCATTCGTTCCTACGCAGGGGTGGTTACATCCTCAGTATTCACACTGATATGACCATTGAGGCATGTACAGCAATTTGGCAAGGGTAGTTGGCACCCCGACTATTGTCACAGCATTGAAGATGTACAAGAAGGCAGTGTTCTTCATGAAGACTGAGTGGGTGGTGCACCTTGCTCTGGAGAAGGAGCTTACTGTTGGTGGGATGTTCTTGCCTTTCATCTCTGTGGAGGTGGTTGCTCAGACGGTAATTTTTTAACATCCACTGTTGATTCCATCCTCAGCCAGCTTGGGAAGGTGAGGTCAGGTGTGGTGCTGCTACTGCTCTATCTGTAGAAGGTCTGCCTGAAAAACGTCTAGCAATAGGTTTTCATCTGAGTCGCCCAGCAGGCGTCACTCGTCACAGAGGGCACTTTCTCAGTTGAGCACAAGGTGCTGCTTACTGGGTGTTCTGGTCGGTGGAAAGTGTGCAGTGCCATGCCCGGAAGGACGTGGGGTACCTCGGGAGGAGCTGCCCTGCCTCAAAGGCTGCTGCCAGCACCCAAGCAGCTGCAACTGGCAGCAGTGCCGCTCCCCTCGCGACACCCCTTGGCCTCGTAGGATGAACCTACCATGGTTACAGACACACATGAGATGGATTGAAAGCATCTGCAGGGGAAGAAGCCCCAAGGAAGACCTAACATTTGGGTGCAGCCTCCCAAGAATACTCTCTAGGTGACATTAAGATCATCGGCTCCCAGCCAATGGGAAGGAGGATTCCTCACAAAGTAAAATGGTCTTCGGCCCATCAGAATGTATGAGATTTGGAGCCCAACTGATGATGAAAGTGAGAGTCAGCAGGTGGTGCCCCCTAATTCCCCTGCCCCCTCGCATGCCCCAAAACCCATGAGGGACAAAGTAAAAGGGAGGAATGTTAGGGGTGAGGTGGCAGCAGGATAGTGGAGAGACAGAGGTGTTTGTTGTTCCCTCATTATCCCAGAAAGGGCACAATTCCTCAGGGACAGGAGAGTCGACTGAAAATACCTCTACAAATGGTGAGGGCGTAGCATGCCCCAGAAGCCCCTTTCCTCCCTCACTAGGATGGGGGATGGGAAACACCCCCACAGACTTCCACAAATGGGCCAAGCACCTCAGAGGCTGAGGTAGGCATGGACACTAAGGTCTTGAACATGCCTCAAGAACTGGAAGGCTGCGAGATGCTGCCTGCACTGGCTGGGGACTGCAGTAGGGAAACTAACCTGAAGGCACCCTGGATGATAGCGATGAAGGAGCAGACCTCCTTGATTTCCCCCCAATGCCTTTATGTCATGCACCATTGCCCTTACTGAGGCTTTTTTCCCAGACATTGAAGATATCCTGGTGCTGGGAGTGGAGCAGATTTCCGAACTACTGCCACACAGGAAGCCCATCATTTCAATCAATGTTTTAGTTGAGTCTGCTATATTGCAAGACTTGGAGATCCCTACAAAGGATCCTCCTGCTATCAACCCTGGGGGTGGGGTTGAAGCAGGTTACGTCCAAGGAGAAAGTGAGGTCTGCAGATGCTGGAGATCAGAGCTGAAAATGTGTTGCTGGAAAAGCGCAGCAGGTCAGGCAGCATCCAAGGAACAGGAAATTCGACGTTTCGGGCATAAGCCCTTCTTCAGGAGGGGCTTATTCCTGAAGAAGGGCTTATGCCCGAAACGTCGAATTTCCTGTTCCTTGGATGCTGCCTGACCTGCTGCGCTTTTCCAGCAACACATTTTCAGCAGGGTATGTCCAACCAATGACCCTAGATCACCCACGCCCGCACTCTATGTGTGGGAGAAGTCAGGGGTTGGAGGCAGCGACCTGGAGGAGGACTAGGTGTCGGTCCTCACAAGTTAGATGAGGCAGAGAGAGATGTACTGCTCGTGGTCAAGATCCCCCTCATCCTCATCTGGGAACTCAAGGGCTTTGTCTTAGTGACCAAGTACTGCTTGGCTCCAGTTGGCTATGGGCCAGTGGAATTCTCTCCCTTTCTAGTCATGTCTGCCTGGTAGCTATTGGTGGTCCTAGGGATAGACAAGAATATAAACTGGCAGTGCCAGGGATTCCTTTGCATCATCTTCAGTGAGTGGAAGGGGTGAAGAGTCCCTCTCCCCAGCTCACTAAGTTGTGTTTCATTGTATTAACTGGTGGTAATGGCATATACTGCAGTCATGAAGACATCCATAGCTAGCCTCAGTGTCAACAGCAGTGGGAAGGCCCAGCACAGATTTCACATTCTCTTGCTCCTCAAGGAATGAAAATACATGCTGAGCTTCCTGCAAGAAACCCATACTATTTCAGGAGACAAGCTACTTGCCTCCTGGAGTGATAGAGAAGGGCCTTTAAGTCACCTGGCCTCCAATTCTGGTAAAGTGGCTATCCTGTTTGTCCCTTGAGGGTAAAAGAGCACGTACCAGGCTATTGTTTCGAAGGCATGGTTCTTCACTTTGTGGACATACATGCACTATGGATAGGATCTGAGTAGACATGCTTCTTCGAAGAAGTGTCTGTTCTTAACTCCATTGGTGAGGGTGAACTTATCCTTCTTGTGTAGATTTCATTTGCACCCTTGAAAGGTGGGACCATGGCAGTACGCAGAAGAGCTCAGCATCAGTGGGAAAATTGAGAGACTTGGTTAAGACCTTTGATTTGGTAAATGTCCAGCGAAATTTCCATCCCGATTCCATTACCTTTACCTTTGTGAGGCTTGGGGTCAGCGCGTCCAAGATTGACTGCCTCAACACTTCAAGGGGGTACACCACAAGTTTTCTGAAGGCCTCCATGCGGCAAGTGCCATTCTTCAATCACCACATGGTGTGGGTGGAGCTCATTTCGTTTAGCACCAGAGTAAAGTCGGTGTACTAGCACTCTAACAACCTGCTCCTGAGGACAAACTGTTCTGACTTGTTTGTCACTTCTGGACTGGCTGGAGAAGGAAGTAGGGGAGCTTCCCTCCTTGACGCTATGGTGGGATGTGATCAAGAATCACAACTATGTCTTATGTCAGCAATTTCCATGTGGTGGGGCGGCGGGTGGGGAATGAAGAGTTGTAAATCTAGATTCGAGGGGTTGGAGAAGGAGGTGTTTGACCTGTAGTCACATCTCGGTAAGCGCAATGTCAACCCAGCTGTGCGGTGGTCTACAAAGAGAAGAAGGCAGTGCTCCAGGATCTGCACCTTGTTGGGTCCGGGGTTGTATATATGAGATTGTGGGTCCGATTGCAAGCTTGACTGCAGGTCCCCCCTCTACTCACCTGAAAAAAGGCACCAGGTCTACCAGCAGTTCCTTGCACTGCTAGCCAGCAAAAGATACCTCACTTTGGAACTGGCTCGCATCAAGGCACAACTGACAGACTGTTACAGGCTGTCTTCCCTTTGGATCCATACAATGAGGAAGCATGCAAAGTCTTGTGGGAGGACCTGCTGCAAGTCATCCCCAAGGGTGCCGAGAGGCTTGATGCCCCTCTGAGCTTGGAGGAGCTGACCATTGCCCTCAACTATCTTTCCAGTGGCAAGTTCCCGGACCAGACAGGCTGACCATGGAGTTCTTCTTCATGGTGTTCTGGAACATCCTAGGGTGACTGTGCAGATCCTGGAGAAATATATTGTGCCCGGAGAGATACCCCTTTCTTGGCACAGGGATGTCATCACTGTGCCTAACAAGTGAAATCTCTGTTTGTTTAAGAAATTGGCATCTGGTCTCCCTCCTCCACACTGACTGCAAAGTCTTTGCCAGGGCACTTCCAACTCACCTTGGCTCTGCTGGACAACATAATCCACTCAAACCAGTCCTCCACTGTCCCAGGACGGAGCTTCCATGACAACATCTACCTGGCCTGGGACGTGATCCAGAGGGCTGGCCTATCGACCAACTTTCTCTCTCTTGATCAGGAAAGGTATTCAACAGAGTGAATCACAATTATCTGCTTGGGACTCTGTGAGCTTCCAGGTTCAGTACACAGTTTGTCGCCTGGATCTGACATCTATACACCACTGCAGAGTGCTGAGTGAGGGTTAACAGATCCCTGACGGCACTGCTACACTTTGGGAGATGAGCCTGTCAGGGCAGCTTTATTTTTTCAGCGTGGAGCCATTCCTGCACCTCTTGCTTCATTAGCTTTTGGGTTTGGCTCTGCCTTGGCCAGGGCTGGATTTGATTCTTTCAGCATATACCGACAACATGCTCCCAATGTTCAGATCCAGCTGACCTGCGGAGGATGTACATGTACAAGAAGGTCAATTCTGTAGCATCTTCCATGAGGATCAACTGAATTAAGTATTCGGGACTTTTGCTTGGTCCCTGCAGATCGATTTCTGCCCTCCCCCCAAAGTGTTTGCAATCTTTTTTAGTTTTTTGAAGGGACTTCTATTAAAGTTCTGGTTGCACTTCAGTCCCACACTCCTGATTTATGGGCATCCAGTATGGGGAAGGGCAGACAAGTCTATGAGCTTTCTCATGGATTTGCACCTGGGCCTGGCCAAGATGGCCAATAACGCATCCAGGTAGTAAGCCAAAGATAGGCTCATCATTCCTGTCTGACCCACCTTCATAGTTACATCTGTGCTTGGGTATCCCTGGAGCGGGAGAACACAGTGCTCACTAGCATGGTCAAAGCATTTTGAGAACACCAAATGCTGCGTGGGATTGACTAACGAAATTCTGGCTTAGATTAGATTACTTACACTGTGGAAACAGGACCTTCGGCCCAACAAGTCCACTCCGACCCTCCGAAGAATGACACACCCAGACCCATTCCCCTAACACTATGGGCAATTTAGCATGGCCAATTTACCTAACCTGCACATCTTTGGACTGTGGGAGGAAACCGGAGCACCCGGAGAAAACCCACACAGACACGGGGAGAATGTGCAAACTCTACACAGACAGTTGCCTGAGGCAGGAATTGAACCCAGGTCTCAAGCGCTATGAGGCAGCAGTGCTAACCACTGTGCCACCCCAAAGTTAATTTATTTCTGTTATATAAGTTACCATTTTGCCATTTGAGTTTGTTTTCAGTTTGGTGGGTCCAGAAGAAGGCTGTTTTATGTTCCTTTGTTTGGAGTTTGAACCCTTTGGAAGAATTAAGGCAACTTTTATATCAGCCCCATAATGTTCCTGTTTTCGATATACTTGATAGGGATCGGTGAGAGGAGACTTTTATTTTTAGTTGAAATGAGCAGTGGAACTGACTCTGCATTTTTAAACCATAGTTGTCCCTGTTTCAGGAGTGTTGGATGGGGATGGAGCAGCAGTAATTTATTTACTTAGTTGTTTTATTTGTTTGTTTTCTCAGATTCAATTTGAGTTTCTTTTGGCCCCTTGTGATCCCTGCCCGAAGAGGTTGGTGGGGTTGGAGTCGAGGGAGAGTCCTTTTTGTTTGTTTACTTGTTTTGTTTTTCCCCAGAGTAGTAGAGTTTAAATGTATGTTTAAAGACGTCAAGGCAACTTTATTTTCTGTTTTGAAAGAGAGAGTGGGCTTTGCTCTATGTTTCACCACTAAGGTCTCTGTCCCAGGATTGTCTTATGGGGGCAATGTCAGGGGGTCTTGGATTTTTCTGTTTACACTTTCATTTAAATGAGTGGTGAAGTTGTTTTTTTGGATGGGAGGCCTGTTGCAGGGGTGTGTACTGTGTCATCTTTTGTTTCAATAAATGAATTGGTTGGAAATTTAGGGCGGCACGGTGGCTTAGTGGTTAGCCCTGCTGCCTCACAGCACTAGGGTCCCAGGTTTGATTCCCGCCTCGGTTGACTGTGTGGAGTTTGCACATTCCCCCTGTGTCTGCATGGGTTTTCTCTGGGTCCTCCTGTTTCCTCCCACAGTCCAAAGATTTTCTGGTCTGGTGAATTGGCCATGGTAAATTGCCCATTAGGTGCATTAGTCAGAGGGAAATGGATCTGGGTGGTTTACTCTTCGGAGGGTCGGTGTGGACTGTTTGGGCCGAAAGGCCTGTTTCCACACTGGGGAATCTAATCTAATCTAATGGTTAGTAAATTAAAGGACAACCCCAAAATTGGTGACCATCAGACCATGACGAAGGCTTCTAAGATTACAAAGGGGCCTTGATCAAATGGGCCAATGGGCTGCAAAATGTTCGATTAAATGTGGATAAATCTGAGGTATTGCATTTTGGTACCAAAAAACAGGGGTAGGACTTATACAATTAATGGTAGGGCTTTGGGTAGTGTTGTGGAGGGACCTAGGGGTTCAGGTACATAATTTGTTGAAGTTTGTGTCACAGACAGGGTGGTTAAAGAAGCATTTAGCATGCTTGCCTTCATTGCTCTGTCCTTTGAGTATAGGGGTTGGGAAGTCATGTTGAGGTTTACAGTGATGTCGAGGTGCCGATGTTGGACAGGTGTGGACAAAGCCAGAAGTCAAACGATATCAGGTCATAGTCCCAACAGGTTTATTTGAAATCACAAGTTTTTGGAGTGCTGCGAAAGCTCGTGATTTAAAAACAAAACCTGTTGGATGATAATCTGGTGTGATGTGACTTCTGAGGTTGTACAGGAAATTTGTGAGGCTTCTTCTGGAGTAATGTGTCTCGTTCTGGTTGCTCAGTTATAGGAAGGATATTATAAAGCCGGAGAGTATTTGGAAGAGATTTACCAGGATGTTGCCAGCTATGGAAGGTTTGAGTTACAAGGAAAGGCTGCATAGGCTGGGACTTTTTTCACTGGAGCATAGGAGGTTGAGAGGTGACTTTATAGAATGTTATAAAATCAGGAGGGTATAGATAGGGTTAATGGTAGGTGTCTTTCCCTGGCATGGAGATTTCAAGACTAGGGGACATATTTTTACAGAGAGAGATTTAAAAACGAAATGAAGGGCAATTTGTTTACAGACGGTGGTTCACCTGTAGAATTAACTTCCTATGGACATAGCACAATTACAATGCTTAAAAGACATTTGAAAAAGTACATGAATAGGAAAGGTTTGAGGATGTGGGCCAGGTGCAGGCAGGTGGGACTAGTTTAGTTTGGGATATATCTGGTATGAACTAGTTGGACCGAAGGGTCTGTTTCCATGCTGTGTGATCCTTACAAAACCTTTTCCAAATGAGTTATCTATTGATATCTGAGACCAATCTCTGTTGTCAGTTCCTTCCCTTTTTAAACTTACCATTTTAGCAAAACAAAAGATTATTACAACATTAAGTATATCAAATTGTAGTCCAGCAATCACGAGACACAATTCTGATCCACAGAAGGATTCTGGGTAATTCAAGATTGAGGACGGGAAAAATTTCTGGCTGTAACAGCTGCTCCTTTTTTGAGGTATTTTAGGTGTTGGAGGTGATTTCCTCGAATTCCAGGCGCAGCAATTACTATTTGAAATGCTGTTGCATTGTTTTGGAACTTTAGAAAAAGAAAGTCAAAACAACAGCAGTTTTAAAAGAGAGAACAGACAAAGGAAACACATGGTGAGGACAGTGGAGGAGAGAGAGAGAAAAAAAACCCTGCACAATTACTGCCTTGGCTGTTTTGAATTCATGTATCGCTGAACATCGGAGTGCATCTGGAAAAATTAACAAACAGTGAAATTCACAACTAATCTTGGAGGAACCTGTTTGGGGGAAGTTCACAACACAGAATCAGGTAAGTTAATCGTTGTTTGAAGTGTGTCCAATAAAAAGGCTGCAGTAATGAGTAGAGTGGGTTATTTCTTGATTATATGTTTTTGGAGATATGTCTCTTGATTAAACTTAAAATATAAGCCACAACTATTAATTTAACCTGGAACAGTGTTTCGTAGTGGAATAAGACGATGTTATTTTCTGGGTCTGTAGATTGTGAAGGAGCAAAAATGGCCTTTGCAGTGATATGTACTTGTCAGATGTGGGAGTTTAAAGAGAGATTAAGGGTTACTGCGGATTATATGTGCCATAAATGCTGTTGGCTCCGAATCTTATCAGATTGAATGGATCGATTGGAGAGACAGTTAGAAGTAATGAGGAATTTGCAACAGCAATGGTACATGATGGATGGCAGTTATAGGAAGGGGGAAAGTCTCAGATATAGTCACATACTTGGGTTAACTCCAGGAAAGATAAGAGAGGTAGGCAGCTAGTACAGGAGTATTTTGTGGATATACCCATTTCAAACAGATATGCTGTTTTGGAAAATGTAGGGGTGATGGATTCTCAGGAGAACGTAGCACGAACACAGCCACGTTTCTGGTATTGAGACTGACTCAAATGAAATGAGGGACATGTTGGCTTCCAAGTGATCAATTGTGTTAGGGGATTCTGTAGTCCGAGGTACAAACAGATGTTTCTGTGGCTAGCAATGATAAAGCAGAATGGTGTGTTGTTTTCCTGGTGTCAGGATCAAGGATGTCTCAGAGAGGGTGCAGAATGTCCTCAAGGTGGAGAGGGGCCAGCAAGAGGTCATTGTCCACATTGGAACCAACGACATAGGAATGGAAAAGGTTGAGATTCTGAAGGGAGATTACAGCGAGTTAGGCAGAAATTTAAAAAGGAGGTCCTCGAGAGTAGTAATATCTGGATTACTGGTTACGTGCTAGTGAGGGCAGGAATAGGAGGATAGAGCAGGTGAATGCATGGCTGAGGAGCTGGTGTATGGGAGAAGGATTCACATTTGTGGATCATTGGAATCTCTTTTGGGGTAGAAGTGACCTGTACAAGAAGGACGGATTGCACCTAAATTGCAAGGGGACTAATATACTGGCAGGGAAATTTGCTAGAGCTGCTCGGGAGGATTTAAACTAGTAAGCTGGCGGGGTGGGACCCAGGGAGATAGTGAGGAAAGAGATTAATCTGAGACTGGTACAGTTGAGAACAGAAGCAAGTCAAACAGTCAGGGCAGGCGAGGACAAAGTAGGACTAACAGATTAAACTGCATTTATTTCAATGCAAGAGGCCTAACAGGGAAGGCAGATGAACTCAGGGCACGGTTAGGAACATGGGACTGGGGTATTATAGCAATTACAGAAACATGGCTCAGGGATGGGCAGGACTGGCAGCTTAATGTTCCAGGATACAAATGCTACAGGAAGGATAAAAAGGGAGGCAAGAGAGGAGGCTGAGTGGCATTTTTTTATAAGAGATGGCATTACAGCTGAACTGAGGGAAGATATTCCTGGAAATTCATCCAGGGAAAGTTATTTGGGTGGGACTGAGAAATAAGAAAGGGATGATCACCTTATTGGCATTGTATTATAGACCCCCTAATAGTCACAGGGAAATTGAGAAACAAACTTGTAAGGAGATCTCAGCTATCTATAATAATAATAGGGTGGTTATGGTAGGGGATTTTAACTTTCCAAACGTAGACTGGGACTGTCATAGTGTTAAAGGTTTAGATGGAGAGGAATTTCTTAAGTGTGTACAAGATAATTTTCTGATTCAGTATGTGGATGTACCTACTAGAGAAGGTGCAAAACTTGACCTACTCATGTGAAATAAGGCAGGCAGGTGACTGAGGTGTCAGTGAGGGAGCACTTTGGGGCCAGCGACCATAATTCTATTAGATTTAAAATAATGATGGAAAAGGATAGACCAGATCAAAAAGTTGTAGTTCTAAATTGGGTCAATTTTGACAGTATCAGGCAAGAACTCTCGAAAGTTGATTGGGGACAGATGTTCACAGGTAAAGGGACGGCTGGAAAATGGGAAGCCTTCAGAAATCAGATAACAAGAATCCAGAAGAAAGTATATTCCTGTCATGGTAAAAGGAAAGACTGGTAGGTATAGGGAATGCTGGATGACTAAAGAAATTGAGGGATTGGTTAAGAAAAAGAAGGAAGCATATGTAAGGTATAGACAGGATAGATCGAGTGAATCCTGAGAGTATAAAGGAAGTAGGAGTATACTTAAGAGGGAAATCTGGAGGACACAAAGGGGAAATGAGATAGCTTTGGCAAAAAGAATTAAGGAGAATGCAAGGGGGTTTTACAAATACATTAAGGACAAAAAGGTAACGAGGGAGAGAGTAAGGCTCCTCAAAGATCAGCAAGGCGGCCTTTGTGTGGAGCTGCAGAAAATGGGAGAGATACTAAATGAGTATTTTGCATCAGTATTTACTGTGGAAAAGGATATGGAAGATATAGACAGTAGGGAAATAGAGGGTGACATCTTGCAAAATGTTCATATTACAGAGGAGGAAGTGCTGGATGTCTTGAAACGGGTAAAGGTGGATAAATCCCCAGGACCTGATCAGGTGTACCCTAGAACTCTGTGGGAAGCTAGAGAAGTGATTGCTGGGCCTCTTGCTGAGATATTTGTATCATCGATAGTCATAGGTGAGGTGCCGGAGGACTGGAGGTTGGCAAATGTGGTGCCACTGTTTAAGAAGGGCGGTAAGGACAAGCCAGGGAACTATAGACCAGTGAACCTGAGGTCAGTGGTGGGCAAGTTGTTGGAGGGAATCCTGAGGGACAGAATGTACATGTATTTGGAAAGGCAAGGATTGATTCGGGATAGTCAACATAGCTTTGTGCATGAGAAATCATGTCTCACAAACTTGATTGAGTTTTTTGAAGAAGTAACAAAGAGGATTGATGAGGGTCGATGTGATCTATATGGACTTCAGTAAGGCGTTCACAGGTTTCCCCATGGGAGACTGATTAACAAGGATACAGGGAGAACTAGCCATTTGGACACAGAACTGGCTCAAAGGTAGAAGACAGAGAGTGGTGGTGGAGGGTTGTTTTTCAGACTGGAGGCCTGTGACCAGTGGAGTGCCGCAAGAATCGGTGCTCTGTCCTCTACTTTTTGTGATTTACTAAATGATTTGGATGTGAGCATAAGAGGTACAGTTAGTAAGTTTGCAGATGACACCACAATTGGAGGTGTAGTGGACAGTGAAGAGGTTACCTCAGATTACAACAGGATCTTGACCAGATGGGTCAATGGGCTGAGAAGTGGCGATGGAGTTTAATTCAGATAAATGCAAGGTGCTGCATTTTGGGAAAGCAAATCTTAGCAGGACTTATACATTTAATGGTAAGGTCCTTTGGGAGTGTTGCTGAATAAAGACATCTTGGACTGCACGTTCATAGCTCCTTGAAAGTGGAGTCGTGGGTAGATAAGATAGTGAAGAAGGTGCTTGGTATGCTCTCCTTTATTGGTCAGAGTATTGAGTACAGGAGTTGGGAGGTCATGTTGCGGCTGAACAGGACATTGGTTCAGCCGCTGTTGGAATATTGCGTGCAGTTCTGGTCTCCTTCCTATCGAAAAGATGTTATGAAACTTGAAAAGGTTCAGAAAAGATTTACAAGGATGTAGCCAGGGTTGGAATATTTGAGCTGTCGGGAGAGGCTGAACAGTCTGGGGCTGTTTTCTCTGGAGCGTCAGAGGCTGAGGGGTGACCTTATCGAGGTTTACAAAATTATGAGGGGCATGGATAGGTTAAATAGACAAAGTCTTTTCCCTGGGGTGGGGGAATCCAGAACTAGAGAGCATAGGTTTAGGGTGAGAAGAGAAAGGTATAAAAGAGACCTAAGGGGCAACGTTTTCACACAAAGGGTGGTACGGGTATGGAATGTGCTGCCAGAGGACGTGGTAGAGGCTGGTACAATTGCAATATTTAAAAGGCATTTGGATGAGTATATGAATAGGAAGGGTTTGGAGGGATATGGGCCGGATGCTGGCAGGTGGGATTAGATTGGGTTGGGATATCCGGTTGGCATGGATGGGTTGGACTGAAGTGTCTGTTTCCATGCTGTACATCTCTATGACTCTATGAGGTAGACCTGACTGTTCAGTCCTGAATTCCAAATTTTGATTCTAAAACTTGGAGCTTGCAAATTCCTGTTTGCCTGCTCTGCGTGAGTTTTAGTCTCCTTCTCATGCATAGCCCATTGAGGAAGAAGCAGCACTTTGAAAGCTAGTGCCCCCAAATAGACCTGTTGTATATAATCTGGTGTTGTGTGATTTTTTAACTTGTCCACCCCAGTCTAACACTGGCACCTCCAAATCTCCTACCAAGGCATACTTAAATGTTTGGTTATTCACCAGCAGGATAGACAATGAGCAGTTTTCATAAGAGGCAAATCCACACTGAGTGAGGCGTTCTTTGATAATTTTGAACAGACAAACACAGTAGTTACCCTTTTGGCGATATTGGGACAAATCCCACCCACACTTCTGGATCCTTCTCGAAGTATGCCTTTCTTGGCCACTGGGGCATAGATTTAAAAAATAGGGTTGAAACTGCCCAAGGACAGGCAATGATGACAGAAAAGCCCACAGCTCCTCCTAGCATGCGATCATTACTGTAATATTTGCTCGGACATGTAATATGTGTCGTTAACTTCTCTCATTTATGTAAAAAAAAAATCAGTGTTCACCACGGATGGGACCCTCATTCCAAAGAAAATGACAATGATCTCCACATTCTGATCATGTTTCTTCTTCCAAAAAAAAACCAAATGTAACTTCTGCACATATGTGCAGTTAATCTGATTTTATTCCTTTTATTACATTTATACTGTTAATCTCCTCATCCTCTCATCCATTTCAGTTAGATGGTGGATGTTTCATCCATTTTATTCCCTTTTTTTTCTTTTTCTTTCATTTTCATTTCCGTTAGTGTGCCTGAGGTGACCCCTAAGGTTTTAGGAGATGGTGGTGCATCTGCCAGATCTCCATTTTGCTCACGTTGCTCTGGTCCTGCAATCCCCTGGTATGGATTCCAAAAATACTTCTACTCTAAGTTTCCTAACTTTGGGGCCTCACATTCTCCCAATATGGTATGAAAATGATGATAATTGTCCTGCTCCCCTATGATTTTAGCTGGTTAATATGATACCAGCCACCCTTGTTAGGGACTGTTGGTACCTTTTGTACTGATAGACTTGATTTGTCCATCATTCCATATGTCCCTGCAAAACAAGGGGCCGGGAAGGTTTTTTTTAGATATATGTACAGGTATCAGCACCTGTTGCCCTACCTGCAGCTCCATTGGCTTTCTTTGTTGTTTCTCCCTTCCCATATTATTTGAGACCCGATAATTTGCTCCTTTACACCCTCAACTAGTTGTTGTATGCATTTATTTTTCATTATTGCATCTACTTCTGGCTCAGGTAGGTCTAATCCCACAGTGGCTCCAGGCCACATATCTCTCACCCCATCATCAGCCTATAAGGGGTAAATCCTGCAGAGGAAGTTAAAGTGCCTCATTATCATCAGGCTATAAGGAAGCTCTGTCAGCCAAGTGATCTTGCACTGCTGCACCATTTCGGCCAATATATTCTTCAAAGTTGGATTCATCCTTTTGATTATCCCACTGGATTAGAGCCTGTAGAATATATGGAATCTTTGATTTATCCTTAGCTGTGTCATGACCTGCACTGTAAGATGTGTCCCTTGTCTGATTCAGCACTCCTTAGCTGAGAACCTTGGTTAATACTTGATTGTCTCCCGTGGGACACCAGTGTACAGGCCCATTGATTTGTCAAAAGGTGCATCCAAATTTGTTCGGTTTAGCCCTGGGCTGTATACACTCTGGAACACTAACCATAGCCTTGCAGAAAATGCAGTTGGGTGCTGCCTTTTTCTCAATCAACATTTATACAGGGCTTCCTCTGGGTCCCCTCTATTAGCTCCCAAGGTCATCAGTACAGCCTCTTTTAACTCATCTCATGTTTTCCCTCCCACATTTTCTGGTTCGGGCAAAGCTGAAGGTAAAGTGGGATGTAGGCACACCAGTATTAGTTTTTTCTCATCCTTGTTATCTAACATGTATGGTTTGCTGCTTGTGGGTAGCTTGGAACAGCTCCCATGGCTCATCACCAGGCTGACAATCCCTTATACACTTGGTTATGTTTCTTAGCTGTTAACGTCCCTGGTGGGAATTGACAAGAAGTAACTTCAATTTACTCCGACACCAGACTGGGTAACCTCTGGTTTTTTCAACACCCTGCCTGACCCTACATTAAAGGTATTTGTGATGTCGGGAACTGGCTCTTGCTCTTCTCTCCTAATGGTCAGGTGGGCCTTAAAGGCAATAAACCTTTCTCCTGCCCCTCCCTCCAGAGGAGAACCCCATTCTCCTGCGTTCTTCTCTCTATCTGGCAACTTCACCTACTAGCCCTCCCCAGTCAATGTCACCATCTTCCTCTCATCCCTCCTCAAAGGGTGGGGTTGCAAATGCACATATTATCCCTCTTTGTGATGATACCTGACTCTGAAACTTCACTATCTGCTTCATACACTTTGTACAATCGTCTGAGGACCTCTTTCACTCCTGCGCTGACTTATGCATTACATTCATAGCTGTTTTCATATCACTACATTGTCTCTTTAACTCTTCTGTCTGTGTCTCTTTAGTTTCCTCTTCATTTTTCTCTTTTTCCTTTATCAGTTTCACATCCTGCATTTGATACTGGTTCATATGCATGAGATCTACATCTCTGTGGTTTTGTAAATTGCTGGCCTTCTCAGTCAGTCTCTCTATCTCATCTCTCAACTGAGCTACCTCTATTTGCAGCTGCAGCTCTCATCACTGCTCTTCCAATGTACAGCCAAATACTACAGCTTTCTGCAGTTTCTTAATGTGCCTTTTTCCCATATCATCTTTTGCCAATATCATCTTTTACCATGCTCCAGAGAGTATCTCCATGCATTCTGTTTCCACTCCAGTCCTACTGGTATACCCACAGTACTTCGCCCATTTCCCATGGTCAATCACATGCTGTTGGAGAATTCTTATCCAGTCAAAGTCCCCTGGACCCACCAGCCTCTGTTAGTCCTAACGTTTTTAGTGTGTCCGCTGTTCTTTTTGTGTCCTTCTCACTACCAAGTTTCCACCATCATCTTTATGGCAGCCACTTACGCCTGGCTATCATGTGAGAAAGTTGCCTTCTTAATTTAGGATCAGGCAGGGTATTAAAAAACATCAGGGGTTATCCCAGTCTAGTGTCTGAATAACTTTAAGTTACTTCTTGTCGATTCCCACCAGACGTGTCAAAATTCTGTTTCCTGTTAGTTAGTCTTTCCTTGTCCCATTTATTGCCCGTATGCTATGATCTCTTATCTTGTGCAATAACTTTTGACATAATATCAAATGCCTTTTAGAAATCCAAGTGCACTATATATCCTCTTTTACCTACCTTGCCTGTTACTTATAAAGTCACAGAGTCATACAGCACAGAAACAGACCCTTCAGTCCAAGCAGTCTATGCCAACCACAATCCCAAACTAAACGAGACCAATCTGCCCGCACTTGGCCCATATCCTTTCAAACATTTCTTATTCATGTACCTATCCAAATATCTTTTAAATGTTGTAACTGTACCTGCATCCACCACTTCCTCCGAAGTTCATTCCCCACACGAACCACTGTGTAAAAATTAATAGTTGCCTCTTGTGTCTTTTTTAAATCCCTTCTCACCTTAAAAATATTCCTCCTCAAACTCTAAGCATGATTTCACAAAACCATATTGACTCTGTCTGATCGCATTATGATTTTCTAAGTTCCCTGCTATAACATTTTAATAATAGATTAGGCATTTTCACTATGACAGATGTTGCATTAATTGATTCATAGTTTCCTGCTTTCTGTCCCCTCCTATCTTAATTAATGATGTTATATTTGTCACTCTGATGGGACTTTTCCAATATGTAGGGAAAATTTCAATATTACAACCAATGCATCCAATATTTCTTTTGAAGCTCCCAAAGTACGAGCCATCAATCCTAAGGACATGTCAACCTTTTAACTTTAATTGTTTCCTCAGTCCTTTTGCCCAGTGATAGTTATTGCTTTAAGTTCCTCCCTTTCATCTCTTGCTTTGTAAGTATTTCTGGCATGTCATGTATCTTCTACAGAGATGACAAACATAAGCTACCTGTCAACATTTCCACCTTTAATTCGCCACATGAAATGCATAGACCAATGTTTAATTTAGTTCCTGTTTTTGTATCCTTTGAAGTGCTGGTAGAAATTGTACCCTTCCTGTTCCTGAGCTCTATCCATATGACTTCACTGGATGAGCCCTACAAGGTGTCCTCCCTCAATTCTCCCTTATTAGGAATGTGACTCCCTCACCTCTTTTACATCCCTGTTTATCTAGCCTGAAACATCTAAATCCCAGAATGTTAATCTGCCAATCTTGTCCTTCTTTGAAACAAGGAGAAAGTGAGGTCTGCAGATGCTGGAGATCAGGGCTGAAAATGTGTTGCTGAAAAAGCGCAGCAGGTCAGGCAGCATCCAGGGAACAGGAGATTCGACGTTCCCTGGATGCTGCCTGACCTGCTGCGCTTTTTCAGCAACACATTTTCAGCTCTTTTTTGAAACAGCTACATTATAGTTATAAATTCATCTGTCATTCTCGTTGCATTAACGTACATACACCTCAGAGCAACAGTTATGTTGTGTTCAGTCCTTAAAATAAAATAAAGAATAGCGAATGCTGGAGAGCTAAAATAAAAATGAAGTGCTAGAAAATCTCATCAGGTCTGGCAGCATCAGTGGAGAGAAAGCAGAGTTATGTTTTGAGTCCTATGACCCTTTGTCAGAACTGAAAGCAACTCAGAAATGGTGGTATTTATGCTGATGATATGGGATGGGATTGGTTTCCAGGCATGATTGAAATGCAAAATAAAATGGGAAACAACATCTCATGTTCTGCCTAGGTTCCTTATAGTCTTCAGGACTGAACATTGAGTTTCACAGCACAAACAGTTCATGTTCATGACTCGTCCCCAGATCCTGTTGTGTACAGGTTGCTACTAACACAGCCAACATATTTATGCTTGCCATATTAAGCATTCATCATTTACTTCTTCCCCAGTTACCAGCAGCAATCCCTTTGTCTGCTTCCCTTTTATTCCTTTCTCTCTTAACACCGTCTCCATTTGTTCAACTCATCCCATTCATACACCCCAAATCATCAATATCACCATTTCAGTTCTGACAAAGTTTGGACTCAAAAAGACAACTCTGTTTTTCTTTTTATTGATGCTGCTAGATCTGTTGAGTTTTTGATTCCGTTTTGCAGCAACTATAGTTCTTTAAAGTCATAGAGAGCTACAGAGAGAAAAAGTCCATATCGGTCAAAAACAACCACCTAACCGTTATACCCCTGTTTCCCAGCACTTGGCCTCCAGCCTTGTCTGTCTTGTCAGCACCAATGAATATTTAAATGCTTCTTAACTATTAAGATTATTTCTGCCTTTACCATCCTTACAGACAGTGAATTCCAGGTTCCCATCGCCCTCTGGATGAAAGAGTACTTCCTTACATTTCTTCTAAATCTGGTGCCCCTTACTTTAAATCTATTTCCTTGGTTATTGATCCCTCCACCAAGGGGGAAAATTCCCTTCCTGTCTATGGCCTTCATTAGTTTATACAGCTCAGTCATGTACCTGAGCAATCTCCTCTGACCTATGGAAAACAGCCCTAGTCTGTCCAATCTCTCCATTAACTGAAACTCTGCAGCCCAGGCAACATCTTCGTAAATCTGCTTTGCACTCTTTCTGGTGCTATCACATACTTCATATAAAGTGGTTCCAGAACTGCACACAGTAGTCTAGCTGTTGCATAACCAATGTTTTATACAGTTGCAGCATAACCTCCGTGTTGTTAAACTATATGGCATGACTAATAAAGGCAAGTATATCACAGATATATCATATTTATCCAGATTGAGTTCCATTTGCCACTAGTCAGCCTATCTAAATTCTCCTGTAATTGAAGTCTATCCACCTCAATAACTATCACCCCACCAATTTTTGTATCATCTACAAACCTAAACATCAACCCTCCTACATCAAGTCAAAATGGAAGATGGTGGTGGTTGTTGGAGGTCAGTCTTCTCAGCTCCAGGATGTCTCTGCAGGAGTTCCTCAAGGTAGTGTCCTTCAGCTGCTTCATCAATGACCTTTCCTCCATCATAAGATCAGAAGTGGGGATGTTTGCTGATGATTGCACAATGTTCAAATGCAATGAGAGCTGGACAATATTCAGACTTGGGCTAACATTCATGCCACATATATGACCATCACCAATAAGAGACATTCTAACCACCGCCCCTTGACACTCAATAGTTTTGCCATCACTGAATCCCCCACTATCACCCTGTGAAAGGGTTCAGAAAAGATTTACAAGGATATTGCAGGGTTGGAGGATTTGAGCTATTGGGCGAGGCTGAACACTCTGGTGCTATTTTCCCTGGAGCGTCGGAGGCTGAGAGGTGATCTTATAGAGGTTTACAAAATTATGAGGGGCATGAAGAGGGTAAATAGGCAAAATAGGTAAATAGGGGTCAGGGAGTCCAGAACTAGAGGGCATAGGTTTAGGGTGAGAGTGGAAAGATATAAAAGAGACTTAAGAGGCTACTTTTTCACACAGAGGGTGGTACGAGTATGGAATGAGCTGCCAGAGGAATTGGTGGAGGCTGGTACAATTGCAAAGTTTAAGAGGAATTTGGATGGGTATATGAATAGGAAGGGTTTGGAGGGATATGGGCCGGATGCTGGCAGGTGGGACTAGATTGGGTTAGGATATCTGGTCAGCATGGACGGGTTGTACCAAAGGGTCTCTTTCCATGCTGTATATCTCTATAACTCTATGACCAGAAACTCAACTGGACTCACCACATAAACACAGTGGCTGTAAAAGCACATCAGAAGCTAGGAATACTGCGACGAGTAACTCACCTGAGTCTACAAAGCCTGTCCACCATCTACAAAGCACAAGTCAGGAATGTGAGAGAATACTCCCCATTTGCCCGGGTGAGTGCAGCCCAACAACACTGCAGAAGACTGACATTATCCAGGACAAAATAACCTGCTTGATTGGTACTGCATCTGCAAGCATCCACTCCCTCCACCACTGCTGCCCAGTAGCAACAGTGAGTACTATGTATAAGATGCACTACTGAAATTCACAAAAGGTTCTCAGACAGCATCTTCCAAATCCATGAGCACTTCTATCTAGAAGAGCAAAGGCAGCAGATATATAGAAACACAACCACTTTCAAGTTCCCCTCGAAGTCATTCACCATCCTGACTTGGAAATATATCATCATTTCTTCGCTGTCACTGGGTCAAAATCCTGAAATTTTCTCCCTAATGGCATTGTGGGTCAATCCACATGAGGTGGATTGCAGTGATTTAAGAAGGCTGTTCACCAATTCCCTCTCAAAGACAACTAGGGATGGGCAAATAAATGCTGGCCAGCCAGCAATGCCCACATTCCACAAACGAATAAATATTTTTAAAAATAATTTTACCTAAACCACAAACAGAAGGGCCCCAACACTGACTCCTGTAAGACCTAACTAGATATAGACTTCAAGTTAGAAAAATATCTCTCAGCCAACATTCTGCTTCCTATCACTCAGCCAATTGTGGATTCAATTTACCAAATTTCCTCGGATCCCATGGGCTCTTACCTTTACTAACAGTCTACTGTGTGGGAGTCAGTTTTACTTTGTTTCATTTTGGGAGAGCCATTCCCTTCAGGAATAAGTATATCATTTTGGATACTGCTGGGGGGCATGACCTGCCAGAGGAAAGCCATAGTGGTCAGTTTTCTGGCACTGAGCCTGACACTGTGGCCCAGAAGGGAAGGCGCTAGTGGTAGGAAACTCGATTGTTAGGAGAATTGACAGGAGATTTTGTGGTCAGGATCGGGAATCCCGGAAGGTATGTTGCCTCCCTGGTGCTAGGGTCCGGGACGTCGCTGATCAGGTGAATAAGATTCTGAAAGGGGAGGGCAAACAGCCAGAAATCGTGTTACATATTGGCACCAATGATATAGCCAGGAAAAGGATCGAGGATATAAAAAATGATTTCGGGGAGTTAGGGTGGAAGCTGCAGAGCAGGACGAACAGAGTAGTGTTCTCGGATTTACAACCGGTGCCACGAGATAGCGAGGCGAGGAACAGGGAGCGGGCGCAGCTTAACACATGGCTGCGCAGCTGGTGTAGGAGGGAGGGCTTCAGATATGTAGATAATTTGGATGCCTTCTGGGGAAGGTGGGGCCTGTACATGAAGGACGGGTTGCACCTGAACTGGAAGGGGACCAGCATCCTGGGTTGGAATGTTTGCTTGTGTGGTTCAGGAGGGTTTAAACTAGTATGGCAGGGGGTGGGAACCTGAGCTATATACCAGTGGTGAGAGTTGATAGAGGTGAGGCAATAGCAAGAGGTAATGCAGCCAGTAAGAAGGAATTTCCTGGGAAAGAATCAAGGGATCGGTTAAAGTGCATTTGCTTTAATGCAAGGAGTATCAGGAATAAAAGTGATGAGCTTAGAGCATGGATCAGTACCTGGTGCTATGATGTTGTGGCCATAACAGAGACATGGATTTCTCAGGGGCAGTAATAGTTGCTGGATGTTCCAGGGTTTAGAACATTTAAAAAGAATAGGGAGGGGTGCAAAAGAGGAGGGGGTGTAGCACTGCTAATTAGAGAGGGTATCACAGCTATGGAAGTTACCATTGTCGAGTAAGGTTTGTCTACTGAGTCAGTATGGGTGGAAATTAGGAACAGTAAGGGAGCAGTTACCTCATTAGGGGTTTACTACAGGCCCCCCAATAGCAACAGGGAGATTGAAGAAAGCATAGGTCAGCAGATTTTGGAAAAGTGTGAATGTAGTAGGGTTGTTGTCATGGATGACTTTAACTTTCCCGATATTGATTAGAACCTCTTTCGAGCAGATGGTTTGGAAGGAGTTGTTTTTGTAAGGTGTATTTAGGAGGGTTTCCTAACTCAGTACGTTGACAGGCTGATGAGGGGAGAGACCATTTTGGATTTGGTGCTTGGCAATGAGCCGGGGCAGGTGTCAGATCTTGCGGTGGGAGAGCATTTTGGTGATAGTGATCGCAACTGCCTCACATTCTACATAGCTATGGAGAAGGAGAGAAGCAGGCACAATGGGAGGGTTTTTAATTGGGGAAAAGGAAACTATGATGCTATCAGACGTGAGTTGGGAAGCATGGACTGGGAGCAATTGTTCTATGGAAAGGGCACTACAGACATGTGGAGACTAAGAAACAGTTGTTGCTAGTGATGCATAAATGTGTTCCTCTGAGACAGGCAATAAGGGGTAAGATAAAGGAACCTTGGATGATGAGAGTGGAGGAGCTTCTTGTCAAAAGAAAGAAGGCAGCTTATGTAAGGTGGAGGTCTTGCTCAACTCTAGAGGATTACAGGCAGGTGAGGAAGGAGCTCAAAAATGGTCTGAAGAGAGCCAGGAGAGGGCACGAAAAAGGCTTGGCAGGAAGGATTAGGGAGAATCCAAAAGCATTTTACACGTATGCGAGGAATAAGAGAATGATCAAAGAGTGGGGCCGATCAGGGATAGCATATGGAACTTGTGTATAAAGTCTGAGGAGGTAGGGGAAGCCCTAAATGAGTTTTTTGCTCCTGTCTATACTAAAGAAAAGGACCTTGTAGTAAATGAAACCATTGAGGAGCAGATAAGCATGCTGGAATGGATAGAGATTGAGGAAGCTGATGTGCTGAAAAGTTTGACAAACATTAAGATTGACAAGTCACCAGGGCCAGACCAGATTTTTCCTCAGCTGCTTTGGGAAATGAGAAATGTGATTGCTTCGCCACTTGCGAAGATCTTTGCATCCTTGCTCTCCACTGGAGTCATATCTGAGGACTGGAGGGAGACAAATGTAATTCCTCCCTTCAAGAAAGGAAATAGGGAAATCCCCGGCAATTACAAACCTGGCAGTCTCACATCTGTCGTCTGCAAGGTGTTAGAAAGGATTCTGAGAGATAGGATTTATGGCTATGGCTTGATTAAATGCAGTCAGCAAGGCTTTGTGAGGGGCAGGTCATGCCTCACAAATCTTATTGAGTTCTTGGAGGATGTTACTAGACAAGTTGATGTGGGTCGAGGTGGATGTGGTGTAAATGGACTTCAACAAGGCATTTGATAAGGTTCCCCATGGTAGGCTTGTTCAGAAGGTCAGGAGGAATGGGATACAGGGAAATTTAACTGTCTGGATACAGAATTGGCTGGTCAACAGAAGACAGTGAGTGGTAGTGGAAGGAAAGTATTCTGCCTGGAAGTCAATGGTCAGTGGTGTTCCACAGGGCTCTGTTCTTTGGCCTCTACTCTTTGTAATTTTTATTAATGACTTGGATGAGGAGATTGAAGGATGGATTAGCAAGTTTGCAGATGACGCAAAGGTTGGAGGTGTTGTTGACAGTATAGAGGACTGTTATAGGCTGCAGCGTGACATTGACAGGATGCAGAGATGGGCTGAGAGGTGGCAGATGGAGTTCAACCTGGATAAGTGCGAAGTGATGCATTTTGGAAGGTCGAACTTGAAAGTTGAGTACAAGATTAAAGACAGGATTCTTGGCAGTGTGGAGGAACAGCAGGATCTTGGTGTGCAGGTGCATTGATCCCTTAAAATGGCCACCCAAGTGGACAGGGATGTGGTGTTTTGGCTTCATTAACAGGGGGATTGAGTTTAAGAGCCATGAGATCTTGTTGCAGCTCTATAAAACTTTGCTTAGACCGCACTTGGAATACTGCATCCAGTTCTGGTCACCCTATTATAGGTAAGATGTGGACGCTTTGGAGAGGGTTCAGAGGAGGTTTACCAGGATGCTGTCTGGAATGGAGAGCTTATCTTATGAAGGGAGGTTGACTGAGCTTGGACTTTTTTCATTGGAAAAAAAAAGGAAGAGAGGGGATCTAATTGAGGAGTACCAGATAATGAGAGGTATAGATAGAGTTGATAGCCAGAGACTTTTTCCCAGGGCAGAAATTGTTAAACGAGGGGCCATAGTTTTAAGCTGTTTGGCGGAAAGTATAGAGGGGATGTCAGAGGCGGGTTCTTTACGCAGAGAGTTGTGAGAGCATGGAATGCATTGCCAGCAGCAGTTGTGGAAGCGAGGTCATTGGGGATATTCAAGAGACTGCTGGCATGCACATGGTCACAGAAATTTGAGGGTTCGTACATTAGGTTTACCTCACATGAGGATCAATGGTCGGCACAAGATTGTGGGCTGAAGGGCCTGTTCTGTGCTATACTGTTCTATGTTCTATGTTCCATAAGTGGTCAAGCCAGCATATGAAATACTTTGTTTTATGATTTGAGGCCCTAGAATGTAAGAGCAAGTACATTGTGCTAAACCTATTCAAAACACGAGTTAGACTTCAGTCAAATAATTGCTTCATTTCAGGACAGTGCATGAAAAGGACATAGAGTCACATAACAGAGAGACAGTTTATGAGGATGTATCTTTATTAAGATATTGGTAAGAATGGAATACTTTACCTCTGATGAAATACTAGCCTGAGCTGTTTCCTTTTAAACAGCAGAGGCTGGGGGTGGGGATTGAGTTGAGGTGGCTAAAATCATGAGGGAAAAATGGATAGAAAGGACCTGTCTTTGAGGGCAGAGAAGTCAAAAACCAGTGAATATTGATTTAAAATAATTAGTAGAAGATCTGAATTGGAACTGGGAAGATTTTGTTTTGCCCAGAGGGTGTTGCAGGTCTGGAATTCAATGACTATTTGTGGCACACTAGAATCTAAGAATCTACTTTGTTGTACTACTTAAGCAAACCATTATCAGCCTCGAATCAAATTTTCTAATTTGTTCTCATCCAACTAAAATAGGTGTGAACTCAGCAGTTTGGCTGTTACAATGGTCAAGGTTGTGGGGTGGTACAGGAAGTTAAATTGATGAATTTAGCTCCACTAGCTCCTCTTCGTTTGTATTATTGTTGAACACATAACAAGCAATCAATTTCAGGTGAGCTATTTCCATATGGTATGGCTTTGCTGATAAGTGAAAAGCTCAATCCTTGAGAGGTAGGTTCTGCCTCAAGTGGCACATAAAATTGAAATCAAATGTTGATGGGTTTGTTTTTCTTAGAATTCACTTCTGTTCTCAAGTCTCTGGTCATCAAGGTGGTGTGCTCCAGTTCACACGAGATGTTGCCATTTCCCTCTGTTATTGGATGGTGACTCTCAAATGCCATAATGTTTGTCGTGTAAAAGTATACTTCATTCATAAAATATCGAAAAGTACTTTCCAAAACATTTCAATGGGAATTGCAGAAAGTGCAGTATACAACTTTGTTGACAAGTAAGAGCCTCAAAACAATTGCCATATATGTAACACTCACTGTATATATTCAGTGACACATAGTCCAAGGTGTTCTATAAGTTACCAGTGCATCAGCACACTGTGACTGAAATGCCTTAGACAGTGGCTTTCCCCACTGCACTTTGCTGGCAGCTATGCCAAGCTTTTGTATGCCCATTAGCACATGATCCTGGCATGCACCAGTCTGTAACACTCATTCAAGGAAGAGTAGTAATAAAGAGCACTAGAAGACTAGTGTGACTCAGATAGACTAAAGAGTGTATTTCACTGAGTTGGTGGTCCTGTAGCTGTAGTTGATGCTTGTCTCGATACACACCCCTTTAGATTAATCCTGGTTCATGGAGATGCTCAGGATGTACTTCAACTATAACTAATGGATCTCTCTCCAGACTTCCTTTACAAATGCACATTCCAGAAGGAGATGTGCTATGGCCTCTTCACCACTGCAGCCATCTTGAAGGCAATGTGCAGTGGTGCAGAGTCTGGGTGTGCATGAACAATCTGACAAGGTATGCATACCGTCTCACTATCAGCCAAACTGTTTGAAAGTTCTGGATGATTGATGGATAGGATCTTTATGTCTTGCATCGAAGCATTTTGAAATTGAGTTTTATTCATGATTGTGTCCTGCCAGGATATACTCATACTACACAGCTGACAGCAGAGCTTTATATCATAGATGAAAGCCATCCTTTCATTAAGATAACCATAATATCATGACCTGGAGGTTTATACAGAGGAATTTCTTTTTCTTACACACTGCTAAGCACCAAGCCTTTACATCGAAAAAGAAAATATTTGATATCCTGGGAATGTGGGCTTTCTGAGGAGAATTCATGGGCAGTGGAAATAAAACACTTACAGACGCCAAGCCTCATATGCAGTAATGTTAATAGAAATCACCGTATGCACAAAGCTTTGCATGTATATTTACCTAGACATCCATTAGAGTTTGTGTGTCGCTTGGACATCGGAGTGTATCTATGAAAGCTTAACAAACAGCAAAAATCAAAACTGCTCTTGGAGAAACCTGTTTTGGAGAGGTCACAGCACAGAAACTTTTAAGTATAACTTTGCCATAAATCTACGATAGTGGGTACTTTCGTGATTATGTGTTTATTCAGATATGTCTCTTAAGTCATAAGTATTAAGTTAGCCTGAGCAGTGTTTTGAAGAGGCATAACACAGTGCTATTTTCTGGATCTGTAGATTGGAAGAAGCAAAAGTGACATTTTGTAGAATGATATGCTCTTTTTGTCGGATGTGGGAGTTTGGGGAGAGTTTACATGTTACTGAGAACTATATCTGCAATAAATGCTGTTGGATGCGAATCCTACCAGATCAAATGGATCGGTTGGAGCGACAGTTTGAGGCAATGAGGAATTTACAAGAGTAAGGGTAGCAGTTACGGGAAGGGCGAAAAACTGCAGATATAGTCACATAGATGGGTTAACTCCAGGAAAGATAAGAGAGTAGGCAGGTAGTGCAGGAATCTCTGTGGCTATTCCCATTTCAAAAAAGTGTGCTGTTTTTGAAAATGTAGGGGGTGATGGATTCTCAAGGGAATATAGTATGAACGATGGCTGGAGGAAGAGTGCCTCGTCATCTGCCTAGGAACCCACCAACCACAAGGGATGAACTCAGATTTCTCCAGTTTCCTCATTTCCCCTCCCCCCACCTTGTCTCAGTCCCAACCCTCAAACTCAGCACCACCTTCCTAACCTGCAATTTTCTTCCTGACCTCTCCGCCCCCACCCCTACTCCGGCCTATCACCCTCACCTTAACCTCCTTCCACCTATCACATTTCCAATGCCCCTCCCCCAAGTCCCTCCTCCCTACCTTTTAGCCTGCTTGGCACACTTTCCTCATTCCTGAAGAAGGGCTCATGCCCAAAACGTCGATTCTCCTGCTCCTTGGTTGCTGCCTGACCTGCTGCGCTTTTCCAGCAACACATTTTCAGCTCTGATCTCCAGCATCTGCAGTCCTCACTTTCTCCGTAGCATGAACAGTCAAGTTTCTGGTATCAAGATAGGCTCTAATGTAATGAGGGGTACATCAGGTTCGATTGTGTTACGGGACTCTCTAGTCAGAGGCACAAACAGATATTTCTGTGGCCAGCAATGAAAAATCAGAATGGTGTGTTGCCTCGCTGGTTCCAGGATCAAGGATGTCTCAGAGAGGGTGCAGAATGTTCTCAAAGAGGAGAGAAACCAGCAGGAGATCATTGCACACATTGGAATCAATGACATAGGAAGGGAAAAGGATGAGATTTTGAAGGGAGAATATAGAAAGTTAAGCAGAAATTTAAAAAGGTAAACATTACGAAGAAACAAATTTGATAAACAAATGGACAAAATTGCTCCAAATAGATTTCAATGAAAGCAAACATGAAGACATCTACCTTGGATCTAATAAGGATACAATAGAGACTTCCTAAATTATCAAAGCATAGAAACACTACAGGTTAATGAAACTTATAGTACAGGTACATAGATCTTTAAAATGTTACAGGCCATTGCAGAAAATAATCAAAAAAGCCAGTAGATTGTACCTAGATCATTAGAATACAAAGAAATCGATGTCATACTTCAGCAATAGGCTAAATATGGAGTATTATGATGGTTCAGAGCACTACACCTTAAGGAAAGACACATTGGACTTGGAGAATCATGAAGCAGATTTACCAGAATGTTATCTAAGTTTCAAGAATTAATCACAAGAGAGTATACATATTGAAGTCACATAAAAAATGTGGAAAGTTAAAAGATAACTTCATCAAAACTTTCACTATATAAAGAGGAACAGATATAGTAGTTTGAGAGAAATGATATTCCATTGGTTGAAGCATTTAGGACTAGGGACCATTGTGCACAAGTAAAGAGCCAAACTTTTCAGGAGTGAAATTGGGAAATACACCTACACACAAAGAATGTTAGTGGTTTGAATTCTCTTTCACAAACTGAAATTTATGCTAGATTGAGCAAGTTTACACCTGAGGTTGATATATTTTTGTCAACAAAAGCAGGCAACATTATCAGCTATGATCTCATTGAACAGCAAAGTAGGCTAGAGAGGGCAAATGTGCCACTCTCCAAGGTATTTATGCAGCATAAATCAGGAGTCTGATGAAATGTTCTCTTACCTAGGTGAGTGCAGCTCTAATAGCATATTTTCAAATGCCGTCTGGCTCTTCTTTATCCACAGCACTTGTTACTTTCTCAATGAACTCTAATAAATTTGTTAAACATGATGTCCCTTTCAAAAACCATGCTAGCAATTCTCAATTATCTTAAGCTTTTCTAAGTGCTTAGTTACAACTTCTTTAATGATTGCTAACATCTTTCCAATGATGGAAGTAAAGATAACTGACCTATAGATTCTTATTTTCTGCTCCCTCCTGTCTTGACTAGAGGAGTTATAATTGTTAATTTCTAGATGGAATCGTTCCAGAAATTTGCATAGTTTGTAAAAATGCACTAATACATTTACTACATCATTATTAGCCACTTATTTAATCACAGGACAAAAGCTCCATCAATTTTCTGAGTACCACTTCTTTAGTGATGGCAATTTCACCACAATACTCTTTTCTTTCCATGTCCTCATTTATAGCTATTTATGAAATGGATTTTTTTGTCTCTCTAAAGTGAAGAGAGAAGCTAAATATTTATTCATATTATCCGCCATATATATGAGGGCGGCCTGGTGGCTCACTGGTTATCACGGTTCCCTCACAGCACCAGGGACCTGGGTTTGATTCCAACCTGTGTGGAGTTTGCATATTCTCCCCGTGTCTGCATGAGTTTCCTCCCATATTCCAAAGGTCTGCAGGTTAAGTGGATTGGCCATGCTCAAACGTCCAAAGTGTCCAGGGATGTGTAGGTAAGCTGCTATAGCTGTGGGAAATGCAGGGTTACAGGGATAAGATAGGGGGATGGATTTAGGGATGCTCTTTGGAAGATTGGTATGGACTCAATGGGACAAATGGCCTGCTTCCACACTTTAGGGATTCTATGTTAAAGGAACCAAGAGCAAAAGTAGGAATCTTCTTTAGAATCGTACTACCTAATATGTTGACTTCTGGTTAAAGTGCATCACCTCACATGTCTCTGCATTGAACCTTATTGGCCGACTCCACCAAATTGACAATGTCATTTTGGAATTCCACACTATTCTCCTTACAATTTATAATTCTTATCAAGTTTAGTGTCATTTGCAAACTTAGGAATTGTCCTGCACAACAAAATCATTGATATAGATCAGGAAAAGCAAGGGTCTCCATTCCAACTCCTGACGAACTCCACAACAAACTTCCTTCTCACTTGAGAAATATCCATTGACCATTACTCTGCTTTCTATCACTGAGCCAATTTTATGTTCATGTTGTCACTGTACCTTTCATACTGTGACTGCACACAAGTCTGCTGTGAGCCATTATATCTAATTGCTTCTGGAAATACATGTATACTATATCATGAACATTACTCTCATCAACCCTTTCCATTACCTCTTCAAAACTCCAATAATTCCTTTAGGAAACCATACTGACTCATCCTTATCAACCTACTATTTTCCACTTCTGATTCTATCTCAAATAACTGTTTCCAAACTTTTCCCCACTACTGAAATTAAATAAACTGCTCTGTAATTGCCAGTATAAACCTTCCAATCAGTTCTGGACCAGTCTTCTGACACCTCCTCAAAGTTCACCGAAAGGCTGAAATATTATTGCCAATGCATCTGCAATTTCTATTCTCACTTCCTTCAAAATCATTGGATGCATTTATCTGTTCCTCGTGCCTTGTTAACTTGTCAAGTGTCAACAATATATCCAAAACGACTTCCTCATTAATTTTGATCCCTTCGTTCTTACTTGCCAATAAAAGACTTTGCAATTTCCTTTGATGTTGTCTGCTAGTCTTTTTTCACAGCTCCTTTTCACTTATTTGCTTATCCACCTTCCTTTTAAACCTTCTCCATTCAGTTGATTCTCAATTATATTTTCTTCCTTGCATCTGTCATAAGCACACCTTTTGTATCTATTGTTAATTTCTACCTCCTTGGACATCTGGATTTGTCTGCTTTATCTTTTGCATTAAAGAAAATAAATATTCATTGTATTTGTTCCTTGAAGGGAGTCTGTTGGGGAGAGATATCAAAGAGGACTCTTGAGTCCTGTGTTCAGTAGTGTAAATTGATCTTTATTTACAGCTCCTTTACTACACATGCAGTTCAGGCTAGAGACTGCTCTGAATCTGGCTTTCACGTGATGCCCAGTTGCATTATTAGTTACACCTCAGGGTGAAGAAGAGGTTAGTGACACTCTATCTTTCCTAATAAAGTATAGGATATTTATACATATAGTATTACAATGATAAAATGCAACATTAATGTCATGATTCCATCCTCCTAATAAATGTACCTAATCCTGTAAATACCCAATCAATGATGGACACTCCTATTGACAGCCTTGGGTTCTCCCATGAACTCATAATGTTTACAATACAGCTTTATCATTAGTCATAGAGTCATAGAGATGTACAGCTTGGAAACAGACCCTTTGGTCCAACCCGTCCATGCCAACCAGATATCCCAACCCAATCTAGTCCCAGTCCTTGGAATCTTACAATGTATCTTATTACTTTACATTGCAATCCTTGCACTTATTATAGGACAAAGAAAAATATGCTAATTCCTACCAATTGCTACTAAATTCACACTATTAAATTCTAATATTAAGTTATTTATATATAAAGTTATATGGTTATACCTAACGTTAGAATTCTTTAGCTAACGAGTTGTGAGCAGCTTCTTTCTCACTTGACCTTGGAATGTCAAACAGACACTGCTCCTCTATCTTATAGCTGCAATTATAACTCCTTCTATTCACATGCTGTCTGTAAGTGTGTTTTAGATTAGTTCTAAGATGAAATTTATTGACCCTAATTTAAATATTTCTACATTAACTTAATAAGACATTTGTTCAAATTCCATTAATAAGATTGAAGCTCATTCACTTTCCGCACTCAAGGTGCAATTCTGGTCTCCTTCCTATTGGAAAGATGTTGTGAAACTTGAAAGGGTTCAGAAAAGATTTACAAGGATGTTGCCAGGGTTGGAGGATCTGAGCTACAGGGAGAGGCTGAACAGGCTGGGGCTGGTTTCCCTGGAGCGTCAGAGCTGAGCGGAGACCTTATAGAGGTTTACAAAATTATGAGGGGCATGGATAGGATAAATAGACAAAGTCTTTTCCCTGGGATTGGGGAGTCCAGAACTAGAGGGCATAGGTTTAGGGTGAGACGGGGACAATATAAAAGAGACCTAAGGACTGAAGTCTTCCTTCCTAACAACTCTTTAGCCATGTACTATCTTCCTATTCCTCGCTTCACCAGCACGTGGCACAGGAAGTGATACCAAGATTACAACCTTGGAGATCCTGCTGTCCTACTTCCTGCTCAATATCCTTGAATTTCTCTCGTAAGGCTCATCTCTTTTTCTGCCTCAGATGATGCTAACAATATGGATCACAATCTCTGGCTAGTCACCCTTCCCCTTCAAAATATGCTGTGCCTGCTCTTGACCCTGGCACCAGTGAGGTCACACCCCATCCTGGATTCTGACTTGTGGCCACAAAAACACCTGTTTATGCCCCTGGCTACTATGACTACCACTATACTTTGCAACTACCTGCTGTACAACAGTGCCAGTCCTGGTGTCACTGATCTGGCTGCTGCTGCTTTCCTCTGAGAGGCCATGCCCACCAACAATACTCAAACAGTGTATCTGGTTGGTGAGGTAAATGGCTACATGGACTCCTGCACTTCCTAATTACTCTTCTACCAGGTGGTCAACCAACTCTTCTCTGTCTGTATCCCTTAGTGGTAGTGAAACTAGCTCTCTAACCATGCTATCCATAACTTTCCCAGTCTCACAGATGTTCATTGTGAGCACATCCATATGGCAAATTAGGAGCTTCAGCTGAACACACTTCCTACACCTACAGTCACTGTGGATACTGGAAGTTTCTGATTTCCCACATGTTGCAAGACGAGCTTTCTCCAGAACTATCCCTCTCTGAGGATGAAAGATCAGTCCTCGGCAGAGGCCTCACCTTCATTCCCCTACACTCTCGGATTAATGAGTTCAACATACAGTGAGACATCGAACAATTCTTTCGCCGCCTTCGCCTCCATGCCTACTTCTTCAACCAGGATTCTCGCCCACCCTCTGACGACCCCTTCTCCTGCCTCCAACACACCCCATCCACCTGGATACCCCGTGCTGGCCTCTTACGTGCCCTCGATCTCTTCATATCCAACTGCCGCCGCAACATTAACCGCCGCAACCTCTTCACCCCTCTCACCCACTCCAACCTCTCACCCTTGGAACGTGCAGCCCTCCACTCCCTCCGTTCCAACCCCAACCTCACTATCAAACTGGCAGACAAGGGAGGCGCGGTAGTAGTTTGGCGCACCAACCTTTACACCGCTGAGGCTAAATGCCAGCTCGCGGACACCTCCTCCTACTGCCCCCTTGACCATGGCCCACCTCCCACCACCAAAGCATCATCTCCCAGACCATCCATAACCTCATCACCTCAGGGGATCTCCCATCCGCCATCTCCAACCTCATAGTCCCACAACCCTGCACCGCCCGTTTCTACCTCCTGCCCAAAATCCACAAACCTGACTGCCTAGGCCAACCTATTGTCTCAGCCTGCTCCTGCCCCACCGAACTCATCTCTGCACACGGTCCTGTTCCCCCTTAGTCCAAGAACTCCCTACCTACGTTCGGGACTCCATCCACACCCTCCACCTCCTCCATGATTTTTGCTTCCCGGTCCCCAATGCCTTATCTTCACCATGGACATCCAGTCCCTGTACACCTCCATCCCCCATCACGAAGGCCTCAAAGCCCTCCGCTTCTTCCTTTCCTACCGTACAAACCAGTACCCTTCAGTGACACCCTCCTTCGACTGACTAAACTGGTCCTCAGTCTGAACAACTTCTCTTTCCAATCCTCCCACTTCCTCCAAACCAAAGGAGTAGCCATGGGTACCCGCATGGACCCCAGCTATGCCTACCTCTTCGTAGGATATGTGGAACAGTCCATCTTCTGCAGCTACACTGGCACCACCCCTCACCTTTTCCTCCGCTACATCGATGACTGTATTGGCAGTGCCTCGTGCTCCCATGAGGAGGTTGAACAGTTCATCCACTTTACCAACACCTTCCACCCTGACCTCAAATTTACCTGGACCATCTCACACTCCTCCCTCCCCTTCCTAGACGTTTCCATTTCTATCTCGGGCGACCGAATCAACACGGACATTTACTATCAACCGACCGACTCCCACAGCTACCAAGACTACACCTCGTCCCACCCTGCCCCCTATAAAAATGCCATCCCATATTTCCAATTCCTTCGTCTCTGCCGCATCTGCTCCCAGCAGGACCAGTTCCAATACTGTACCATCCAGATAGCCTCCTTCTTCAAAGACCGCAATTCTCCCCCCGACGTGATCGACGATGCTCTCCAATGCATCTCCTTCACTTTCCGCTCCTCCGCCCTTGAGCCCCGCCCCTCCAATCGCCACCAGGATAGAACCCCACTGGTCCTCACCTATTACCCCACCAACCTCCATATACATCATATCATCCGTCGTCATTTCCACCACCTCCAAACGGACCCCACCACCAGGAATATATTTCCATCCCCTCCCCAATCAGCGTTCCAAAAAGACCACTCCCTCCGTGACTCCCTCGTCAGGTCCACACCCACCAACCCAACCTCCACTCCCGGCACCTTCCTCTGCAACCACAAGAAATGCAAAACTTGCGCCCACATCTCCCCCCTTACTTCCCTCCAAGGCCCCAAGGGATCC
The DNA here is from genome assembly GCF_020745735.1 of Hemiscyllium ocellatum. Taxonomy (NCBI): domain Eukaryota; kingdom Metazoa; phylum Chordata; class Chondrichthyes; order Orectolobiformes; family Hemiscylliidae; genus Hemiscyllium; species Hemiscyllium ocellatum. The sequence goes on from NC_083404.1 coordinate 72,505,298, forward strand.
TTCCATATCCACCACAAATTCACCTGCACCTCCACACACATCATTTACTGCATCCGCTGCACCCGATGTGGCCTCCTCCAAATTAGGGAGATAGGCCGCCTACTTGCGGAACATTTCAGAGAACACCTCTGGGACACCCGGACCAACCAACCCAACCACCCCGTGGCTCAACACTTCAACTCCCCCCTCCCACTCCACCAAGGATATGCAGGTCCTTGGACTCCTCCATCGCCAGACCATAGCAACACGATGGCTGGAGGAAATGCGCTTAACCTTCGCCTAGGGATCCTCCACCCGCAAGGGATGAACTCAGATTTCTCCAGTTTCCTCATTTCCCCTCCCGCCACCTTGTCTCAGTCCCAACCCTCGAACTCAGCACCACCTTCCTAACCTGCAAGCTTCTTCCTGACCTCTCCGCTATCACCCTCACCTTAACTCCTTCCACCTATCGCATTTCCAACGCCCCTCCCCCAAGCCCCTCCTCCCTACCTTTATCTTAGCCAGCTTGGCACACTTTCCTCATTCCTGAAGAAGGGTTCATGCCCGAAACGTCGATTCTCCTGCTCCTTGGATGCTGCCTGACCTGCTGCGCTTTTCAAGCAACACATTTTCAGCTCTGATCTCCACCATCTGCAGTCCTCACTTTCTCCTAGAGCTTTCTATAGGGCCAGGTTCTCTTGCCATTCAAATCTTATTGATAAAATCATTCTTATGAACTATTGACAATAATATAGAAATTGATTACACAACCTTACCCACTAATCACCAAGCTCAGATCTCTCATTCCCGCTCTCTATTCCTAGCAGACTACATCCACAAAAGGTAAGCACTTTATATTTCTCTAGACATTATTCACTTGGTGCTATTCACCGCTAATATTTTTTCTTGGTAAAACTCTTCGCGAGGACTTCAGTCCCAGGACTCCACTTCAGGTCCTCCTCTTAGAGCCAGTCGTAACACAAAGCTAGATGAAAAGGTGAACTGAGAGGAGATGGCAGATGCAGTATAACATAGATAAGATTCCCTACAGAGTGGAAACAGGCTCTTTGGCCCACACCAACACTCCGAAGAGTAACCCACCCAGACCCATTTCCCTTTGGCTAATGAACCTGACACTATGGGCAATTTAGCATGGCCAATTCACCTGACCTGCAGGTCTTTGGACTGTGGGAGGAAACTCACACAAACACAGCTAGAATGGGCAAACTCCACACAGACAGTCGCCTGAGACTGGAATTGAACCTGGGACCCTAGTGCTGTAAGGCAGCAGTGCTAACCACTGAGCCACCGTTCCACCCAACGTGATGTTATCCACATTAGGAGCAAACATAGGAAGGCAGATTATTACTTGAATGGCTGTAAATTGAGAGAAGGGAATGTCAATGAGACCTGGTGTCCTTGTGCACCAGTCACAGAGAGTCAGCACGTAGTATAGCTGACAGTAAAGAAGGCAAACTACAATCTGGCCTTCATTGCAAGATGAAACATCACACAACACCTGTTTATTGTCCAACAGGTTTATTTGGAAGTACAAACTTTTGAAGCGCTGCACCTTCGTCAGGTAATCAGCAGTGAAGAAGGTGATCAGAAATTGCAGCAGGACCTTGATCAGCTTGGGAAGTTGCCTGAGAAATGGCAAATGGACTTTAATATAGTTAAGTGTGCATTTTGGAAAATCAAATCAATGCAGGAGTTTCATGGTGAATGGTAAGGCCTTAAGGAGTATGGTGGAACAGAGGGACCTTGGAATTCAAGTGCACGGTTCGCTGAAAGTGGAGTTACAGGTAGACAGGGCTGAAGAAGGCTTTTGGCACATTGCCCTTCATCAGTCAGGGTATTGAGTGTAGAAGTTGGGAAGTTATGTTGCATTTGTAAAAGATGTTGGTTGAGGCTGTATACTTGGAGTATTGTGTTCAGTTTTGGTCAACTTGTTAGAGGAAAGATATTATTAAACTGGAAAGACTGCGGAAGAAATTTAAAAGGATGTTGCCAGGGTGGCACAGTGGCTTAGAGGTGGCACAGTGGCTCAATGGTTGGCACTGCTGCCTCACAGCGCCAGGGGCCCAGGTTCAATTCCAGCCTCAAACTCCTGTGTGGAGTTTGCACATTCTTCCTATATCTGCATGGGTTTGCTCCCACAATGTGCAAAATGTGTGGGTTTGATGAATTGGCTATGCTAAATTGACCATAGCGTTCAGGGACATGTTGGTCAGGGGTAAAAGTAGGGGAACGGGTCTGGGTGGGTTAATCTTTGGAGGGTTGGTGTGGACTTGTTTGGCACACTGTTTCCACGCTGTAGGGCTTCTACGATCCTATGATTTCAATGGTCTGAGTTACAGGGAGAGGTTGGAGAAGCTAGAACTTCTTTCTTTAGAGCGTAGGAGGCTGAAGAGGGATTTTAAAGAAGTGTATAAGATCATGAGAGGTATGGATAGGGTGAATGTACTCAGTCTTTTCCCCAGGGTTGGAGAATCGAGGACTAGAAGGCATTGGTTTAAGGTTAGAGATGAAAGAATAAAAGGGAACCTGATGGACAACCTTTTTACACAGAGGGTGGTACACACATGGAAGTGGTTAAAACTGATACATTAACAACACGTAAAAGGCATTTGGACAAATATATGGATAGGAAAGGATTAGAAGGATATGAGCCAAGTGCAGGGAAATGAAATTGATGGACATTTTGGTTGTCATGGACCAGTTTTGGGCCAAATGGCCTGTTTCCATGCTGTAGGACTGTATGACTCTACGAGTGTATACTCTGCACTTATTTAAAATGCAAAGGCAAATATAATGCAAGAAAAATAGTAAATGCAATAATTAAGAAAATTGACACAGTTAATCATTCAGAGAATTGTAGTACTTTAAATCCTAAATATTTACTTGATTTACACTAATAGAACCTTATCCCACTAATACACACAGAAAACAACAGTTTAATTACAAAGTCTTTCATCAGAATTCCTACCCTGGGGTTCCAATGCACTGTCACCATCTGTCTTCCATTCTCTGCTAGCTAGCTTGGAACTTTGGCATCTCGAGAATTTAAGCTCACCACTGAGAAAATGCAGTTTTGAAGTATGCCTGGCTGTTCCTGCTTGCCCTACACTGAGCCTGGATGAAGCCTTCAGACTGCATAGGTTTTTCAGTTTCGGTTGAGCCTACTGATGCGGCATGTGCATATTGGGTCTATCGGGTAATTACCTGGTTTTCCTTACTTTCTGCTAGTATTGCGTGACTGGTTTTCACTTTATGATGTGTCTGAGGACTTGTGGCAACAGTTGTCTGTTTTTGGTCCTGCTGGTCATGCACAGTTGTCATTGGTTCTCTGGGATCAGAACAGGCCTGTGTCTGGTAGCTCTCATTTGGGAAAGTCTAGGATTGTTCTCTCAGGTGAGATGGGGGCTGGCAATTATACTCATTGTGGGCATTTTTTTTTGCACCAAACCCATACTTTTCATTGTGTTTCTGGTGTTTCCTTCTGAAATTAATTGGTTTTCCAATTATTACACTATGTATGAATGGCTTTTGATTGAGGTTGAATGTCTGGTCTGACATCTCTGTAGGCCCCATACTATCTGTACTGTGTAGCCCGAAGTTTAAAAGCTGTCTCGGATTAAGGTCTGTTGGTTTTGGTCGATTGTTCTTTTAGAATGGAGGTATAAATTGGGATTCCAGGCTGAACGATAGTTGTAGACAGTAATTCTATTCCCAGGCCTGTTGTCTGTGAATTTCTTACACACTCATTCCAGCTTTTATTTTTGTTTTTAAAAGTTTTGGAAGTCCAGGACTCTGCCCGAAATCTAGGGGTTTGTCCAGACATTTGAATATTGAAGATTCTCGCTTGATCTTACAAGAATGAGGAGGAGGGATTTCATAGAGACCTATAAATTTCTTACAAAACTAGACAGGTTAGAAGCAAGAAGTATATTCCTGATAGTGGGGCATCTCAAAAACAGGAATCAAGATTTAAGGATAAGAGGACTAAATGAGGAGAACTTTCTTCATCCAGAATGGTGAGCCTGTGGGAATTCACTACCATGGAAAGTGGTTGAGGCCAAAATATTATGTGTTTTCAAGAAGTCGATAGAAGTCCCTTTGTGGCTAAAGGGATCAAGGGATAAGGGGATTAGAATATTGAACTCAGCAATCAACAATGATCAGATTAAATAACACAGCAAGGCTTACTCCCACTCCTTTCTTCTATGTATATAAATTTTAAGAGCAAAATGAAAAGGCCAGGAAGGGACCAAACCATGTCCTAGACAAATAGCAAGAGGCCATTCTACTTCTTTTCTTCAATTCCAGATGATAAGGCCTGCTGCTCTTCTGACTGGGGAAGGACAAGGGCTGCATCTTCAAAAGATGGGGCAAAGCTCTGGGGCTGGACGGCAAGATTCCCAAGATCCAAAGTACTGCATAAAGAGGCCAGCACATCCCAACTTCAAATTGGAAAGGCCAATTCATTCCAGATCAAGGAAGCCAGAGCTGCAATGCCTGTGAAGATGGTGAAACTTTGACCCTGGTAGGAATGCATAATGCCAACCAGATTGAACATTTTTCACAGGGTTGACCTAGATGGCTTCTTCCTGGCGACAAGTCAGAGGCTAGAAAATTTGCTTCAAACAACTCACTCCTGAATCCTTAATGGCTGTTCACCATCTACAAGGCACAAGTCAGAAGTGTGATGGAATACTCCCCACCTGCCTCGATGTTTTCATCTCCAACAATACTCAATAAGTCCATACCATCCAGGACAAACCTCCATTTGCTTGGCAACACATCCACAACCATTCACTCCTCTACTGACACAAAATAGAAGCAATTATACACCATTTATAAGATGCACTGCAGAAATTAACCAAGGTTCCTCGGGGGTACTAGAAAGCAAAGACAGTAGATACATGGGAACATTAATGCCTGCAAGTTCCCCTCCAAGCCTCTCACTATCCTGACTTGTAAACTTAGCACTGTTCCTTCAGTATCACTGGGTCAAAGTTCTAGAGCTCAAGAGCATTGTGAGTATATTAACACCAAATGGTGCAGCAGTTCAAAAATGAAGTTCACCACTGCCTTTTCAAAGGCAATCAGGAATGGGTAATAAATGCTGGCTAAGCTACTGAAGCCACACTCCATGAATGAAGTACAGCTGAAGGATGATCAACTCAGTGGAAGAGGCTTTCCAAAGCCTGCTGGTCTTCCATCACAAAGGGTTGTCCTTGACCAAATGTTAAAAACTGACACATTCCAGTCAGTCAGATACATTCTAAGGTCTAGGTCTACATGCTGAAGCTTGTACAAAAGCTTGGCGCAGTTGCTGCAGAAGCATGGTGGGAAAAGATTGCTGTCTGAGACCTTTCACCTATAGTACACAATGAACTGGAAAATATAGAACCTCTTGGGTTATATTTTTGACAAGGAAGGTAGGTAGTGAAGATAAAGTGTATTGATCTCTTAATCAACAGAGAAGGTGATGGCCTGGTGGCATTATCCTTGGACTGTTAATCCCAAGAATAAGGTAACGTTCTGGAGGCCTGGTGTTGTAGGTAAAAATGTCTTATGTTTAAACTATGGTCTTGTGCCCTTCCAAGCCACATTTGTCAAGCAGGTGTACATGTCGAAGGCCCGTTTTTCAGTTGTTGTTTGTTCTTTCTCTAAATTTACACATATATCTTAAACTTTGCTTATGGCTCATTCTCGACATTTGATATGTTCCTATGCAAATTTTGACCGAATTCAAAATTCTGTCTTAAGAACTCTTATAACAATAGCTCTTTTCATACGTGTAAACATTTTAGGTCGGCACAATTCCATTGATGCTACTAAATCCGTGCCCCATCCCCCAAGTGGCTAACGATCAGAGTTATAAAATAATCCAGAGTATATTGCCAATGCGCAACAAGCTGCACTCCTGGTCCACATCTAACAACCGCAAAGGACGTCCACAAGCCCAGAAAGAAATCAGTCTGAAAAGGAAATAGAGGGTGAGGATACCTGTTGGTGCCCATATATTTCATCAACTGGGCCCAGTGTTTCCAGACCCCCTTCCCTCACATGTCAATACAAACACATATATCACCACCATGATAACTTCATAGGGACCATTCCACTTAGGGGCAAAGCCATTTTTACCACCACCATGCTGGTCATCATGATCTTGTGGCCCATATGGGAAATGCCATGGTGTAGTGCATGAGAGTAAGTTGGATGCTTGCGGGGCTATAACCTTGTTGTTCAATCTTCAGACACCATTATCGTCTGGTGTGGCCCCCTGTGCCTTCTACCTGGCACACTTGACCTCAGGGATAACAGCATGCAGCTGGATAATACTTATGGTGGGGCCATCCTCAGCAAAGGTAGCCAACAAGGGATGGATGTCTTCTGTGTCTAGGCCTGATTGAGCAGCTTTGTCAGCAGTCTGGTTTCCCTTAAAAATGTGCCATTTGGGATTCTGCTTGTCCGGTTCCCTCTGATGGGCTTGACCTTCAACACCACTGCCTCCAATGGGAGCTCACTGGCTTCTAGTAAGGTCTCTATTATCTGCCCATGTTTGACAAAAGTGCCCCCCCCCCACCGGTGACAAATCCCCATCTTTGCCAAACAGTCATGTAATCATGGACAATCCCAAACGCGTATCTATTATCATGCAAATGTTCACCCCTTCCCCTGTCACCTCCATGAAGGCTTGGATGAGGGCCACTGACTCTGCAACTTGAGCCAACAGCCTCCCTCTGTTCTACCACAAGTATGGACCACAAGTAGGTCCGCACTCACTACTGCCCAGCCTGTTCGTGTAGGGCCGTCAACATATTTCTGCATATCAGGTGCCTCCAAGGGCAGATACCTTATATGATGTTCCTCTAACTCATCATCAACATTCCCACATTCAAATGGCTCACCATCTCCCAACATTACTTCCTCTGGGTTTTATGGGTATCCTGGACTACAGTAACCGAGTTAGTGGGTGGCAAAAAACACAGCCTCCCAATTCACCATTCTCATGTTAGACACAGAGTGTAACTTTCCTGTATTGAGCATCTCAACAAGAGTATCTTTAGTATGCAAACTGACATTCCCTGTCATCACAATGGGTTCACTGACCCTGCCAGCCCATGCAGCACAGTCTAAGGCAGCAATGCATCTGGGCAAGCCGTTAACAACGGGTCCCTCCTCAGTAGGCAAGTACCCTATAAGTTGGTTTTTGTTGCCATGATCTGGGTTACCATTGCCGAGTAAAAGTCCCCATGTTATTGCAGTAAATAAGGAAATCCTTACTCGCATCTGGCCCCTTTTGCAAGGAACAAAAATTCCCACAATCTGTAAGGACTTCATTTTCCTTCACTAAATCGTTTCCCATAATAGTTCCTTCATTATTTTTTACACACATAAAATTGCATCGTATATACAGACTATTGATTTCTATTAAAGTGGTGTCACTCAAGTACTCAGAAGTGTGTTGTCCATTAATCCCCTTCACATAAATCATCTTATTAGTTGTCGGCAGGGGTAGGTTAGTAATAGATATGGGGGTTCCTGTATCCATTAGCATCTCACACTGTCTGCCCCTTACTAATGCAGACATGTAAATCCTACCCTTCTTATTCCTTGTGCCTATGCGGCTGTCGGATGTCAGTTGGTTGTGTTCTGAATAGTTGTTGTTTTGCCATGTATTCACCAACAAGTGTTTTCAGAGTGGCCCCTTTTGCCACAGTACTGACAGACAAACCTGAACTTTGCATTGGAATGCTTTGCAGCCCTATACTCCCTGGTAAAGTGATCCATCTTGCTGTAATTTCAGCAAATATGTTTTGATTTTTGTCTTTGTCACAGCGCCTACATTCTCTTGTTTTATTCACATGGGGGATTTTTCTCCCATCTCTTTCTTAATGCCCGGTCAGAGTAGTGTGTCTGTTAGACTTTAAAGAGTTGCTTTCCATACTTGGAGGCACCTTCCTTTTCTTCTATTTAGTATTAGTTATTTTTGCCCAGTTGTTGGGCGGTTTGCCCAATCCACACTGAATTTCAGCCTTAAATCTGCCAAAAGGCTCCTGTTGGTCCTCTATTTATACTCTCAGGAAAAATTGCCATGTTGGCCACAATTATAATTGCTCAGAAAAATTACATTAACCATATATAATCGAGATGGATACAAACACAGACTATATTTTCAAACACAGACTATATTTAATATTTTCAAATATTAACACATGTTCAGCTCTGATCTCCAGCATCTGCAGTCCTCACTTTCTCCTCGTATATTTTCAAATCACTGTTGATTTCCAAAATATAGACTTAATTCAAAACATTCATGGATCTCGAGTTGCAAGGAGCAAAAATGAATATTACACAAGACCACATGTGACCTCCAGCGAACAAAAGTACATTCAAAACAGACCACAAAAGTTAACACTTGTTCAGTATTCGCAGCACCAAAAGCTGTTCTCTCTCTCTCTCCGACAATAAGAGGAGATCTCTCTCTCTGCAGTTTCTTTTTTGTTTCTAATTTACTCAAAATTTCTGCCAATTGTTTTATGCAATCACAATTAAATGTGCCATCAGGTGGAACTGGCTTCTCAGTTCCATTTCACCCATTTGTTGACAAAGTTTTGTTTTGGCATCAGACCTGTAGTGAATATACATGTACACTAAACACGTTCCCTTTTGAGGATGCGCCTTATGACAGATGTTGTTCTCCATGCTTTTGACAACTATCTCTCTCACATTACCAGTCCTTTAATTAGAATATTACAATTTACCAAGTTGACCAGTTCACACAAAGAATTTCCCAAAATATCCAATTTCTCAGAGGAGCATTTAATCCCTATTTCTCTAAGTCATGATTCTAAGATTCCTTTGTCCTCTGTCACCACCTTTGTGGTTTCTAAGGTTTTGCCTCTAAGGCCAGTCAATTGCTGCACTAGAAGGACTCCAGTTTCCTTGGTCCTATCTTTCTTTTGTCCGAAGTGTTACAACATTGGGTAAACCCTCCTGTTTAATTTAAAACCAGCAACACAGGAAAGATGTATCCCGTGCAACAATCTGTAAAAGTCGAGTGGCCAAGAACTATTTAAAGTAAAAATTAACAACTTTATTTCTTAAAGTATAACAGAGAATAATTAACTAACCACTATTTACAATTTCTTTCTCTAATCTATCTTTTAGCTTCCCTTCTATAATACTAGTCTGATAAAACTCCCAATTAAAATTTACAAAACAACACTTTTATCTCAAAACCAGGCAGCTGTAGGTTCTTTGGATCTTCCTGTGTTTTCTTTTCTCCTTGTTAGGAATTTTCTTTTTACAGTTTACTGACCAAAAAGTTACTTTTAATAGAGACCTATTTTCAAGCAGTCTCTAACACGCTGGGCTTTGGCAGTTCTCTTGTCAATTGTTCAATTTTCCATGATCTTATACCCCTGAATCATCAGATTGTGTCATTTTAAGATTGTCAATATACTAAATTCAAACTGGTATTTTTTCAGGGTATAATGGAAACTGATTGGTCAAATTTGAATCTGTTTTGTCGTGTCCAGGCAACCAGCTAATCAAGTTGTTTGACCAAATGTTGTATTATATATTTTTTTCAGAACACTTAGTTCTGTCAGGTCATTTTTGCTTTTAACTCTCTTAAGTGTACAGTACACCCACCCCATCATAACACCTCCCCTTTAAGAAAAAACGAATCATCATAATGTAAAGATGGCTTCATTTTTTCTCTACTTTTAAACACATTACTCTAACATACGGATAACATTAATGTAAGTTCATCTTAACATCTTCCCATATACCTATATATATATATATATTCTTCTAAACTCTATCAGTTAAATCTGCGATAATGCACCTGCAATTACATTCTTCCAACTGCCTACATGTATGATTTTTAAATTAAAAGTCTGTAACATAAGACTCCAATGAAATAGTCCCATATTCTTGTCTTTATTACTTGTGCCTTTATTACGTGTTCTGGGTAGTTGTTATTTTGCTGTGTTTTCACCAACAAGTGTTTTCAGAGTGGCCCCTTTTGCCACAGTGTTGACAGACTGTGACATACACATTAAAATGTTGTAAGGCCAGTATGAAACCCAATAATTCCTTTTTGATTGTGGAGTATTTCCTCTGGTGGATGTTGATCTTCTTTGAAAAGTAACTAACTGCAGTTCAATCCCATCCTCGTCTTCCTGGAGCAGGACAGCTCCAACTCCTATGTTACTAGCCTCAATGATGACCTTAAAAGGTTTTGAAAGGTTTGGTGTAGCTAAAACTGGTTTGGTGGCTAATATTGCTTTCAAATGGTCGAATGCCTCCTGGCATTATACTGTCCACTGAAACTTTGTGTTCTTCTTCAGCAAATCGGTTAATGGTGCCACTACACTGCTGACATTTGGAACAAACTTCCAATAGAATCTGCTGAGTACCAAGAATTGAACCACCTCTTTCTTTGAGGTTGGTCATGAAAATTCTTCGATGGCCTTTGTTTTTACGTTCCGTGGGGTCAACCTTCCGTGATTGATGTTATATCCCAAGAACATCACCTCTGCTTTCGCAAATTCAATTTTATTTAGGTTTATCACCAGTTTTGCTTCTCATAGTCATTCAAAGAGCTCTGCCAACTGATCTTTCCAGGACTTACTAAAGATCACTACGTCGTCCAAATAGACGTTAATCCAGCCACAACTCTGTTCATGAGTCTTTGGAATGTGGCGGGTGCATTCTTCATTTCAAAGGGCATCACTTTAAACTGATACAGCCCATTTAGAGTTACAAATGCAGAAATTTATTTTGCCATCTCTGAAAAGGTACCTGCCAGTAACCATGTATTAAGTCTAACTTGGTGGCGTATTTGGCTTGTCCGACTTTCTCGATACAGTCTTCCAATCTAGGAATTGGATATGAGTCCAATTTTGTAACAGCATTAGCCATCTAATAATCCACGTAGAATCATTGAGTCCCATCCAGTTTGGAAACTAAGACTATCGGCAAACTCTACTTCCTCTGGCTTGGTTCAATGATGTCCTTGTTGACCTCTATCTGCACTTGTCTGGCTTTGAAGGGATTAAGCTGATATGGGTGTTATTTTATTGCCGCAGTATTCCCTGTGTCTATGTAATGTACGATAGCATTAGTCCTCCCCTTCTGATTCTTACTTATGTCTGCAGTAACAAACCTTTCAACTGCGTTCTATGCTCCTGAGACAGATAGCTTACTAACCTATCCCACTCCACAGGGACTTCTTCATTTTTTAATCTATACTGAGGCGCATCAAAATCCACGTCATCTGGATTTGATTCCTCACTTTGAGGGGCCGTAACTAACACCTGTTTCTCCTGTTTTTTCTTTCTAGTATAATATGGGTTCAACATGTTCACATGACATACTCAATAACTTTCTGTTCTAACTGGCATCTTTACAAGATAGTTCACCTGACTCAACTTTTTCTCAATTTGATAGGGACCACTAAACTAGACTTTGAAGGGATCTCCTATCACTGGTTACAATATTAACAAGTCATCTCCTCGGGAAAACATCCAAGTCTCAGAGCTTTTATCTGCTGTCTGTTTCATTCTACACTGTGCCCTCTTTAGGTGCTGTTTAGCTAATTCACCTACTCTATTTAATCTCTACCTCACTTTCGATGCATAATCTAAGTGTGAGATCTCTGACTTTGGTCCTGTCAATTTTTCTTTAATTAATTTCAAAGGGCCTCTCACTTCATGAACGAATCTGAACTCACCCCCGTGTATCCCCCTTAAACTTTCCATCTTGTTAACTATAATGGCTGTGTCTACAAGATTTCCGGAGGCAATTCCATCAAGGCAAAAATGGTGGTAGAGGAGCTAGTAGCTTTCTTCACACGGTATGGGCTACCCAGAGAGATTCAGTCGGACCAAGGGTCAAATTTCACTGCTTGGCTATTTAAGGAGGTCATACGTAGCTTAGGTACATAGCACTTTAAATCCAGTGTGTAGCATGCTGAATCCCAGGGAGCTTTAGAAAGGTGGCTTCAGGCATTGAAGACCTAGGATAAAAGTATCCCATTCATATTGTTTGCCATTACAGATGCCCCAAACAAATCTACTCAGTTCACAAGAGATGTCACTCCCACTTTGGATCCTGCCAAATCATTCCCAAGATCAAACTGAATGCCTGGAACTAACACTGTCAACCCACTGTAACTTCCCCAGTCTTGAGTTGGCAGACCAACCTGAACTTACATCGGGGAACACTAAATTTCTGTCCATCTATCCCATAAATTACCACTTTCTCAGTACAGATCAGAAAGAGCGCATATTTGCTCATTTCTTACTATCAGCAACTGGTTAGATCCTGCATCTCTCAAAATGATAACTTCTTGTCCTCCCTCCTCTGTTCTTTCTGAGTAAACTTTATCTGAAGAGGTGAATTCTTGGTAGAGATCGGGTACTAACTCCACACCCAGCCCCTGCCTAGACTATGCACTCTCGAGCAGCTCCTCGGCTCTTCTAGTGCCACTGGCTTAGCTTCTTTTACCCCATCTTTTCCCACAACACATTTTTCTAACAACCAGCACTGCAGTGGAAACACCTGAGACCTTTCACCTCCCTTCCACCCTCTTGGGCTTCTTTTGTATCCTATGGTAAATTCTTACCAGTGCTCTCTACTCTTGGTTTAGTAGTGTAGGATCTCCCCTTCTCTGATATTGACCCTCTCCACGATAACATATGTCGAATCAAGAACAATGTGTTCGAAGTGAGCGCCCAGCTGAAGGAGGTGTGCAAAACAGTTAGGGACAAACAGTTCTCTTCTCAACTGTTCAATTTTCCCCAATGTTATACCCCCCAAAGCATCAAATTGTGTTGGGCTTTTAAAATTCTCAATATACTAAATTCAAACTGGATTGGAGTTTGGTATTTTTTCGGGGTATAATTTAAACTGATTGGCCTATTTCAAATCTTTTTTTGTCATTCCCAGGCAACCAGCAGATCAAGTTGTTTGACCAAATTGTTTTTCAGAATACTTCCTTCTGACAGGTTCTCTTTGCTTTTAACTCTCTTTAAGGTACAGTACACCCTCATCTTCATAACACTGGCATCTGATTATCACTTCCCAGGGATAATTTTTCCAGTCTCCCCTCCTACTTTAGGGTCCTGGCTTTAATGTGGGGTATTTTCTTTCTTAACTACCGCTCAGGCTTGGTGCTAGGGACACTTTCAACTCTGATGTCACACAACCAACACTTTCTCATTCACTCTACCCTACCTGGTGCAGTGGACAAGATCTTGCCGCTGCATCAATTTGTTGTTGGGAAAATTACTTGAGCATCAGATTTAGTAGCAAGTAATAATCACAGTTTATTACACAAAAGCTTTTGGGAGGTATGAGGTTGCCCTCAGAGCAGAATTACAACCAGACAATCTCTCAGATTACAGAGATCAACAGCCCTGTAAACCCCTAACCACAGCAAAGCACACAGTTTCAGATAAAATTATGTAAACGTTTCTTGAACCTGCAGGTGTTGGTCTGTTGAGACTACAGCCACTGGTTATTTTGAGTTTGTGGTTTGCTTGCTAATGGTCATACTTCCGTTTTGCTTGCTCCTGCAAGCTTTAGAAATAATCAGCACAAAAGCACTACTTGCACAAAACCTTCAGCAAACATCAGCACAAAATTTTAGTCAACAATCCCAGCATTCTTAAAATGTAGTCAACAATTCCAGTATTTTCTACTTCACTTGGGTCTTGGCATGTGGTCGAATTTGAATTCAATTAAAAATTGTGGAATTAAAATTCATTAGATTACCATATGTCGATTGTTGGGAAAGTTAATCTGGTTCAGAAATGCCCTTTAGGACAGGAAACTGCCATCCTTATTTGATTTGGCCTACATCTGACTCCAGACCCAAAGAAATTTGTTTGACTCTACACTGACTTCTGACCATTCGGGATGGGCAATAAATGCTGGTCTAGCCAGCGAGGCCCTCATCCCATGAATGAGTTAAAAAGAAGTATTGAAATTATTCTAAGACAACTCAGAGTAAAATATGATGGATGCCAAAAACGTTTATTTCTGTTGCACTTCTTAAAAGTTTTATTGGAAATTTTTTTTTACTTCTTGAGAAGTATGCCTCACATCAAAAGTACACCTTAAGTATTAAAACCATGACAATTTCAGGACATCTAAAAATGGAGCATGCTTTGTGGAGCAAGGTTAGATCGGGTGGAATACAGAGAGAAAACCCATTTGGATACAAAATTGCCTCAAAGGTTGGAGATGGAGGGTGGGGTGAACTGGAACTGGAAGCCTGTGACCAGCAGTATGCCACAAGGATCAGTATTGGCTCCACTGCTTTTTGTCATTTATATAAATGATTTGGAAGTGAATATAGGAGGTCCTTGGCCTCCTCCATCACCAGACCATGGCAGCACGACGCCTCATCTTCCGCCTAGGAACCCTCTAACCACAAGAGATTAATGCAGATTTCTCCAGCTTCCTCATTTTCTCTCCCCCGACCTTATCTCAGTCCCAACCCTCGGACTCCGCCACCTTCTTGACCTGCAATCTTCCTCCCGACCTTTCTGCCCCCACCCTCCTCTCTGGCCTATTACCCTCACCTTAACCTCCTTCTACCTATCGCATTCCCAACGCCCCTCCCCCAAGTCCCTCCTCCCTACCTTTTATTTAAGCCTGCTTGGCACACCTTCCTCATTCCTGAAGAAGGGCTTATGCCTGAAACATCGATTCTCCTGCTCCTTGGATGCTGCCTGACTTGCTGCACTTTTCCAGCAACACATTTTTCAGCATCTGCAGTCCTCACTTTCTCCCAGTACGGTTAGTAAGTTTGCGGATGACACTAAAATTGGTAGTGCAGAGAACCGCAAAGAAGATTACCTCAGAGCATATTGGGATTTTAATCATATGGGCCATTGGGCTGAGAAATGGCAGATGGAGTTTAACCTAGCTAAATGTGAGGTGCCACATTTTGATATGGCAAATCAGGTCAGAACATATATATTTTATTGTAAGATCCTGAGGAGTGTGCCAAACAAAGAGACCTTAGAGTGCAGGTTCATAGTTGGTTGAATGTGGAATTGCAGGTACACAGGGTAGTGAACAAGGCATTTTATACACTTGCCTTTATTGGTCAGTTCATTGAGTGTAGGAGTTGGGAACTGTTGTGGCTGTACAGGACATTGCAATGTTGCTTTCAGTTCTGGTCTCCCTGCTACAGGAAAGATGTTGTTAAACTTGGAAAGGTCCAGGAAAGAATTACAAGGATATTACTGGGGTTGGAGGTCTTGAGCTATAGGGAGAGACAGAATAGGCTGGACATATTTTCCTGCAGTATTAGAGGTTAAGGGGTGACCTTATAGAATTTTATAAAATCACGAGGGGTATGGATAGGGTAAGTAGCCAAGGTCGTTTCCCCAGGGTAGGTGACACCAAAACTAGAGGGCATACATTTAAAGTGAAGGGAGGCATATTTAAAAGGGACCTAGGTGTCAACTTTTCCGTGCTGTGTGTGTATGGAATTGACTGCCAGAGGAAGTGGTAGGGGCTGATATAATTACAACATTTAAAAGGTATCTAGATGGGTATATAAGTAGAAATGGATTAGAGGGATATAGGTCAAATGCTGGCAAATGGGACTAGATTATTTTAGGATATCTTATCGGTATAGACAAGTTGGACCGAAGGCTCTGTCTCCATGCTGTACATCTATGCATCTATGACTGTAAGACTAGTAGAATTTTGTTGTAAATTCTGTAATTTACACATGGAGATGGTTTGTAATGTACTTGTAATAACTTTATACTTAAGATATATTATGGAGTAAACATTTATGAGAAACAGTAAACATTGACATCATATGAAAGCTGGGATTAGAATGGTGCTAGAAAAGTATAACAGGTCAGGCAGCATCTGAGGAGCAGGAACATCGACATTCCGGGCTTCATCAGTTCTCACTTTTGCCTACATATGAAAGCTGTGCATTGATTGACTGATGAGTAATTACTCTCAGTGATCAAACTGTAGAATCAGTTTGGGTATAGATAATAAATAACACTGGTAAGACGTAATTCGTGAGACTAATTTATAGCCCTTAACTGTATTTACACTTTAGGACAAGAAGAAATAAATGGGACATGTAAGGTATGTACTGTAGTAATAGTCAGGGGTTAAGAGGATCAGATTGGCAAAGGCAGCCTGGAAAATTACATTAGAGAACTTTCAGGACAATTTCTTAGATCAGTACGTTTTACAGCCTAAAAAAAGCAGCCGGCTATCTTAGATCTGGTAATGTGCATACAGATGAGATTAATCAATAGTCATGGTAAAGGAGCCTCCAAGTGACAGTGATTGCAAAGAATTTCAATTTCAGTTTGAAAGGGAAAAGAATGACTCTTCCATGAATTTTTTCAACCTAAAGGTAACCATGAGACTATAAAGGCAGAAATAGCTAAACAATTCAGATAGATAAAAGGCATGACATCAAAGTTATGGTGAAAGAATATTAAGGAGATACTAAAATAAGGGAGAAAAACTGACATAGGACACTCAACTGCATAGGTTTTTCCAAAGGCTGACACAAACATGTGCTGAAGACTTACTTTGTGCTTTAAGATTTTATATTAAAGAATCTTCAAAGATTTATTCCAATAAGAAGGGCTCTTTGAGAAAGATGAATCATCCATGGGCAAACTCAGAAACATGATAGAAATTTGCAAAGATTTGGTATAGGTCTTTGTATTGGGGAGATTTTAGGAGCCAACAAAGAACAACTAAAAAGATGAAGCAAAGAGCAGAGCAGAAGAGAAAGCTGGTTAGTACAATAAATATAAATAGTCAGAATTGCTGCAAGTATTTGAATAGGAATGAAATAACTAATCTCTAGAGGGATCGAGTCCTGGGAATTGATAATGGAAAATAAACAAATGATGGAACCTTCTATTAGGCATTTTCTGTCCATCTCAGAAAACTCAGAAAACTTCCCTAAGATAATTGAAAATCAAGATATTTTACAGAGGGATAAATTTATAACTATAAAAGTTGAATCTAAAAGCTGACAAGTTTCCTGGACTAGATATCTGCATACACGGATCTTAAAGGAAATGACAGCCCACATAATAGAAGCTTTGTTTATCACTTCTTAGATTCTAAAAGGGCCCCCATGAATTGAAAAAAATGCATAAAGAATTTCTTTAGTCAAGGTGGCAGATGAAATGAGGAATCTAGGGACCAATTAGCCCAACATGTGCCATGGGGAAGGTGTTCATGATGTGGATGTGCCAGTGTTGGACAAAGTCAAAAATTGCACAACACCAGGTTATCGTTCAGCAGTTTATTTGAACAGATTAGAGTGGTGCTGGAAAAGCACAGCTGGTCAGGCAGCATCCGAGGAGCAAGAAGATCAATGTTTCGGGCAAAAGCCCTTCATCAGGAATAGAGGCAGGGAGCCTGAAGAGTGGAAAGATAAATGAGAGGGGGTGGGGGTGGGGAGAAAGTAGCATAGAGTACAATAGGTAAATGGGGCTCGGGACGGAGGTGATAGGTCAGAGATGAGGGCGGGGGAAGGTAGCAAAGAGTATAATGGGTGAATGGGGGTGGGGATGAAGGTGATAGATGAGGGAGGAGGGTAGAGTGGATAGGTGGAAAGAAAGATAGGCAGGTAGGTCAGGTCATGAGGGCTGTGCTGAGCTGGAAGGCTGGAGTGAGGTGGAGAAGGGGAAATGAGGCAACCAGTGAAATCCACATTGATGCCATGGGGTTGAAGTGTTCCGAAGAGGAAGACGAGATGTTCTTCCTCCAGGCATCGAGTGGTGACAGAGCGGCGGTGGAGGAGGCCCAGAATCTGCATGTCTTCGGCAGAGTGGGAGGGGGAGTTGAAATGTTGGGCCACAGGGTGGTGGGGTTGATTAGTGCGGTGTCCCGGAGATGTTCCCTAAAGCGCACTGCTAGGAGGCGCCCGGTCTCCCCAATGTAG
Source organism: Hemiscyllium ocellatum (assembly GCF_020745735.1). NCBI lineage: Eukaryota > Metazoa > Chordata > Chondrichthyes > Orectolobiformes > Hemiscylliidae > Hemiscyllium > Hemiscyllium ocellatum. The sequence goes on from NC_083404.1 coordinate 72,523,260, forward strand.
AGGAGACCGCGTTGGGAGCAACGGATATAACAAATGATATTGGTGGATGTGCAAGTGAAACTTTGATGGATGTGGAAGGCTCCTTTGGGACCTTGGATTGAGGTGAGGGAGAAGGTGTGGGCGCAGGTTTTGCAACTTCTGTGGTGGCAGGGAAGGGTGGGTAGGTTGTTGGGGGGCGTGGACCTGACCAGGTAGTCATGGAACGAATGGTCTTTGAGGAAAGCGGAAATGGGTGGGGAGAGAAATATATCCCTGGTGCCGAGGACATGCAGGTCCTGGGCCTTCTCCACCACCACCCCCTCACCACCCGATGCCCGGAGGAAGAACGCCTCATCTTCCGCCTTGAAACACTTCAACCCCATGGCATCAATGTGGATTTCCCCTTACCCCACCTCACCTCAGCTCCAGTCTTCCAGCTCAGCACAGCCCACATGACCTGTCCTACCTGCCTATCTTCCTTTCCACCTATCCACTCCACCCTGCTCTCTGACTTACCACCTTTATTCCCACCACCGTTCACCCATTGTACTCTTTGCTACCTTTCCCCACCCTCATCTCTGACCTATTACCTCCATCCCCACCCCCATTCACCTATTGTACTCTATGCTACTCTCTCCCCACCCCTACCCCCACCCCTCTCTCATTTATCTCTCCAGTCTGCAGGCACCCTGCCTCGATTCCTGATGAAGGGCTTTTGCCCGAACCGTCGATTTTCCTGCTTCTTGGATGCTGCCTGACCTGCTGTGCTTTTCCAGCACCACTCTAATCTAAACTCTGGTTTCCAGCATCTGAAGTTCTTGTTTTATCTAGTTTATTTGAATCGCAAGCTTTCAGAGCCTTACTCCTTCTTCAGGTGCTAGTGAGAGAGGAGACATCAGAGACATAATTTATAAGTTAAAGATCAAAGGGTCATACAACTGATGCAAATGTGTTGAAAAACTCTAAGATAGCTGTTAAATCTTTAATCAGATAGAATGGGGATGGACACTTAAATTGATTAATATGCAAATCCCAGAACTTCTTTCAAGTCACTGCTCCAAGATAACTTAAGGTTTTTTCAGTATAGAAGATGTGAAATCTCAGATCAAACAATGCTTTTTTAAATGTGAGGCCTTGTTTAGAATCTGTCTGTGTCTTAACCTGGAGTCAGACTGGTTTTATATCCAAATTTATAAAATGCCACATTGGCTGACTGTTCACAAATTGTGTGCTTTTTGAACAAAGCAGAAGGTATCTGCAAATTAAGTTTATTAATCTGGTAGGGTTTTTTGATGAGGCTGTCGAAAACTTTCATTAGACCACATTTGTGTGCAGTTCTGGTCACCACATTTTAGAAAGGAATGTACAATTGTTGGAGAAAGTTTAAAAGAGATTTATACAGATGTTGCCTGGATTGGAATGACAATGCTGCCACTTTAAAAATGTTATTCTGGCCTTGTTTTTGTTTTTCAGAAGAGGTCATAAAGGCAGAGGTACCAAAAAGTCTAGGGAGGGCCTAGTTTAACAATCCAAGGGGAATGCCAGTTCTGGAGCATCCAAGGAGTAGGAGAATCGACATTTCGGGCATGAGCCCTTCTTCAGGACCTGCTGCGCTTTTCCAGCAACACATTTTCAGCTCTGATCTCCAGCATCTGCAGTCCTCACTTTCTCCAGGAATGCCAGTTCTCCCAGTTCAGGTTTTTTCTAGTTTGTCTTAGCTGTAGCAGTCACTAGATGTGAGAGTTCAAGGGAGTTGCAAGCTTCAATAAAGAACTCCTCTGGCCTTCTTCTGAAATCTCTTTGGATGTTGTTCCCCCTTGCCTGTAAGAATCTGTGTTTGAATTTACCTTTTTGTCAAGTGGTGTGTTTGTGGGATGTTGCTGTGTTGTCTTGTCATATCCTCAAAGAACTCAATAAGGCTTGTGAGGCATGACCTGCCCCTCACGAAGCTATGCCAACTATCTTTAATCAAGCTACATTTTTTCCAATTAGTCCTAAATCCTCTCTCTCAGAATTCCTTCCTATACCTTGCTCACCATACATGTAAAACTAACTGGCCTGTAATTCCCAGAGATTTCCCTATTCCCTTTCTTGAATGGAGGAACAACATTCGCCTCCCTAAAATCATCCGATACTATTCCTGTGGAGAGTGAGGATGCAAAGGTCATCGTCAGAGGTGCAGAAATCTCATTCCTCAATTCCCATAGTAACCTTGGATATATCTGCTACAGCCCTGGAGATTTATCTATCTTGATGCTTCCCAGAATTTCTAGCACATCCACTTTCTTAATATCAATCTGTTCAAGCTTATTAACCTGGTCCACGGTGTTCTCACTTTCAACAAGGTGCCTCTCTCTCATGAATATTGAAGCAAAAAACTCATTTATTGCTTCCTTTACCTCTTCAGACTCCAGGCGCATGTTCCCTCCGCTATCCCTGATCGATTATTCCTCATGTAAAAAATGAGGTCTGCAGATGCTGGAGATCACAGCTGCAAATGTGTTGCTGGTCAAAGCACAGCAGGTTAGGCAGCATCTCAGGAATAGAGAATTCGACGTTTTGAGCATAAGCCCTTCATCAGGAATAAGAGAGAGAGAGCCAAGCAGGCTGAGATAAAAGGTAGGGAGGAGGGACTAGGGGGAGGGGCGATGGAGGTGGGATAGGTGGAAGGAGGTCAAGGTGAGGGTGATAGGCCGGAGTGGGGTGGGGGCGGAGAGGTCAGGAAGAGGATTGCAGGTTAGGAGGGTGGTGCTGAGTTGAGGGAACCGACTGAGACAAGGTGGGGGGAGGGGAAATGAGGAAGCTGGAGAAATCTGAATTCATACCTTGTGGTTGGAGGGTTCCCAGGCGGAAGATGAGGCGCTCCTCCTCCAGCCGTCGTGTAGTTGTGTTCTGCCGGTGGAGGAGTCCAAGGACCTGCATGTCCTCGGTGGAGTGGGAGGGGGAGTTAAAGTGTTGAGCCACGGGGTGATTGGGTTGGTTGGTTCGGGCGGCCCAGAGGTGTTCTCTGAAGCGTTCCGCAAGTAAGCGGCCTGTCTCACCAATATAGAGGAGGCCACATCGGGTGCAGCGGATGCAATAGATGATGTGTGTGGAGGTACAGGTGAACTTGTGGCGGATATGGAAGGATCCCTTGGGGCCTTGGAGGGAAGTGAGTGTGGAGGTGTGGGCGCAAGTTTTACATTTCCTGCGGTCGCAGGGGAAGGTGCCGGGGGTGGAGGTTGGGTTGGTGGGGGGTGTGGATCTGACAAGGGAGTCACGAAGGGAGTGGTCCTTGCGGAACGCTGATAGGGGAGGGGAGGGAAATATATCCTTGGTGGTGGGGTCCGTTTGGAGGTGGCGGAAATGGCGGCGGATAATACGTTGTATGCGCAGGTTGGTGGGGTGGTAGGTGAGACCCAGTGGGGTTCTGTCTTGGTGGCGGTTGGAGGAGCGGGGCTCAAGGGCGGAGGAGCGGGAAGTGGAGGAGATGCGGTGGAGGGCATCGTCGATCACGTCTGGGGGGAATCTGCGGTCCTTGAAGAAGGAGGCCATCTGGGCTGTGCGGTGTTGGAATTGGTCCTCCTGGGAGCAGATGCGGCGGAGACGAAGGAATTGGGAATATGGGATGGCGTTTTTACAGGGGGCAGGGTGGGAGGAGGTGTAGTCCAGGTAGCTGTGGGAGTCAGTCGGTTTATAATAGATGTCTGTGTTGAGTCGGTCGCCCGAGATAGAAATGGAAAGGTCTAGGAAGGGGAGGGAGGAGTCTGAGACAGTCCAGGTGAATTTCAGGTCGGGATGGAAGGTGTTAGTAAAGTTGATGAACTGTTCAACCTCCTCGTGGGAGCACGAGGCAGCGCCGATACAGTCATCGATGTAGCGGAGGAAAAGGTGGGGGGTGGTGCCAGTGTAGTTGCGGAAGATGGACTGTTCCACATATCCTACGAAGAGGCAGGCATAGCTGGGGCCCATGCGGGTGCCCATGGCAACTCCTTTAGTTTGGAGGAAGTGGGAGGATTCCTCATGTACGTGTAGAATGCCTTCGGGTTTTCCCTAATCCTTCCCAGTAAAGCCTCTTTGTGCCCCATCTAGCTCTCCTCAGTCCATTTTTGAGTTATTTCTGAGCTACCCTGTAATCCTGTAAACCTGTGCCAGGTCCTTAATTCCACAAATTTAAGGAAGCTTCCTTCTTCCTTAGGAGGTATGGGATACATGGAAATTTGGCTGTCTGGATACAGAATTGGCTGGCTGAAAGAAGACAGTCAGTAGTAATGGATGGAAAGTATGCCATCTGGAGGTCAGTGACGAGTGGTGTCCCGCAGGGATCTGTTCCTGGGCCTCTGCTCTTTGTAGCTTTCATAAATGACTTTGATAAGAAATGAAATGGTGGGTTGGTACGCTTGCTGATGACACAAAGGTCTGTAGTGTTGTAGATAGTGTCGAGGGCTGTTGCAGGCTACAATAAGACATTGACAGGATGCAGAACTGGTCTGAGAAACGGCAAATGGAGTTTAACCTGGATAAATGCAGTCATTTGTTTTGGAAGGCCAAATTTGAATGCTGAATACAGGGTTAAAGACAGGATTCTTGGCAGTGTGGAGGAACATTGGGATCTTGGGATCCATATACAAAGATCCCTCAAAGTTGCCACCCAAGTTGATAAGATTATTAAAAATGTGTGTGGTCTTTTGGCTTTAATTAACAGCGGGATTGAGATTAAGAGCCGTGAGGTTTTGCTGCAGCTCTATAAAACCCTGGCTGGACCACACTTGGAATATTGTGTCCAGTTCTGGTCGCCTCATTATAGGAAGGATGTGGATGATTTAGAGGGATGTAGAGGAGATTTACCAGGATGCTGCGTGGATTGGAGGATTTGTTTTATGAAGAGAGTTTGAGTGAGCTAGAGCTTTTCACACTGAAAAGAAGGAAGAGAGGTGATTTGATAGAGGTGTACAAGATAATGAGAGGCATAGATAGAGCAGATAACCAGAGACTTTTCCCCAGGGCAGAAATGGCTGTCACAAAGGGGTATAATTTTAAAGTGACTGGAGGAAAGATAGGGGAGATGTCAGAGGTAGGTTCTTTATGCAGTGAATGTTGTGTGCATGGAACGGACTGCCAGTGGTGTTAATCGAGTCAGAGACATTAGGGTCATTTAAGTGACTGCTGGACAAGCACATTGATGGCAGTAAATTGAGGGGTATGTAGATTAGGTTGCTCTTCAATTAAGATAAATGCTTGGCACAGCACCATGGGCTGAAGGACCTGTATTGTGCTGTAGTTTTCTATGTTTTATGTTCCTCTTGACGAGAAGCTTCTGTTCTCTTGTCATCCAAGGCTCCTTCACCTTATCATCCAAAGTTATCCAACACTCGCAACAAGTGCTCCTTAAACAGCCTCCACATTTCTGTTGTGGATTTCCCGTCGAATAATTGTTCCCAATTTACACTTCATAGCTCCTGTTTAATAGCAGTATAATTTCCCCTCTCCCAATTAAATATCTTTCCATACTGTCTGTTCCTATCCCTCTTCATGACTATGGTAAAGGTGAGGAGTTGTGGTCTCTGTCACTGAAATGCTCTCCCACCAAGAGATCTGACACGTGGCCAGGCTTGTTGCCTAGCACCAACTGCAATATGACCTCCCGCCTAGTCGGCCTATTTACATATTGAGTCAGAAATCCTTCCTGGACACATCTGACAAAATCGGCTCCATCCAGACCATCTGCACTAAGAAGGTTCCAATCAATATTGGGTAAGTTGAAGTCATCCATAACAACAACTGTTACATCTGCACCTTTCCAAGATCTGCTGTCCAATCTGTTGTTCCATCTCTCTGTAGAAAACTCACAATAAAGTGACAGCTCCTTACTGGTTACTGACTTACACCCATACTGATTCAACAAACAAGCGCTCCTCAAAAACTTCCTTTTCTGCACCTGTGATGCACTCTCTAATTAACAATGCTACCCCCCCCTCCTCTTTTACTCCCCTCCCTGTTCTTTTTAAAAGAACTAAATCCTGGAACATCCAGCAACTATTCCTGTCCCTGTGAAATCCATTATGGCCACAACATTGTAGTTCCAAGTACTGATCCATGCTCTAACCTCTTATTCCTGACACTCCTTGCATTGAAACATTTAACCCATCCTTTTGCCCTATCGACTTTATCCTTCCTGACAGACTCTCTGCATTTAATTTCTGCCCTTTCAACAACTACCTTTTCCCCTGATCTGTAGCTCTGGTTCCCGTCACCCTGCCAAACTATTTTAAACCCCCCCCCCCCCAAAGTGCTCCAGTAAATCCCTCGCCCAGGTCATTGGTGCCCCTCAGAATTAGAATCCCTACAGTGTGGAAACAGGCCCTTCAGCCCAACCAGTCCACACCAACCCTCCGAAGCAAATCCCACCCAAACCCATTCCCCTACCCTATATTTACCTTGACTAATGCACCTAATCTACATATCCCTGAACACTATGGGCAATTTAGCATGGCCAATTCACCTAACCTGCACATCTTTGGACTGTGGGAGGAAATCCATACAGACACGGGGAGAACGTGCAAACTCCACACAGTCAGTTACCTGAGGCCGGAATCTAACCCGGGTCCCTGGCGCTGTGAGGCAGTAGTGCTAACCACTGAGCCACCGTGCTGTCCCTCAAGTTTAAATGTAATCCATCCTTCAAGTACAGATCCCACCTTCCCCAGAAGGTACCCCAATGATCTGCATATCAGAATGCTGCCCTCCTACACTAGCCTTGTAGCCACGTGTTAGCTGCACTTATCCTGCTTTTTAGCTTTAGGAGTAAGAAAAGCTCAAACTAAAATACAAAAAAAATTTACTGGCCTGGATTGCCTTATAGATATATAGAGAAATCTCGATTATCTGAACGACATGGGCGGGCACTATTTTGTTCGGATAATTCATTATTCGGTTAATCGATTCAATTCCTTTCCTCTGAGGCTTGGAGTTTTATATTAAGTCTGCTCCCTGTTCAAGAGACTAGCAGCAGCAGCATAGCATGCGTGAACTCTTGCCCGCCCCTTCCAAACCTGTCCAACACTGCACCCCACCCACCCCCCTCAACCCCATCTGCCCCCCAAACCCTGTCCAATACTGCCCCCCCGCCCGCTCCCATCCTACACTGCCCACCACCCGGGCCCACGCCCCCAACACTGGCCACTGCCCACCATCCCATCCCATCCAACACCACCCACTGCCCACCCCACTAAACCCCGTCCAACACAGCCCATCACCTGCCCCCAACCCCGCCCACCACCCACTCCCCAATCCCGTCCAACATCGCCCACCCCGTTCCATCCAACACCACCAACCACCAACCCCCCAACCCCGTCCAACGCCGCCAACCACCCACCCCCAAATACCGTTCAACACCTCCTATCGCCCATCCCCCAACCTCGTCCAACACTCCTCACCATTCGCTCCCAACCTCATCCAACACCGCTCCCCGCCCGCTCCCTCTGTCCATCCCTGTGCCCGAACACTGTCTGCCCCCAACACCGCGCCCCCCCCCACCCACTCCCAACACTGCCCCCCTGTCCGAACCTCCTCCTACCCCAACACTGCCCCCTGCCTGCCCCCACCCCCATCGGCCATGTGACACCCATCTGCCCTGCCCCCTCTCTGGAGCATCTGAACTGGACACAAACAACAAGACCTGCTGCTGTTGCCTTTTGGGGGGTGAGTCTTTAAATAGCATGCGCATACACACACACACACACCGTTTTACTGTGACATTTTGACAGGTTTCACCTCTGCCCTGTACAGGACAATGTTAGAGAGATTATCTGGGGAAGGGAGTTTAGGGTACCTGTCTGTGTAGAATTCCAGAGAAAGTGTGTGAAGAGAGATAGAGGGGGTAGGAGGTCAGTCATTTAGAGATGGTGTCTGTGCTCCCATCAGTGCAGGACTGTTCTGGGCAGCACTTGTAATCACTGTTAACAAAAAACGTGATCAGTGTCTTTGCTGTAATGTTTCTGTCAGGTACTTGAGATTTCCTTCGGATAACTGGGATTCGAATAATTGAGGTTCCCCTGTAGTTGTATGACATGTCCAGCAAAATTTGTTCCAGATAATTGAAAAACCTCAGGCACCTTTTAAGACCTATTCCTGCATTTGAGGGACCTTTCACAAGGGTCTTAATTGACTCTATAGGACTCTTTCCTCAAACAAAAAATGAGAATCAGTATTTGCTAACAATAATGGATGTGTCCACCAGATTTCCAGAGGCCATTCCATTACACAATATTGCTGCTAAAAGGATTGTAGTAGAGTTATTCAAATTTTTCACGAGATATGGACTACTAGATATGACTCACAGCGACACAATCAAAGTAAGGATCAAATTTTACATCCAAAGTAATCAGGGAAATTATGGACAGCTTAGGAATAAAATAATGCAAATCCACTGCATATCATTTAGAACTGGAAGGAGCGTTAGAAACGTGGTAGCAAACTTTAAAGACCATGTTAAGGGCTTATAGTCAAGACTATCCAGATAATTGGGTATAGGAATTCCATCTGTATTTTTTGCCATTAAGAATGTATGAAATGAGTCAACCAAATTTAGTCCATTTGAATTAACTTTTGGGCATGAGGTGAAATGAATTATGGAAAAGTCGGTGAGTCAGAATACAGAGACCACATACTTGGACTATGTGTTAAGTGTTACGGAATGATTAAATAGAGTAGGGGAGTTGGGTGGACAGCATTTAGAAATATCACAGCATGTGATGAAACGGGAAGCAGATGACAAAATCAAAAACTCACCATTTTGCTATTGGAGATAAAGTGTTAGTGTTACTTCCAATGATAGGTGAACCTTTAAAATCAAGGTTTAGTGGACTTTATCAAATTGAAAAGAGATTGAGTGAGGTGAACTATTTGATAAGGACTCCAGATAAAGAACTCTCAGAGTGTGTCATGTAAATATGCTCAAAAGGTATTTTGATAGGGAAGGAAAACAAAAGGAGAATATAGAGTGAAGAGCCAAATTCAGAGGATTCCGAATTGGACATTCATGAAATTTGATTGGACAATAAGGAAGTTCTGGAAAATTGGGATAAATTATTGAGGTACCTTCCAGAGGAAAATTGAAATGACCTGAAAGAATTATTACTATTGCATGGGGAGATATGTGGGAATAAACTGAAAAGTACTAATCCAATTAAGCAACATCCTTACAGACGTAACCATCCAATGTTGGCGCACGTTCAAGAAGAGATTGAACACATCCTCCAAGACAAGATAATCAAAATGAGTTGCAACAACTTGAGCTCTCCAAAGTACATAGTAATGTTGCCAAAGCCAGATGGTACCCAACAATTATGTGCAGACTATCGCAAAATCCATGCAGTTACAAAGTCAAATTCATATCCAGTTCCACTTTTGGAAGACTGTATTAAGAAATTGGGACAAGCTACTTAAAATTTTAAGTTGGATTTACTTAAAGAGTACTGGCAGGTAATTTTTATCAGAAAGACCAAGTGGACTGTATGAATTTAAAGAAAAGGAATTTGTGGAATGTCTATGAGATGGCTTTTTGGAGCAGCTTTGGCAGAGCCCACTAGGGAACAGGCAATACTGGATTTAGTGTTGTGCAATGAGGCAGACTTGATAAAGGGAGCTATAGTTGAAGGAACCCTTAGGAGGCAGTGATTATGATAAGATTGAACTTACTCTGCAATTTGAGAGGGAGAAGATAGAATCACACATAATGGTATTACAGCTGAATAAAGGCAACTACAGGGGCATGAGGGAGAAGCTAGGTAGAGTTAACTAGAAGAGGAGCCTAGAAAAGCAGAGCAGGTCAGGCAGAATCCGAGGAGCAGGAGAATTGATGTTTCGGCCATAAGTTCTTCATGAGGAATAAGGCTTGTGGGCTAGAGGGAGCTGAGAGATAAATGGGGGTGGGGCAGGGCAAGGTAACTGAAGTTGCAATAGGTTGATAAAGGTGGGGAGAAGATGCTAGGTTGGAGAGGAAGGTGAAGTGGATAGATGGGTGAGACGATGGACAGATGACAAGTTGGAGGCTTGGGACTGGGATAAGGTGGGAGGCGGGGAAATGAGGAAACTGGTGAAATCCATATTAATCCCATGTGGTTGCAGGGTCCCAAGGTGGAAGATGAGGCGTTCTTCCTCCAGACGTTGGGTGGTTAGAGTTTGGCAATGGAGGAGGCCCAGGATCTGCATATTCTTGGTGGAGTGGGAGGGGGAGTTGAAGTGCTCAGCCGCGGGGCAGTGGGGTTAGTTGGTGTTGGTGTCCCTGAGATGTTCCCTGAAATGATTCGCAAGTTGGCATGCTGTCTCCCTGATGTAGAGGAGACTACATCGGGTGCAACAGATACAGTAGATGGAATGTGAAAACCAAGGTTCATAGAATCTCTACGGTGTGGAAGCAGGCCAGTTGGCCCAAGTTCACACCAAACCTCCAATGAATAACCCATTCCCCTATCCTGTTATTCTACATTTCCCCTGACTAATGCACCTATCTAACCTACACAATCCTGAACACAATGGGCAATTTAGCATGACCTGCACATCTATGGACTGTGAGAGGAAACCAGAGCACCTGAGGGAAACCCATGCAGACATGGGAAAAATGTGCAAACTCCACACAGTCACCCAAAACTGGAATCAAATCTGGATCCCTGGCACTGTGAGGCAGCTATGCTGACCACTGAACCACCAAGCTGCCCGGAGAGTTTCTCATACCATCAACAAAGAGGCCAATACTATTATTCCTGGGATTCAGTAATTCATACAAATTTTAGCTGTGTGGTTCCTCCACTCACTGACTTATTGGAGAAGTGCAGAAAATTTCAGTGGATGGAGGAATGTCAGAAGGCATTTAATAGCCTGAAAGCTGTGTTCACCACTGCCCTAGTATTAGTCAGACCTATTTACGCAAAACCATTCGAGGTGCTATCAATGCAAGTAATGTGGTTGTCGGTGTTGTACTTTTGCAAGATGACAATGAGAAGACAGCAAGACATATTGGATACTTCTCCAAGAAATTGAACATTCATCAACAGAAATATTCCACAATTGGAAAGGACACCTTGAGTTTGGTTTTGGCATTATAACATTTCCACATCTATGTTGCCAGTAATGTGTCTGATAAAAATTAGATATACTGATCATAACCCATTAAAGTTTATGGAGAAATTTAAAGATAAAAATCCTACACTGTTTAGATGGAGCTTATTACTGTGGTCATCCAATTTGAAAACTATACACTTAGCAAGATGAGAAAATGTAATTGCTGATGCGTTGTCAAGACTTGGATGAAGAAAAATGGAGTCATCCAGTAGCAGGAGTAAACAGACTGAAGTAGAATGTAGTATTGAATGTTTGCATGCTTTGTGTCAATGTAGTATATATGTGTTATCGTGTACTAACAGAATAAGAACAAGGGGCTTAAAATGAAACCATCTTTCTATAGTGATGTTCATTTTTAAGGGTGGGAGTGATGATGCTGTCAGTTTAAAAAGGTTATTTTGTCCTTGGTTTTTTTTAACAGGGGTCTTAAAAGCAGAGGTACCAAAGAGATTAGAAAGGAACAAGTTTAACAATGGAAGGTAAGTGGCCAGTTCTCCCAGTTCAGGTTTTTTTTCTAGTTTATTTTAGCTGTAGCAGTTACAAGATGTGAGAGTCCAGGGGTAGCTTCAGTAAAAAAAACAGCTCTGACCTTCTTCTGAAATCTCTTTGGATGTTGTTTCCTCCTGCCTATAAGAACGTGTGGTTGAAGTTACCTTTTGCTAAGGGGTGTGTTTGTGGAATGTTGCTGTACTTAATTACTAACAGTTACTGCATCAGTTCCATGACGTTTTCCAATAAAGTTATTCTGAATTCCATTTTCTTTTGTTAATGTTTCATCTGTAGTATTTAAGTAATGTATGTTCTTGCTGAAAGCCAAATGGTTTAACCAGCTGCATCACACCTGGAATACTTACTTCACATCTGCCTTTAAAATAAGAAAAAGTTAGGGTCTAGACTACCTTCTTAAAATGTTTTGAGGGTGTCTGGCCTGGTCCTAACAATAGCGTGTATAATCAGAGTGTTTCCCCAAAGGTGGAAATGTCAAATACTTGGGGGCATAGGTTTAAAGTGAGATGGGGAAAGTCTAAAGGTGTGCAAATTTTTTTGTGCAGACGTTGGGATGGGAGATGCCCAGAATGAGCTGCTGGGGAGATACAATAGGCATGTTTGAGGCATTTGGACAGATACAGGAACAGGCATGGAAACATGTACAGGAGATCGGATTAATTTAAAATGGCATCATGGTCAGTATAGACATGGTGGGCCAAAGTGCCTGTTCCCGTGCTGTGCTGTTTTACACTGAATGTTCTTTGGAACATCCACAGTAGATGGAGGAGAAGTGAGAGATGTGGTGGACTTTTGATTTCCAAAATGCATTTAATAGGATCACATATGAAAGGTTGCTGCACAAGGTAAGAACACATGGTGAAGGGGCTATTCTTACATTGGTTAATTGAAATGGTTTGCCAGAAGAAAGCAGATAAATGGGTTATCTTATATTGGTAAGCTATCATTAGTTGAATGCCACAGGGATTACTGCTAGGTCCTTAACTATTTACAATCTATACCATTAATTTTGATGAGGGGAACTGAACATATTGTAGCTAAATTTTGGCACATGGAGTTTTAAGTGATTAAATATGAACATGTTTACTCGCTGAGCTGGAAGGTTCATTTTCAAACATTTCGTCACCATACTACGTAACATCTTCAGTGAGCCTCCGGATGAAGCACTGCTGATGTTTCCTGCTTTCTATTTATATGTTTGGGTTTCTTTGGGTTGGTGATTTCATTTCTCAGGGGGTGTTAAATGGAGTCCAAGTCAATGTGTTTGTTGGTAGAATTCCAGTTGGAATGCCATGCTTCTAGGAATTCTTGTGCACGTCTCTGTTTGGCTTGTCCTAGGATGGATGTGTTGTCCTAGTCAAAGTGGTGTCTTTCCTTATCTGTATGTAAGGATACTAGTGAGAGAGGGTCATGTTGTTTTGTGGCTAGTTGATGTTCATGTATCCTAGTGGCTAGTTTTCTGCCTGTTTGTCCAATGTAGTGTGCATACTAAAACAGTAGCTAGTGAATATGAAGGACCCAATACAGATAACTAGCAAAACTAATGTCATTTACTGTGCAAGGACTGTAACAAACACGACATTGGACAAACAGACAGAAAACTAGTCACAAAATTGACATGATCCTCTCTCATTGGTATCGTTACACACAGATAAGGAAGGACACCACTTCAACTGGGATAACACATCCATCCTAGGACAAGTCAAACAGAGACATGCACGAGACTTCCTCGAAGCATGGTATTCCAACTGGAACTCTATCAACAAACACATTGACTTGGAGACACAGGAAATGACATCACCAACCGAAAGAAACCCAAACATATAAATAGAAAGCAGGAAACAGGAAACATCAGCAGTGCTTTGTCCGGAGGCTCACTGAATATGTTAAAATCAACGAGGTAAAAACGTTTTGCCCGAAACGTCGATTTCGCTGCACTTTGGATGCTGCCTGAACTGCTGTGCTCTTCCAGCACCACTAATCCAGAATCACTGAATATGTTACCTAGTGTGGTGATGAAACGTCTGAAAATGAACTTTCTAACTCAGCGAACAAACCTACATCCAGAACCTCAATCTGAGCTACAAATCTTCTCAAAACACATGAACATGTTTAGTTTGGCAGGAAGAACAGAAAACAGTACATTGTTTGCAATTGCACTAGAGAATGTTGCAGATTTACCAGGATGCTGCCTGGAATGGAAAATTTAAGTTCGATAGGTTGGATAAGCTTTAGCTGTCTTGGTTGAAGCAGATGAGATTGATCAGTTATCTAATTGCCCATGTTCTTGTAGACCAGAGTGGATAAGAATCAGCTGTTCCCCTTAGTTTAAGGGTTGGTTAGCGCATCATAGCATTAAAGGCTATGGGCCATGTGTTGGCAAATGGGATTAAGTTAAACGTCAGGTGTTTCTCACATGTCAGTGAAGACTTGATGAGCCAAAGGGCCTCTTCTACTCTGTATAATTTTATAATTTGTAGAAATTGAAGAACTCAGAGGAATCTGGGTGCCCTTGTACATGGATAATACATTATGCAGATACAGCAAATGCCAAAAAGGCAAATTCAATTTATTCTATGGGAATGGAATGTAAAAGTAGGGAGGTTTTCCTGCAGCTGTACAGGGCATTGGTGAGACCACATCCAAGATAGATGCAGATGTTTTAGAAGCAGTTCAGAAAAAATCATTTGACTAATTCCTGGATGACAGGCTTACTATATGGATGTTGACTAGATGAGGTCTATATACATTGGAATTTAAAAGAATAAGAGCTGCCCCTTCCCTGTCTCCTCCTCACTTTTGATGGTTTGCATTGCCCTTAATGGCATTGCTTGTAAAAATATAATCGGCTCAAAGGTGATTACAGGTAGCAGTTAATAAAGAAACAAAAACACAAAAACAAGTGTCACAGTAATCTTGGTGGTAGGAACATTGCTCAGTTGTGTCTAATAGCACTTCTGGATATTGATAAAATGAGAGGTCAGGCCTCTTGTTATGCATTAGAATTGTCCCTGCCTCTGAGCCGAGAGATTTGGTTTAAAGTCTTATCTGCTCCAGAGATGGCTGAACAGGTTATTGAGGAAAATATCCAGAAGCACGAGAGATGATCTTATCGAAACATACAAGATCTTGAGGGGACTTGGCACAGTGGATATGTGGTGGACGTTTCCATTTGTCAGAAATTGACTGTGGAATTCTCTTCCCCAGAAGATAGTGAAAGATATGTCTTTAAATTTATTCATTGCTCAGTTAAATCAATTTGATAGAGAAGGGAGTCAGGGTTACAGAATGTAGACAGAACATGAAGTTGAAACCATGACTAGATCAATTATGATTTTATCAAAGGTGGCACATGCTTGAAGACTAAATGGCCACTTTGACTTCTATATCCCCCTCATTCATTTTACTAATATTTTGGGAACTTACATTTTTATAGTATGCAATTCTGTGTTTACCTAAAATCACAAGTCATTGGCCCAAATGTTGCATTGCAACCATGGGAAAATTGCCACAAATTGTGCTCATTCTAATTGTGTAACTCACAGAAACATTTGTGTCTACACCTGTGTAATTAAATACCAAATGCCAGAAAGTGCTCTGTGATCCTCCATTGTTCCATCGGGTATGCTGTTCAAGTCCATGATTCTTAAAATTTCACATAAATTGAAGTGATTTTTATTTTTATATTATTTCTTATTTAACCAAGCCCCAAAAGAAAACATTTTATTGAATGAGGTGGAATTGAGTTTTAACAACATATTAAATTAGTAAATAACGAAGAACAACCTCTCTTGCCCTTAAATATGATTTAGTATGTTCACTGTCAACTTTCATGATGAAAATGCCAAAGTTTTAAAATATTTTTGAAAAGTGTCATTGATTGCTGAAAGAAAACAAACACAAGTGATCCCATATGCTGATCCAAAAATGTAACTAAAATTAGATAATCTGCACATAGATTGCTAGCTCTTTAATGGACACCTTTCCTCAAAGTCAATGACAAGTACCCTCGCTTTGTTGCTCATTCTGAAATCCAGAAGTGATTGAGTGTGTGATCCAAACATGGGTGATAATAGTTATTAAAAATGAACACTGTAAACCATCTCCGACCCATCACCTTCAACTCCCACCATCATCGACCGATCACATTCCCAGCTTTCTTCTCAACACTCCCTCCCATTTATCTCTCAGCTCCCTGGCCCACAAGCCTTATTCCTGATAAAGGGCTTATGCCACCCCTGACCTATCACCTTCTTCCCCCACCTTCATCTACCTATCACAATCTCAGTTACCTTCCCTCCAGCCCCACCCCTCCTCCCATGTATCTCTTAACCTCCTCGACAGCCTCATTCCCAATATATCGATTCTCCTCCTCTCCAGCTGCTGCTTGACTGCTATGCTTTTCCAGCACCACATTCATGACACTGTAAACCATCTGCAAATGATTGCCAAGGATGGATAGGCTAACCTCAGAACCTTACATGGTGATGGACCAGAACCTAAGATACACTATCCTGAAGGAGGCTTTTAGTGAAGCCAGATAATGAAATAAATTGTCAGATACTGCACTGCAACATTCTATCTTTGCAAATGTTCACTGCTCCATCAAACAGTGTTATTTCCATTAACACTGTTTAATTTTGTATAACTCATGATGGAGCATTTATTTATATTGTGTTATGTCAACACACAGTATATCTCAATCTCAAACAGAATTCCTAGCTTCAGCCATTCTTTCTGGTACTCCATAAAAGGTCAATAGAATAACGTAAAAATGATCCTTCTATAATGTGCATATTTATAAAACTTTCAACAATGCCATTTTCCTCCATTATAAAATTTATAACAAAGTGCTTTGAAATATTCATTATTTGAGAACTGCAGACAGACATTGAGAAATCCTTCAGCTCTTTTATTGTAAATATCTAATGTACCATTTGCATTAATTAATAAAGCTTTAGATTAAAATTACACATTCAAATTATTCACGTGGATTTGTTCACATTGATCATTTTTCAAAATCAAGAACATCAGTAGGGCCTCTTTGTGCATTCTTCCAGAATTTCTTTTCTATCCTTTGCAGTTGGCATGTCAGGGCTAATACCATTTCTTCGTCTTTGAATCATTATGTTGTTCTTCAAAAAGAAAAAATAAGCTTCAAATAAATTATTTCTGCAAAACCTGAGTATTACATTAACAAATAATGCAATAAAATTTATCGTGGTGGTTTCCTTGGTCAGTGGTTACTGATGAATTAAACAAAATCATAGTTCAGAAAATGAGGCCGATTGCACCAATATATTGCGAGCTCTGCATCACCTTCAACAGAAGATTCAGGAAACGGTGGTGTTACAAGAAGGCTGAAGAATTTTCACCTATATTTACACTGAAGATGGGATGAATAATTTACCTCAAATTAGAAAATCTGGGCTGGGTTATGCAGTATCACATTGAGACCAGTCAACTTTCTGGCTTTTTTTCCTTTTCAAATATCTCAAAGAGTTTTCTGATAAAATCGACAGGTCAAATCTTTGATCATACTTACCCAGAACTTCCTACACGTTTTGTACCTCAGAAAATACTCGGTACACATATCTTTGTTATAATTGTTTGCTTCTAAACACTTCCTGGAGGCATCTGTTTCCTTTAAAAAAAAGTGGACCATTTGTCAAATCAGTTAACAAACATAGTTAAAATAATAGTTGAAGTTTAACAATACTCCTACCTCAAGACAAGGATTAATGTCTTCATCCCTTAATTTTCGTACATTTTTCGGCATTTTGAGTTGTGCTTTTCCAGCACCTAACGATGAAAGTTGTAATATTATTCAGTCTTATGAACAATGTGACAGTTTCACCAGTCCTATTGAAATTAGTTAATTTCATATAAAGTTTATAAAAACTTCATACAAAAGTACAACACACTTAAAAATACTCCAATTTTGCATTTATATCATCCAGATCTGGCCTACATGTTGAGCCAGTAGACTAAAAGAAATCAAACTTAAGATTGCTAATGGACCCAGTTACTTAATTAGTGAACCATACAAAGTGGGTGGTATAGGAGACTGCTATGTCAGAACAGAGCTTTGCATTTCCAAAAAACAAATCGCCAAGACACATGCATTAAAAAGGAATGAGAAAAAGAAATTAAGGAAAATGCAAGAATACAAAGACAAAAGCACTGATGGGTGCAAAAGGCTTTGTCAACATTTCTTTACAGCAATATTCAAAATTATAAGTTATACTCTCCTCAACAAAATATACCATGCTGAGAAAATTTAACATTAGTGGGTTGACTTTATGAATTTTATTTTAAAATGAAATCCTTCCCTTTACTATAGACACATGAAATAAAATATCCAAATTACAGAATTACTTTTGAAAATGGGTAGGATTGGTGTGAGAGTAGTCCAGTGTCTTGATCTATGTGATTCAAATGGGGGTTAACAGCATGAGATTTTGCACACAATTACATGCATTTAATTTTTCAAAATAACTCCGAGCCATGTGAGAGAGAGTACTGAAAGTTTGTTCAGATATGTTGGGTTTTATGGTGAGTCTCAAGTGGAACGTGGAGCAAAGTAGTTTAGGAAAAGAATTTCACAATAATGGCACAGCTGCCAGTGCAGGAGATGGAGGTACGCAATAAGAATCTGACTGGAAAATTGAAAAGGCGGATGGAAGGTACAGATATAGGTTACGAGATGAAAAATTATGATCAGTATAACTATATATAATCCCCACAGTGTGAAAACAGGCCATTTGGCCCAACACGTCCATACTGATCCTCCAAAGAGTAACCCACTCAGACCCATTCCCCTACACTATAATTTTACATTTATCCCTGACTACCTGTACCTAACCTACACATCCCTGAACATTATGGGCAATTTAGCATGGCCAATTCCTGCACATCTTGGGACTGTGGGAGGAAACCAGAGCATCCAGAGGAAACCCATGCAGACACAGGGAGAACGTGCAAACTCCACACAAACAGTCTTGCAAAACTGGAATTGAACCTGGGTTCCTGGCACTGTGAGGCAGCAGTGCTAACCACTGAGCTACCTTGCCACCCTGGCAACATCTTTGTGAATATGTAGCTGACGATTTTAAATTGGAGGCACTGGAAACCAGTAGAGGCCAGCAAGGAAAACAAAGATGGGTGAGTTGTACTTATTCCAGATTACCACAAGTTGAATTGTTTGTTACATTAATTCAATGAAATATTAACCCCGTCACATGAAAAAGTGTTTTTCTAACTTTATGTCTGTTTGTGTCTGCTCAAACAGGGAAGGCGAGGCAACTATGGTTGACCAGGAAAAAGAATGTAAAGTGATAAAGTGCAGTGGGAAATCAGAGGATTGGGAAGCTCACAAAGACCAACAGAGGGAAACTAAAAAAAAGGAGGGAGAAGATTAAATATAAGGGTAAGCTAGCCAGTAATATAAAGGACGACTGTAAGGGTTTCTTTAAATACATAAAAAGAGACAAGAGAGGCGTAAGTGGACATTGGACAGCTGGAAAATGATGTTGGAGTGATAACAGTGGTGAACAAGGAAATGGCTGAGGAACTGACTAACTACTTTGCGTCAGTCTTCATGGTTGAAGACATGAGTAATATCCCCAAAATCCAAGAGTTGGGGTTAGACCTGAGTTTGGTGGCCATCACCAAGGAGAAAAGCCATCACCTGGACCAGATGGACTACATCTGAGAGTTCTAAAGGAGATAACTGAAGGGATAGTGGTGGCATCTAGCATTCGATCTTTCATGAATTCCTAGAGTCAGGGAGGATCCCTGAGGACTGGAAATTCGCTAACACATTTTAAAAAGGGAGTAAGACAAAAGACAAAACATTATAAGCTGATTAGCCTAACCCTCGGTCATGGATAAGATTTTGGAGTCCATTGCGAAGGAAGAGATTTCTGAATACATAGAATATTGAACGTTACAGTGCAGTACAGGCCCTTTGGCCTTCAATGTTGCACAGACTTGTGAAATGAATTTGATGCCATCTAACCTACACTATTCCATTATTATCCAAATGTATGTCCAATGCCCATTTAAATGCCTTTAACATCGGCGAGTTTACTACTGTCGCAGGCAGGCCATTCCATGGCCCTACTATTCTCTGAGTAAAGAAACCACCCCTGATATCTGTCCTAAATCTATCACCACTCAACTTAAAGGTATGTCCCCTCGTGTTAGCCTTCACCATCTCAGGAAAAAGGCTCTCACTGTCCACCTTATCTAACCCTCTGATTATCCTGCATGTCTCAATTAAATCACTTCTCATGCTGCTTCTCTCCAACAAGAACAGCCTCAGTTCCCTCAGACCTTCCCACTGCTGTCTTTGATTGGCCCTAATCTTACTCTGGTCATTCTTTCATTCCTGATATACCAGCAGAAGGCCTTAGGGTTTTCCTTGATCCTATCCGCCAACAACGTCTCATGTCCCCTCCTGGTTCTTCTTAGCCCTCTCTTTACATCTTTTCTGGCTAACGTATAATTCTCAAGCCCCCTAACTAAGCCTTCATGCCTCATCCTCACATAGACCAGCTCTTGACAAGAGTTTCAACTTCTTTAGTAAACCATGGATCCTTCTCACGACAACTACCTCCCTGCATGATAAGTATATACTTATCAAGGACCAGTAGTAGCTGTTCCTTGAATAAGCTCCACATTTCAAATGTGTCTATCCCCTGTAGTTTCCTTTCAAAAATGCTTGGAAGCGTATGGTAAAATAGGGCAAAGTCAGCATGATTTCATCAAAGAAAGGTCATGCCCGACAAATCTGTTAGAATTATTTGAGGAAGTAACAATGACTGCCAGACTACTCAGACCTCTTGGTATCACAGTAGCCCACAAACCCACCAACACACCAAAACAGCAGATAATGAACTTGAAAGACCCTATACAGACAATAAGCAAAACTAATGTCACTTACAAAATACCATGCAAGAACTGTAACAAACACTACATTGGACAAACAGGCAGAAAACTAGCCACCAGGATACATGAACATCAACTAGCCACAAAACGACACAACCTTCTCTCATTATAGTATCCTTATATACAGATAAAGAAGGACACCACTTCAACTAGGACAACACATCCATCCAAAGACAAGCAAACAGAGATACACAGAATTCGGAGAAGCATGGCATTCCAACCGGAACTCTATCAGCAAACACATTGACTTGCAGCCCATTTACCACGACTGAGAAAAAGAACAGGAAATGATATTACCATAGGAAATGGCAACACAAACCCAAAGAAACCCAAACATATAAATAGAAAGCAGGAATCATCAGCAGTGCTTCATTCAGAGGCTCACTGAAGATGTTGCCTAATATGGTAACGAAATGTCTGAAAATGAACTTTCCAACTCAGCGACTACATCCAGAAGTAACAAACAAATTAGACCAAGAAGAGCCAATGGATGTCATCTACCTGAACCTCAAGAAGGCCTTTGACAAAGTGCCACACAGGAGGCTGCTGAGTAAGACAAGGGCCTATGGCAGCAAGGCGTTCGCATTGATGGAAGATTCGCTATTTGGCAGACAGCAGAGAGTGGGGATAAAAGAGTCTTTTTCAGGATGGCAGCTGGTGTTCCACAAGGGTCAGTTTTGGGACGTATAACTTTTTCCTTTATACATTAATGATGTAGATGAAGGAACTGAGGTCATTTTGGCTAAATTTGTCATTGAAACAAAGAGAAGTAGAGGGAGAAATAGAATTGAGGAGATGGGGAGGATGCAGAGGGATTTGGACAGGTAGGAGAATGGGCAAAGAAGTGGCAGATGGAGTACAACTTGGGAAAGTGTGAGGTCATGCACTTTGGTAAAAAGAATAGAAGCATGGAATATTTTCTAAATAGGGAGAAAACGCAGAAGTCTGAAGTGCAAAGAGTTCTAGTCCAGGATTCTCTCAAGGTAAATTTGCAGGTGAGTCAGTAGTTAGGAAGGCAAATGAAATGTTGGCTTGATCATAAAAGCAGGTATGCACTTCTCAGGATCTGGTCAGGCCACATTTGGACTATCGTGTGCAGTTTTGGCCCCTATCTCCCAGGAAGGATATACTAGCCCTGGAGCACATTCAGTGGATGTTCATGAGAACGGCCCCAGGAATGAAAATATGAGGAACCTTTGAGACTCTGGGTCCATATTCAATGCGGTTTAGAAGGTTGAGGGGATATATAATTGAAACTTACAGAATACTGAATGGCCTGGACACAGTGGATGTTGGGATGTTGTTTCCATTGGTAGGAGAGACTAAGACCTGAGGGCACAGCCTGAGACTAAAGGGAAGACCTTTTAGAACAGAGATGGGGGAAAATGCCTTCAGCCAGAGTGGTGAATCTATGGAATTCACTGTCTCAGAAGGCTTTGAAGGCCAGGTCATTGAGCATCTTTAAGATAGAGACAGGCAGGTCCTTGATTGTCAAGAGAATCAAGGATTACAGGAAGAAAGTGGGAGAATTGGTTTGAGAAACTTATCAGCCATGATTTAATGGCAAAACATACTCCATGGGCTAAATAGCCTCACTTCTGCTTCTGTGTTATGGTCTTAATTCAGCCACGGCCATGCTATTAGTATCCTAGGAAGTCCATTCTGATGAGCAATACAAAGTATTTCATAATCAACACAAGATGACATGCAGGCAAATGCATTATTCTATCTGGCACAGACTATTTACTCCACTCCAACACCCAATTAAATGTGATCTTCTGGACAAAGGTTCTATGATATCACATTCAGCCCCAAAACTAGTTCATTGACTCTGGTCTATTTCACATCCTTATACCATGTTAACACCAACACTAAAAAATAAATCAGACCTTTCCATCAGATCACTGACCTGAAACATGAAGTCTCTTTATTCCCAATCTGCAGACACTACCAGACTTGGTGAAAAATTTCTATTTTTATTTGAATTCCAGAATATTTGATGTTGGATTCATTTTTGACCTGGTTTTTTTTGTTTTTCACAGAAGTGGAAACAGCCTGAACGGTTTAGCTACTGTGGCTGTGCAACTGCATAATGACACCACTATGTTTTTACAGTAATTTATGAGCTGGCATACTTTATGTGATTGAGGACATGAAAGCTGCATTACAAGTGCAAACTTGATTTTTCCTGTTCTTTTGTTTAACTCCAACCTCCATCATATCAACTCCTCTTCTTTCTGTGATCTAAACTCTCACTGAATGCCTGTGAAGTTTCTAGTATACCTACATTTAGCTTATTGGATTCATGTCCAATTTACTCCCTCTGTGTTTTCTGCCAAATTTTTACGTCTCTTCCATTTTCTTGCATTCAATTTTCACACTTTGAATTTCCCTGGGTGAGATTGTGAATGATTACTTTGCATCAGTGTTCGCTGAAGAGAGGCACATGATGATTAGAGATAGAAGTTTAATTAGTCAGGATTACATTGACATAAGTAGGGAAGATGTGTTGGGTAGGCTAGAGGTTATTAAGGTGGACAAATCCCCAGAACCGGATGGGATCTATCCCAGGTTGCTGAGGGAGGTGAGAGAGGAAATAGCTGGGGCCCTGACAGATATCTTTGTGGCATCCTTAAATACAGGTCAGGTGCCGGAGGACTGCAAGATTGCTCATGTTCTCCCCCGTACAAAAAGGGCAGTAAGGATATTCCG
The DNA here is from genome assembly GCF_020745735.1 of Hemiscyllium ocellatum. Taxonomy (NCBI): domain Eukaryota; kingdom Metazoa; phylum Chordata; class Chondrichthyes; order Orectolobiformes; family Hemiscylliidae; genus Hemiscyllium; species Hemiscyllium ocellatum. Next base: position 72,546,510 of record NC_083404.1, read on the forward strand.
GACAACTACAGACCAGTGAGCCTGACGTCGGTGGTGAGGAAGTTGCTGGAGAAGGTACTGAGGGATAGGATCTATTTACATTTAGAAAAGAATAGGCAACATGGTTTTGTGTGGGGGAGATCATGCCTTACCAACTTAATAGAGTTCTTCGAGGAAGTGACCAAATTGATAGATGAAGGAAAGGCTATCGATGTCATATACATGGACTTTAGTAAGGCTTTTGATAAGATCCCCATGGTAGACTAACGGAGAAACTGAAGTCACAGGGTGTTCTAGCTGGGGTAAAAAAGAACTGGTTGAGCAACAGGAGACAGAGTAGTAGTTGAAGGGAGTTTCCCCGAAATGGAGAAAGGTGACCAGTGGTGTTCCACAGGAGTCAGTGTTGGGACCACTGTTGTTTGTAATATACATAAATGATCTGGAAGACGGCATTGTTGGAATGATCAGCAAGTTTGCAGATGACACGAAGATTGGTGGAGTAGCAGAAAGCATAAGGGACTGTCAGAGAATACAGGCTAATATATAGACTGGAGAGTTGGGTGGAGAAGTAGCAGATGGAGTTCTGTCCAGGCAAATGTGAGGTGATGCACTTTGGGAAGTATAATTCTAGAGCGAATTATACGATGAACTGAAGAACCTTGGGAAAAGTTGATGGGCAGAGAGATCTGGGAGTGCAGGTCCATTGTACCCTGAAGGTGGCTGCACAGATGAATAGAGTGGTCAAGAAAGCACATCGTATGCTTGCCTTCATTGGATGGGGTATTGAATATAAGAGCTGGCAAGTCATGTTAAAATTGTACGAGACATTGGTTCGGCCACATTTAGAATACTGTGTACAGTTCTGGTCGTCACATCACCAAACGGATGTGGAGAGGGTGCACAGAAGGTTTTACGAGGATGTTGCCTGGTATGGAATGTGTTAGCTACGAAGAGAGGTTGAGTAGGTTAGGTTTATCTTCATTAGAAAAAAAGGAGATTGAGGGGGGAACCTGATTGAGGTTTACAAAATCATGAAGGATATAGACAGGGTGGTTAAAGACAATCCATCAATAACGAGAGGTCACGCTTTCAAAGTGAGAGGTGGCAAGTTTAAGCGGGGAGGGGGGTACACACGGCAAATTCTTCACACAGAGGGTGGTGGGCGTTCAGAATGCATTGCCAGCAGAGGTGGTAGAGGCAGGCACTGTAGATTCATTTAGGATGCATCTGAACAGATGCATGAGTAGGTGGGGAGCACAGGGAAATACATGCTTAGGAACTGACTGACAGGTTTAGACAGTACATTTGGATCAGGCTTTGAGGGCCGAAGAGCCTGTTCCTCGGCTGTAAATTTTCTTTGTTCTTATACCACCCTCGATGTCTCCCCCCCCCCCCCCCTCCTATTTTCTAAGACTTCAAATTACTTTCCATTGTCTCTCCTTGGATTGCTTGAATCTTCCTTCTCAATGTAAAAAGTGAGGTCTGCAGATGCTGGAGATCAGAGCTGAAAATGTGTTGCTGGTTAAAGCACAGCAGGTTAGGCAGCATCCAAGTCCTGTTCCTTGGATGCTGCCTAACCTGCTGTGCTTTAACCAGCAACACATTTTCAGCTCTTCCTTCTCAGTCTCAGTCTCACTGATCCCCTCTTTTCACTCTTGCCCTCTGAAGAAACCCCTGCTCCTGTATCCAGTCCACACTTTCTGAATCCATTCTTCGGATTTATTTTTTCTCCACTGGCTCTCTATTCATCTCCTGACCCTCGATCTCTTCTCTTACAGCCCTCTACTCATCTCCTGCCCCGTATCGCGATCCGCTCTCGCCTCCCAACACCCTCTATTACAAATCCTCCTTCTCCACCCCCCACCTTCCTGTACTCACCTCCTTCCTCTCTGCCCCAATCTACAGCTTTGCTGTACGCCCTTCTTACCCTTTTCCCGGTCTTCCTTTCCCTTATCCTGCCGCCTTCTCACTTCATCCTCACCTTCACCATCAGGACACACCAAAAAACGACGTCACAAGCAGGCGCGCGCACTATAAGATGAGTAGAACCTAACTTGATGACGGAAACCTGGGGTTGACATTGATAGATAGCTAGACGAACCTATACCTCCAGGGAATGTCCGCCTAGTCCCCGCCCACTTCCCGCTTGATCCAATTGAGTGGAGTGGAGGGGGCGGGATGTCCGCCATCAAGTTAGGTAGAGGCGCAGCGCGTATACAATGGCCGCTGGAAGGAGGCTAAAGCAAACAATTTTTAGGCCCGCGGTGAAACAAAAATATGAGAAAAAAATTTTTAAAAATTCGAATAATTGTTTAAAGCCGGAAAAAAATGCGGAAAAGTGATGTTGAATGTTCCATGGTAAGTTCCAGTTAAATTTGGCCAGGTGTTGTCCCCTTTTTGAAATAGTTTATCAGAGTTATTTAAATCATGTTGTGAGAGAGGGGCTTAAAAAAAAAGTTGTGCCCCCGTTTGTACCTCCAGAGTCTGAGAGAAACGGAGAGAAACGGTAGCAGAAAAAAGAGGAAACAACTTCTTCAAAACCGATCCCAACTCATCGTCAAGGTTGAGGATAGATCACCTCACTGCTGCCTTATAGGATTGGGGAGTTAACCACTTTAATCACTTTCTTACTTGAACTCCGTTTTGGATTTGGGTTTTTTTGTGTATATGTTGTTTTATGTTTAACGACGGCGTTGAAGAGTGAAAGAGAAACTTGGAGCAACTTCTGTGCAAGCTACAACGAGATCAGAAAGAATTTAAAAAGATTTTTAAATTAACTTTTTTTTCCACAGATCGTTCCACGTTAAAAGCACTCTTGTTCCCCCATCCCTGAAATTTTGTTTTTGTTTCGGATATGATTTGGCAGAAACAGAAACAAACAAACAACAAAAATCAGATGCTCCAAAACTAATTTTAACCACGTTTTCAGATCCGGCCGTTTTTAAAGAGGCTCGAATGTTAAATGAAAAATAATGAAACTTAAATCTCTCTTTGATTTTTGGATGATTGGGTGAAGTGAATAACTTTTCACAAACATGCCGTTCTGGTATTGAGGAGGGGGAGGGTAGACAAGTAGTTGGAGGAATTGGTTATTACTGTTTGTTTTTAATCATTAAGACGTTTTTAGAGGTTATCAAAAAAGACGGAAAAATGACATTATTTTATTTTCTCTTGTAATTCTGTGGTTTTAACGAGTTCCCAGTGATAACTCGAATATAGATCGCTTAAACGTTTAGTGGAGTGTTAATATAAACAAGACTTGTGAAATGATGTGTAAGCATTGCAGGCAGCTAGTTAAAATAACCTCTAATTCTTTGTAGAGAAAAATGCAAAGAATATTTCGTTTAAACGGATAATTCATAGCTTCGATTTCGCACAATTGTTTTAAATGGAAGATTATATTTCAGAATACAATGACACTTCTTTCCCGCTACTTAGTTGCTGTATATCTTAAAATCATTTTTTAATCATAAGAGCAAGGATTAACTTTGAGAATATTCGACAGAAAAGCATTAGAAATGATTCTTGAAAATATCCAGACGTCAATAGATTAGCACGTTTTCAAATCAGTCTGATTGATTAGTCCTTCCTCGTGAAAAGATGCAATGTTTATTATGTTAAATCAGAACTTTTCCTACTTTTTTTTGTTTCGAAATCGCTGACGCAAATATGTTTTTGCTGTAGTTTTGAAGATATGCGGCACTTCTAACATGTTAAACGGAGGTGTTTGTCAGTGTAAGAAAAGGCTTATTAATGAAGGTGACTGAAGCTGAAAAAGCAAATACTTGTTTCAGAGCAGCATTTTTAACACTGCTATCGAAACAACTTTGTTGGTTGTCTGGTTGTATTGTGATTAAGATTTTAATTAGTTCTATGGACGTACAGTACGTCAGCATCATAGGAAAGCTGTTCTTGCTGTTGCTGTTCCTTGCGTAGTCATTGATATAGTAACATGCAGGATGGACTTTGAAAACTTTCAAATTAATATTAAGAGCACCTTGGGCTTTTGGATTGTTTGTCGATGTATAACTGTGGAACGGAGCGATGTTAACGCAGTATTATTTTGTGTCATCTTGACAAATGTATGTTTTAAAAACTGTTGTTACGCGAATAAAGACTAATAATGAGTTCTGCCTTAAAGTTGCAGAAAGGGCCGGTTATTGACAAAGAAACTTCAATACTGTTAAATAAAATTGTGCACTTTGCTGGGAGGAATGAGGAAGGGACTTACTACTCGGAAAACAAGTCTAGTGGGTTGGAGTGTGATCCTTGGATACAGATTAGCAAATCATTAAGAGTAACAAATCAAGTTACCAAACTCCAAGGTGTAAATAAAGCCCTGGGATTCATTTCTTGAGGTATAAAATTCAAAAACAGATGCTTGGTTGGACTGTATTTTTTGCATTTCTTGATTCCACATTTCAAATGAGATGTAGCTGCACTGGCGGAAGTGTGAAATAAACTACAAGGATGAGGTTGGAATGTGAACTGAGAAGTTCTAACTACCAGGTTTAAAAAAGATGAAGTGACCAATTGTGAGTTATTTAAAAATATGAAAGGACTTGAAAGGATACATATAGAGAAAATGTTTCCACTGGAGAATCAAAAACTCTTGTAAGTATTAGATTGTCACTTATGAATATGGGAGATATTTGGAGGTTGAGAATTTGAAACCTCCCACCACATGGAGTAGATGAGGTAAATAGCAAATAAGTATTTCAATTTGATAAGTACATAAGGGGAGAAGGAGGACTGTTGATTAAAATGAAATAAAATAAGTTAAGAACACGTTCATATGATGCCATATTAGTATAATGGCAGGATAAATGTATTTGACTAAATGACTTGTTTCTGTGCTGTAAAGTTTGTAATTCTTTGTATCTCATGAAGTGCACAGGAAACATTGCAACAGACGCACTGAGCATACATTTTGTATATAGATGAGGTAGAATTTGCTGTGTTTATCATATGGCATAATGCTTTTAAACATTGTCTTCTATACTGATAAAGATTTAATCAGCTTGTATTTCAGTTTAACAAAGAATGTTAGTGAGACTAAAGATATTGACGTTATGCTTTAGTTACATTTCATTATTAAATCTACACTCAACCATCTGGGAAGCGTTCTAAACATGGTTCAAAAACTGTGAACACTGTAACTGAAATAAAGTGTTTTTCTAAAATTGTATGGAATGAGATTTTTAAGCTTGTTTGCCTTAGAAGTTTTAAGAAAGCTATGTTAACTTTGTGTGAAATTAAAGTTCATGAGATTAAATACAAGTTTTCCAGAAATAAATCCTTAAGTATTTATAAGGGTAATGTCTTGTTTTCCAACTTTATGGGAAATATTGCATTGAACTTGTTTATACAAAGTTTTGGGGAGGTTCTTTATAAATGGATGAAACTAAATTTAAAGTACAAAACAAAACCTACTTCCAAGTTTAATGCTTTCAGGAATAGATATTGTTTCTTTGTAGCTTCATGTTCTAAACTGTTAAAGTAGACTTAAAGTGATTGTCAGAAAAGAACGTCATCTGGAATGTTTTATAATTAAAATTGTATCTGTAAAGTCTTACTATAGAGGTGTAACCACAATTATTTAAAATGTGAAAATGTATTTCAGAAATCTATTGCTTTCGTAAGACCTTTAAACTGTTTAAAAAAAATGCAATTGTGCTTGAAATGCAGTTTCATTTATTAGGTGCACATTTTCTAGGCTTGTGAATTGGTAGGGACATTATACAAATCCTCACAGTAACACAAAGCTGTAAAGTGATGTAAGAAATTAAGTGACTAGAGTATGAATGTAACCTGTTTGTCATCAGTTATTAGAAAATTTGATTTTAATTAATGCTTGGCATTAATTTGCTTCTATAATTACACTTTTGATAGATCAAAGCTTACACATTTGTGTGTACCAATATTTGTAAAATTTCAGCAAAGTCTTAAATGTTAATCAGTTCTTTTCCAACCCCAAATTCATTTCAAACTATTTTGACTAGCATTGATGTGATGTACAATTTGAAAATAGTCATTGAGAGACTGAAGAAATTACATATGTAATGTACAAAGACTAAATTAGAAGTGAATATCTTTCATTTTCATTAGTGGAATCTATGAACATAATCAATCTAGAAATTCTGTCAGCTGGAAGATTACAATTTGATTGAATAAATTCACTGGGTTAAAAAATGCTGAACTAATTTTATTTAGTAGTTGCAAGATATAAAATATGAAACCCATAACACAACAGATATGTTACTTCTCAGAATATTGATGTAGATTTCTAAACACCAAGCTAACTTACATCTATAAGAAACTCATGAGCAATTCAATCCACACTAGCAGCTACATCAGAAAATCTTAAGGAATTCTTTATGTAGTCAGGCTTTTTGTTCCAAAGTTGCAAATTCTCATTTAATGTAATTTTTTAAAAACCTTTTTTATGCTGTAGAATTCTTTGAGCTTTCATTTTCTGTTTTATGCACTATTATGACCGTGTCTAATACAAAAATAGGACCTTTATTAATCAGGGGCATATTTTCTGTAAAAAAAAACTCCCAAATTTAATTGTTTTAAATTTAATTGACATTTCTCACACTCACAGTGAATCGGTGTTAATTTATTGATGCAGAAGAATGTAAAAGGCCAATATTTCTATTGACATGCTCCTATTATTTCAAGGCTGACAAATTGCTTCCTCTAAATTGAGTGAATGATTTAGTGTTTAATAGTATTTTATTAAGTATACCATGTACAAAATAACTTATCTAAAATTTTAAAATCATCATCTTAAATGTCAGAAGTTATTGGATAATAAATTGGATGATCAGACATTGTGGTTCACCATTATTGGTAAAATGTTTTTCAGCTCTGCATTTTAGATTCTTGTTTTCTTTTAGATTCAAAGTTACAAGGATAAGTCTTTCATTAAGTTGTAAGTTTGCTTGCTGAGCTGGTAAATTTGTTCTCAGATGTAACCTTATCAGTGAGCCTCCAATGAAGCCCTGGTGTTCTGTCCTGCTTGCTATTTATGTGTCTTGGTCTGTTGTGGTGGGTGACATCACTTCCAGTTCTTTTTCTGAGAGGTTGGTAAAAAGGGTCCAAATCAATTATATTTGTTAATGGAATTCTGGGTCGAATGCCAGGCCTCTCGGAATTCCCATGAATGTCTTTGTTTAGCCTGTTCCAGGATGGATGTACTTGTTCTAGTCGAACTGTTGTCCCTCTTCCGCTATGCGTATGGATACCAGTGATATTGGTCATGTCCTTTGGTGGCCAGTTGGTGCTCATGTATCCTGGTGGCACCTTTCCTGCCCGTCTGTCCAATGTTTATTGCAGTCCTTGCAGGGTATTTTGTACATAACGTCTGTTTTGGTACGTGGTCCTTTTAAATTCATCAGCAGCTGTTTCAGTGTAATGGTAGGTTTGTGGACTGCCATGATGCCTTGGGGCCGGAGTAATCTGGTCGGCATCTCTGAGATGTCTTTAATGTATGGTAAGGTGGCTAGAGTCTCTGGGCATGTTGTATTGTCTTGTTTAAATCTGTTGTGTAGGAATCAGCGGACTGAATATATTGTTTCTGAATATATTGTATAGGTGCTTTTCCTCTGCTTCGTATAGTCCTGGGTGCTGCAATATGTTGTGGCCCTTTTAAATAATGTCCTGAAGTCGCTGCATTTGTAGGTGCTGGGATGATTGCTCCTGTAGTTGAGTATCTGGTCAGTGTGTGTGGCTTTCCTGTAGACATTGGTCTGCATCTTTCCATTGGCATTTCATTCTACTGTGACATCTAGGAAGGGGAGTCGGTTGTTGTTCTCTTCCTGTTTCTACTTTATACCAGTAAGGATGTTTTTTGTGGGTTTCTTCTAATTTGTTGTGTTTCGTGATGACAAAGGTGTCATCCACATAGCTGGCCCGAAGCTTGTAGCTGGATTATAGGAAGGGCTCTTCATTCAAACCTTTGCATAACTGTCTCTGCTAAGAGTCCTTCCTATGATCCAGCCCAAGCTCTGGACTGTTATGTGGATGACACCATTGTAATCACGAATCGCAACAAATTAGAACAAAAGCACAAACACATAAACAACATCCTTAGAACATAGAACTTCAGAGCGCAGTACGGTCCCTTTGGCCCTCGATGGTATCACAGCTTGGTGCAATAATCTGAAGCCCCATCTAACCTACACTATTCCATTCATGTCCATGTGCCTATCCACTGGCCATTTAAATGTGAGTCTACTACTGTTGCAGGCAGTACATTCCATGCCCCTACTACAACTGAGTAAAGAAACTACTTCTGACATCTATCCTATATCTGTCACCCCTCAATTTAAAGCTATGTCCCCTTGTACTAGCCATCGCCATCCGAGGAAAAAGGCTCTCACTGTCCAACCTATCTAACTCTCTAATTATCTTGTGCCTCAGTTAAGTCACGTATCAAACATAGAAAATCCTTACTGATATAAAGTTCACCAAAGAGGAAGAGAACAACAACAGACTCCTCTTCCTATATGTCACAGTAGAACGAAAAGCCAATGGAGAGCTACATATCAGCATCTACAGGAAAGCCACACACATTGACCAGATACTCAACTACAGGAGCAATCAGCCCACAAATGCAGCTAGAGCAGGACATTATTTAAACAGGCCACAACATACTGCTGCAGCCAGGAACTACACGAAGCAAAGGAAAAGCACCTATACAATGTATTCAGAAACAACGGGTACCCAATAACCTCAGTCTGCTGATTCCTACTCAACAGACTTGAACAAGATGATGCAACATGCCCAGAGACTCTAGCCATCCTGCCATACATTGGTTGTCATCTACAAGATGTCTTTAAACTACTCCAGCCCCTAGGCATCACGGTAGTCCACAAACCTACTTTCACACTGAAACAGCTCTTGATAAACTTAAAGGACCCCATACCAACAATAAGCAAAACAGACGTCATATACAAAATACCCTGCAGGGATCGCAACAAACATTACATTGTACAGACGGAACAGGAAACTAGCCACCAAGATACATGAGCCACCAATTAGCCACCAAAAGATATGATCATCTATCACTATGCATACTACAGATGAAGAGGGACGCCAGTTTGACAGGGGCAGTACATTCATCCTGGGACAGGCTAAACAAAGGCATGCACAGGAATTCCTAGAGGCCTGGCATTCAAACCAGAACACTCTCAACAAATATATTGACTTGGACACCATTGACCAACCTCTCGGAAAAAGAGAGATCACCCATCATAACAGACAGAAAACACGCAAATAGCAAGCAGGACAAAACACTAGCGCTTCATCGGAGGCTCACTGATGTTACCTAAATGTCTGAATAATTCTATTTTTGTTATTTTTTAGAATGCTGTTGTTAAGTGTGACGAGTCCTTCAGAATATATTTGCAAAATATTTGTTTACTTCTAGTGACTTTTGTGCTGGAAATGATTGCATGCATTTGTCTTCTCGGAATACTCACTGCTGTATTAAATCACTTTAATAGGTATGATTTATAAGTGGTTTAGAAAGTGTCTGTTCGTCAATTGATATGTTTTCCAAATTTCATAGGAGGTTTCTCTTCTGATGAATGCTGCTAAGAGTTGCAGTCATTGAGACATACAGCGCAGAAACAGACCCTTCGGTTCAACTCATCCATGCCGACCAGATATCCAAATAAATCTAATCCCATTTGCCAGCATTTGGCCCGTATCCCTCGACCCTTCCTATTCATATATCCATCCTGATGTCTTTTAAATGTTATAATTGTACCAGTTTCAACTATTTCCTCTGGAAGCGCATTCCATACAGGCACCACTCTCTGCGTGGAAGCGTTCACCCCTAGGTTCCTTTTAAATCTTTTTCCCCCTTCCCTCATCTTAAACCTGTGCTCTGTAGTTTAGTGAAATTCTAGATGAAAACATTGAGTGCATAATTATATTGCTTTACATTGAATATGTTTTTACAAACATAATGATATAGTTGGAGTAACTTTGTTTCAGAAATTAAATTGGATTGTAATTTTTGATTTTTTTTGTATTATTATTAGTGGATAATATATCTTGTTTTCAGATACTAGTGATGAGTAGCCCACAAATTAACTATAAGTTTTAATAACTTTAAAAGAACAGTGCAAGCTGCAATTAAGTTATCAAAATGTAATATAATTTTCATGGATTGCTTTGAATCTGATTTCCAGTCAGTACTTTCTAAAATTTTCCTGTTGTATTGATTTTTAAAAACTCTTGTTGCGTTGGACACAGGTATAATAATTTATGGAAGTTCTGTAATGTAACCCAATCAATATTGACAAACCTGATGAATTTGATTTAGTTTACTTTAGTTTAATTTTGTTTTTTCTTTTTGTTTCAGTTTTATGTTTAAGTATCTGTTTGTTTCTTTTGGTTAAGCATCACAAACCAACTCAGCCAAAAAGTGTGGTGCTGATCAGGCAGCATCCAAGGAGCAGGAGAGTTGCCATTTCGAGCATAAGCTCGTCATCAGGAATGAATTCCTGACAGAGTCATTCGAGATATACAGCACAGAAATGGACCCTTCGGTCCAACATGTCCATGCCGACCAGATGTCCCATCTTAATCTAGTCCCACTTCCCAGCATCTGGCACATATCCCTTCAAACCCTTCCTATTTATATACCCATCTAAATGCCTTTTAAATGTTGCAATTGTACTAGCCTCCACCGCTTCTTGTGGCAGCTGATTCCATACATGCACACCACCCTCTGCATGGAAAAAGTTACCCCTTCGGTCTCTTTTATATCTTCCCCTCTCACCCTAAACCCTCTAGTTCTGAACTCCTGCACCACAGGGAAAAGACCTTGTCCATTTATCCTTGCCCTTCATGACTTTATAAACCTCTATAAGGTCACCCCTCAGCCTCTGATGCTCCAGGGAAAATAACCCCAATCTATTCAACTTTTCCCTATAGCTCAAATCCTCTAACTCTGGCAACATCCTTGTAAATTTTTCTGAACCCTTTGAAGTTTTACAATAGAAAGGGAACCAGAATTACACGCAATAATATAAAAGTGTCCTAACTAATATTCTGTACAGCTGCAACATGACCTCCCAACTCCTATACTTCATACTCTGACCAATAAAGGAAAGCATAACAAATGCCGCCTTCACTATCCTATCTACCTGCGGCTCTACTTTCAAGGAGCTATGAACCTGCACTCAAGGTCTCTTTATTCAACAGCACTCCCTAGGACCTTACCATTAAGTGTATAAGTCCTGCAAAGATTTGGTTTCCCAAAATGCAACACCTGACATTTATTTAAATTAAACTCCATCTGCCACTCCTCAGCCATTTGGCCCATCTGATCAAGATTCCATTGTAATTTGATGGTAACCTTCTTCATTATCCAATACACCTCAAATTTTGGTGTCATCTGCAAACTTACTAACAATACCTCCTATGTTCACATCCAAATCATTGATGTAAATGGTGAAAAGTAATGGACCCAGCACCCAATCTTGTGGCACTCCACTGGTCACAAGTCTCCACTCTGAAAAACAACCCTCCACCACCACCCTCTGTCTTCTACCTTTGAGCCAGTTCTGTCTTGAAATGACTAGTTCTCCCTGTATTCCATGAGACCTAACCTTGCTAACTAGTTTACCATGTGGAACCTTGTCGAACACCTTACTGAAGTCCATATAGATCACGTCCACCACTCTGCCCTCATCAATCCTCTTTGTTACTTCTTCAAAAACTCAATCAAGTTTGTGAGACATGATTTCCTATGCACAAAGCCATGTTGACTATCTCTAAGCAGTCCTTGCCTTTCCAAATACATGTACATCCTGTCCCTCAGAATTCCCTCCAACAACTTGTCTACAACTGATGTCCGGCTCACTGGTCTAGAGTTCCCTGGCTTGTCCTTACCACCTTTCTTAAATAGTGGTACCATGTTAGCTAACCTCCAATCTTCCAGTACCTCACCTATTAACGATACAACTATCTCAACAAGGGGCCCAACAATCACTTCCCTAGCTTCCCACATAGTTCTAGGGTACACCTGATCAGGTCCTGGAGATTTATCCACCTTTATGTATTTCAAGACATCCAACACTTTCTCCTCCTGTAATATGTACATTTTTCAAGATGTCACCATCTAATTACCTACATTCTATTATCTTCCATTTCCTTCTCCACAGTAAACACTGATGCAAAATACTCCTTTTAGTATCTTCCTCAATCTCCTGGGCCTCTACACAAAGGCCACCTTGCTGATTTTTCAGAGACTCTATTCGCTCCCAGGTACCCTTGTGTCTAATGTATTAGTAAAAACTCTTTTTTTTGGATTCTCCTTAACCCTATTTGTCAAAGCTATCTCATGCCCCTTTTTTGCCCTCCTGATTTCCCTCTTAAGAGTATACTTCTGAGGATTCACTCAATCTCTTCTGTCTATCCCTGATATATGCTTCTTTCTTTTTCTTAACCAAACGCTTAATTTCTCTAGTCATCCAGCATTCCCTACACCTCCCAACCTTTCCTTTCACCCAAATAGGTATATACTGTCTCTGGATTCTCGTTATCTCATTTCTCAAGGCTTCCCATTTTCCAGACATCCCTTTACCTGCAAATATTTGCCCCCAATCAGCTTTTGAAAGTTTTTTTAGATAAGATTAGATGACTTAGTGTGGAAACAGGCCCTTCGGCCCAACAAGTCCACACCAACCCTCCAAAGAGTAACCCACCCAGTCCCATTTCCCTCTGGCTAATGCACCTAACACTATGGGCAGTTTAGCATGGCCAATTCGCCTGACTTTGCACATCTTTGGACCTGTGGGAGGAAACTGGAGCACCCGGAGGAAACCCACACAGACACTGGGAGAATGTACACACTCCACACAGACAGTCACCCGAGGCTGGAATCAAACCTGGGACCCTGGTGCTGTGAGGCAGCAGTACTAACCACTGAGCCTAAGTTCTTGCCTATTACCATCAAAATTTGCCTTCCTCCAATTTAGAACTTCAACTTTTAGATCTGGTCTATCCTTTTCCATCACTATTTTAAAACTAATAGAACTTTTGTCACTGGCCTCCAAAGTGCTCCCCCACTGACACCTCAGTCACCTGCCCTGCCTTATTTCACAAGAGTAGGTCAAGTTTTGCACCTTCTCTAGTACATACATCCACATACTGAATCAGAACATTTTCTTGAATGCACTTAACAAATTTCTCTCCATCTAAACCCTTTACACTATGACTGTCCCAATCTATTCCTGGGAAAGTTAAAATCCCCTACCACAACCACCCTACTATTCTTACAGATAACTGAAATCTCCTTCCAAATTTGTTTCTCAATTTTGCTCTGATTATTAGGGGTGCTACAATACAATTCCAATATGGTGATCATTCCTTTCTGATTTTTCAGTTCTACCTAAATACAGCTCAATCCAACACTTATCAAAAACGACACTATGTCATTGGTTCCAATATGTACAATGACCTCCTGCTGCATCCTCTTCCCTTTTGAGAATGTCCCTCTGAGGCATCTTTGATCCTGGCACCATCAAGGCAACACACCATTCTGATTTTTCGCTGCTAGCCGCAGAAACATCTGTCTGTGCCTTTGACTAGAGAGTCCCCTAACTCAGTTGATCAGTTGGAAGCAACGTACCCCTTATTACATTAAAGCCTGTTTTGATCTCAGAAATTTGGATGTTTGTGCTACATTCCCCTGAAAATCCATTATCCTCTATACTTTCCAAAACACCATACTTGTTTGAAATGTGGATAGCCACAGAAGACTCCTGCACTACATGCCGACCTCTCTTAACTTACCTGGAGGTAGCCCATCTACGTGACTGTATCTGCAGCTTCTCTCCCTTCCTATAACTCCCAATCCCTTTCTCTTGCAAATTCCTCATTACCTCTGCTCCAACCGATCCATTCAATCTGATACGATTTGCAACCAATGGCATTTATTGTAGATATAATCCTCAGTATCACACAAACTCTCCCTAAACTCCCACATCCAACAAAAAGAACATATCACTCTACTAAAGGCCATTTTTTTTTGTTTCTTCCAATCTACAGACCCAGAAAATTGCACCATCTTATTTCTCTACAAAACACTGTTCCAGGCTAATTTAATATTTTTGACTTAAGAGACATACCTTGCTAAACATATAGTTAAGAAAGAAAGCACTCTACTCATTATTGTAGGTTTACAGGAAGGAAATGCTTAAAACTATTCACTTATTTGTTTCTGTTGTGACCTCACTCAGACAGGTTTCTCCAAGATCAGTTGTGAATTTTGCTGTTTATGTTTTCCTGGATACAATGCGATGTTGATCTGTGTCTCTGCCAGGTGCTCGCGCTCGCTCTGCCAGCCTCTGTCTCGCGCTCGCTCTGCCAGCCTCTGTCTCGCGCTCGCTCTGCCAGCCTCTGTCTCGCGCCTCTCTCTTGCTCGCTCTCTAGCTCTCGCTGTCTCGCTCTGTTTCTGCCGCGCGCGCTCTCTGCCTGCCTCTCGCGCGCGCGCTCTCTGCCTGCCTCTCGCGCGCGCGCTCTCTGCCTGCCTCTCGCGCGCGCGCTCTCTGCCTGCCTCTCGCGCGCGCGCTCTCTGCCTGCCTCTCGCGCGCGCGCTCTCTGCCTGCCTCTCGCGCGCGCGCTCTCTGCCTGCCTCTCGCGCGCGCGCTCTCTGCCTGCCTCTCTCGCGCGCGCTCTCTCTGTGTCTCTCGCGCGCGCTCTCTCTGTGTCTCTCGCGCGCGCTCTCTCTGTGTCTCTCGCGCGCGCTCTCTCTGTGTCTCTCGCGCGCGCGCTCTCTGCCTGCCTCTCGCGCGCGCGCTCTCTGCCTGCCTCTCGCGCGCGCGCTCTCTGCCTGCCTCTCGCGCGCGCGCTCTCTGCCTGCCTCTCGCGCGCGCGCTCTCTGCCTGCCTCTCGCGCGGTCTGTCTCTCTCTCTCTCTGTCTGTCTGTCTCTCTCTCTCTCTCTCTGTCTGTCTGTCTCTCTCTCTCTCTCTCTCTGTCTGTCTCTCTCTCTCGGTCTGTCTCTCTCTCTCTTGGTCTGTCTCTCTCTCTCGGTCTGTCTCTCTCTCTGTCTCTCTCTCTGTCTCTCTCTCTCTCTCTTGGTCTGTCTCTGTCTCTCTCTCTCTCGGTCTGTCTCTGTCTCTCTCTCTCTCTCGGTCTGTCTCTGTCTCTCTCTCTCTCTCTCGGTCTGTCTCTGTCTCTCTCTCGGTCTGTCTCTCTCTCTCTTGGTCTGTCTCTGTCTCTGTCTCTCTCTCTGTCTCTCTCTCTCTCTCTTGGTCTGTCTCTGTCTCTGTCTCTCTCGGTCTGTCTCTGTCTCTCTCTCTCTCTCTCGGTCTGTCTCTGTCTCTCTTGGTCTGTCTCTCTCTCTTGGTCTGTCTCTGTCTCTCTCTCTCTCTCTCGGTCTGTCTCTGTCTCTCGGTCTGTCTCTCTCTCTCTTGGTCTGTCTCTGTCTCTGTCTCTCTCTCTGTCTCTCTCTCTCTCTTGGTCTGTCTCTGTCTCTCTCTCTCTCGGTCTGTCTCTGTCTCTCTCTCTCTCTCGGTCTGTCTCTGTCTCTCTCTCGGTCTGTCTCTGTCTCTCTCTCTCTCTCTCTCTCTCTCTCTGAGTCTGTCTCTGTCTCTCTCTCTCTTGGTCTGTCTCTGTCTCTCTCTCTCTCTCTTGGTCTGTCTCTGTCTCTCGGTCTGTCTCTCTCTCTCTCTCGGTCTGTCTCTGTCTCTCTCTCGGTCTGTCTCTCTCTCTCTCTCGGTCTGTCTCTCTCTCTGTCTCTCTCTCTCTCTGGTCTGTCTCTGTCTCTCTCTCTCTCTCTCTCTCTTGGTCTGTCTCTGTCTCTGTCTCTCTCTCTCTCTCTGGTCTGTCTCTGTCTCTGTCTCTCTCTCTCTCGGTCTGTCTCTGTCTCTCTCTCTCTCTCTCTCGGTCTGTCTCTGTCTCTCTCTCTCGGTCTGTCTCTCTCTCTCGGTCTGTCTCTGTCTCTCTCTCTTGGTCTGTCTCTCTCTCTCGGTCTGTCTCTGTCTGTCTCTCTCTCTGTCTCTCGGTCTGTCTCTGTCTCTGTCTCTCTCTCTCTCGGTCTGTCTCTGTCTCTGTCTCTCTCTCTCGGTCTGTCTCTGTCTCTCTCTCTCTCTCTCTCTCGGTCTGTCTCTGTCTCTCTCTCTCGGTCTGTCTCTGTCTCTCTCGGTCTGTCTCTCTCTCTCTTGGTCTGTCTCTGTCTCTCTCTCTCTGTCTCTCTCGGTCTGTCTCTGTCTCTCTGTCTCTCTCTCTGTCTCTCTCTCTCTCTCTCTCGGTCTGTCTCTGTCTCTCTCTGTCTCTCTCTCTCTCGGTCTGTCTCTGTCTCTCTCTCTCTCGGTCTGTCTCTGTCTCTGTCTCTCTCTCTCGGTCTGTCTCTGTCTCTGTCTCTCTCTCTCGGTCTGTCTCTGTCTCTCTCGGTCTGTCTCTCTCTCTCTCTTGGTCTGTCTCTCTCTCTCTCTTGGTCTGTCTCTGTCTCTCTCTCTCTCTCTCTTGGTCTGTCTCTGTCTCTCTCGGTCTGTCTCTCTCTCTCTCTTGGTCTGTCTCTCTCTCTCTCTTGGTCTGTCTCTCTCTCTTGGTCTGTCTCTCTCTCTGTCTCTTGGTCTCTCTTGGTCTGTCTCTCTCTCTTGGTCTCTCTTGGTCTGTCTCTCTCTCTCTCTTGGTCTGTCTCTGTCTCTCTCTCTTGGTCTGTCTCTGTCTCTCTCTCTTGGTCTGTCTCTGTCTCTCTCTCTTGGTCTGTCTCTGTCTCTCTCTCTTGGTCTGTCTCTGTCTCTCTCTCTCGGTCTGTCTCTGTCTCTCTGTCTCTCTCTCTCTCGGTCTGTCTCTGTCTGTCTCTCTCTCTCTCTCTTGGTCTGTCTCTGTCTCTCTCTCTCGGTCTGTCTCTGTCTCTCTCTCTTGGTCTGTCTCTGTCTCTCTCTCTTGGTCTGTCTCTGTCTGTCTCTCGGTCTGTCTCTCTCTCTCTCTCGGTCTGTCTCTGTCTCTCTGTCTCTCTCTCTCTCTCGGTCTGTCTCTGTCTCTCTCTCTCTCTCGGTCTGTCTCTGTCTCTCTCTCTCTCTCTCTCTCTTGGTCTGTCTCTGTCTCTCTCTCGGTCTGTCTCTCTCTCTCTCTCGGTCTGTCTCTCTCTCTCTCTTGGTCTGTCTCTGTCTCTCTCTCTCTCTCTCTCTTGGTCTGTCTCTGTCTCTCTCTCTCTCTCTCTCTTGGTCTGTCTCTGTCTCTCTCTCTCTCTCTTGGTCTGTCTCTGTCTCTCTCTCTCTCTCTCTCTTGGTCTGTCTCTGTCTCTCTCTCTCTCTCTCTCTTGGTCTGTCTCTGTCTCTCTCTCTCTCTCTCTTGGTCTGTCTCTGTCTCTCTCTCTCTCTCTTGGTCTGTCTCTGTCTCTCTCTCTCTCTCTCTCTTGGTCTGTCTCTGTCTCTCTCTCTCTCTCTCTCTTGGTCTGTCTCTGTCTCTCTCTCTCTCTCTCTTGGTCTGTCTCTGTCTCTCTCTCTCTCTCTCTTGGTCTGTCTCTGTCTCTCTCTCTCTCTCTCTCTTGGTCTGTCTCTGTCTCTCTCTCTCTCTCTCTCTCTTGGTCTGTCTCTGTCTCTCTCTCTCTCTCTCTCTTGGTCTGTCTCTGTCTCTCTCTCTCTCTCTCTCTTGGTCTGTCTCTGTCTCTCTCTCTCTCTCTCTCTTGGTCTGTCTCTGTCTCTCTCTCTCTCTCTCTTGGTCTGTCTCTGTCTCTCTCTCTCTCTCTCTCTTGGTCTGTCTCTGTCTCTCTCTCTCTCTCTCTCTTGGTCTGTCTCTGTCTCTCTCTCTCTCTCTCTTGGTCTGTCTCTGTCTCTCTCTCTCTCTCTCTCTTGGTCTGTCTCTGTCTCTCTCTCTCGGTCTGTCTCTGTCTCTCTCTCTCTCTCTCTTGGTCTGTCTCTGTCTCTCTCTCTCTCTCTCTCTTGGTCTGTCTCTGTCTCTCTCTCTCTCTCTCTCTTGGTCTGTCTCTGTCTCTCTCTCTCGGTCTGTCTCTGTCTCTCTCTCTCTCTCTTGGTCTGTCTCTGTCTCTCTCTCTCTCTCTCTTGGTCTGTCTCTGTCTCTCTCTCTCGGTCTGTCTCTGTCTCTCTCTCTCTCTCTTGGTCTGTCTCTGTCTCTCTCTCTCTCTCTCTCTTGGTCTGTCTCTGTCTCTCTCTCTCTCTCTCTCTTGGTCTGTCTCTGTCTCTCTCTCTCTCTCTCTTGGTCTGTCTCTGTCTCTCTCTCTCGGTCTGTCTCTGTCTCTCTCTCTCTCTCTTGGTCTGTCTCTGTCTCTCTCTCTCTCTCTCTCTTGGTCTGTCTCTGTCTCTCTCTCTTGGTCTGTCTCTCTCTCTCTCTCTCTTGGTCTGTCTCTCTCTCTCTCTCTCTCGGTCTGTCTCTGTCTCTCTCTCTCTCTCTCTTGGTCTGTCTCTGTCTCTCTCTCTCTCTCTTGGTCTGTCTCTGTCTCTGTCTCTGTCTCTCTCTCTCTTGGTCTGTCTCTGTCTCTCTCTCTCTCTCTCTCTTGGTCTGTCTCTGTCTCTCTCTCTCTCTCTTGGTCTGTCTCTGTCTCTCTCTCTCTCTCTCTCTCTTGGTCTGTCTCTGTCTCTCTCTCTCTCTCTCTTGGTCTGTCTCTGTCTCTCTCTCTCTCTCTCTTGGTCTGTCTCTGTCTCTCTCTCTCTCTCTCTTGGTCTGTCTCTGTCTCTCTCTCTCGGTCTGTCTCTGTCTCTCTCTCTCTCTCTTGGTCTGTCTCTGTCTCTCTCTCTCTCTCTCTTGGTCTGTCTCTGTCTCTCTCTCTCTCTCTCTTGGTCTGTCTCTGTCTCTCTCTCTCTCTCTCTCTTGGTCTGTCTCTGTCTCTCTCTCTCTCTCTCTTGGTCTGTCTCTGTCTCTCTCTCTCTCTCTCTTGGTCTGTCTCTGTCTCTCTCTCTCGGTCTGTCTCTGTCTCTCTCTCTCTCTCTTGGTCTGTCTCTGTCTCTCTCTCTCTCTCTCTCTTGGTCTGTCTCTGTCTCTCTCTCTTGGTCTGTCTCTGTCTCTCTCTCTCTCTTGGTCTGTCTCTGTCTCTCTCTCTCTCTTGGTCTGTCTCTGTCTCTCTCTCTCTCTCTCTTGGTCTGTCTCTGTCTCTCTCTCTCTCTCTTGGTCTGTCTCTGTCTCTGTCTCTCTCTCTCTCTCTTGGTCTGTCTCTGTCTCTCTCTCTCTCTCTCTCTCTTGGTCTGTCTCTGTCTCTCTCTCTCTCTCTCTCTCTTGGTCTGTCTCTGTCTCTCTCTCTCTCTCTTGGTCTGTCTCTGTCTCTGTCTCTCTCTCTCTCTCTTGGTCTGTCTCTGTCTCTCTCTCTCTCTCTCTTGGTCTGTCTCTGTCTCTCTCTCTCTCTCTCGGTCTGTCTCTGTCTCTCTCTCTCTCTCGGTCTGTCTCTGTCTCTCTCTCTCTCTCTCTTGGTCTGTCTCTGTCTCTCTCTCTCTCTCTTGGTCTGTCTCTGTCTCTGTCTCTCTCTCTCTCTTGGTCTGTCTCTGTCTCTCTCTCTCTCTCTCTCTCGGTCTGTCTCTGTCTCTCTCTCTCTCTCTCTCGGTCTGTCTCTGTCTCTCTCTCTCTCTTGGTCTGTCTCTGTCTCTCTCTCTCTCTCTCTCTCGGTCTGTCTCTGTCTCTCTCTCTCTCTCTCTCTTGGTCTGTCTCTGTCTCTGTCTCTCTCTCTCGGTCTGTCTCTGTCTCTCTCACACCCTCTTCTCTCTCTCGGTCTGTCTCTGTGTCTCTCTCTCTCTCTCTCTCTCTCTCTCTCTCTCTCTCGGTCTGTCTCTGTCTCTCTCTCTCGGTCTGTCTCTGTCTCTCTCTCTCTCTCTCTTGGTCTGTCTCTGTCTCTCTCTCTCTCTCTCTTGGTCTGTCTCTGTCTCTCTCTCTCTCTCTCTCGGTCTGTCTCTGTCTCTCTCACACCCTCTTCTCTCTCTCGGTCTGTCTCTGTCTCTCTCACACCCTCTTCTCTCTCTCGGTCTGTCTCTGTCTCTCTCTCTCTCTCTTGGTCTGTCTCTGTCTCTGTCTCTCTCTCTCTTGGTCTGTCTCTGTCTCTCTCTCTCTCTCTTGGTCTGTCTCTGTCTCTGTCTCTCTCTCTCTCTTGGTCTGTCTCTGTCTCTGTCTCTGTCTCTCTCTCTCTTGGTCTGTCTCTGTCTCTCTCTCTCTCTCTCTCTTGGTCTGTCTCTGTCTCTCTCTCTCTCTCTCTCTTGGTCTGTCTCTGTCTCTCTCTCTCTCTCTCTCTTGGTCTGTCTCTGTCTCTCTCTCTCTCTCGGTCTGTCTCTGTCTCTCTCTCTCTCTCTCTTGGTCTGTCTCTGTCTCTCTCTCTCTCTCTCTCGGTCTGTCTCTGTCTCTCTCACACCCTCTTCTCTCTCTCGGTCTGTCTCTGTCTCTCTCACACCCTCTTCTCTCTCTCGGTCTGTCTCTGTCTCTCTCTCTCTCTCTCTCTCGGTCTGTCTCTGTCTCTCTCTCTCTCTCTCTCTCTCTCTTGGTCTGTCTCTGTCTCTGTCTCTCTCTCTCTTGGTCTGTCTCTGTCTCTGTCTCTCTCTCTCTTGGTCTGTCTCTGTCTCTCTCTCTCTCTCTCTCTTGGTCTGTCTCTGTCTCTCTCTCTCTCTCTCTCTTGGTCTGTCTCTGTCTCTCTCTCTCTCTCTCTCTTGGTCTGTCTCTGTCTCTCTCTCTCTCTCTTGGTCTGTCTCTGTCTCTCTCTCTCTCTCTCGGTCTGTCTCTGTCTCTCTCTCTCTCTCTCTCTTGGTCTGTCTCTGTCTCTCTCTCTCTCTCTTGGTCTGTCTCTGTCTCTCTCTCTCTCTCTCTCTTGGTCTGTCTCTGTCTCTCTCTCTCTCTCTCTCTTGGTCTGTCTCTGTCTCTCTCTCTCTCTCTCTCTTGGTCTGTCTCTGTCTCTCTCTCTCTCTCTCTTGGTCTGTCTCTGTCTCTCTCTCTCTCTCTCTTGGTCTGTCTCTGTCTCTCTCTCTCTCTCTCTCTTGGTCTGTCTCTGTCTCTCTCTCTCTCTCTCTTGGTCTGTCTCTGTCTCTCTCTCTCTCTCTCTCTTGGTCTGTCTCTGTCTCTCTCTCTCTCTCTCTTGGTCTGTCTCTGTCTCTCTCTCTCTCTCTCTCTTGGTCTGTCTCTGTCTGTCTCTCTCTCTCTCTTGGTCTGTCTCTGTCTCTCTCTCTCTCTCTCTCTTGGTCTGTCTCTGTCTCTCTCTCTCTCTCTCTCTCTTGGTCTGTCTCTGTCTCTCTCTCTCTCTCTCTTGGTCTGTCTCTGTCTCTCTCTCTCTCTCTCTTGGTCTGTCTCTGTCTCTCTCTCTCTCTCTCTTGGTCTGTCTCTGTCTCTCTCTCTCTCTCTCTTGGTCTGTCTCTGTCTCTCTCTCTCTCTCTCTCTTGGTCTGTCTCTGTCTCTCTCTCTCTCTCTTGCCCA